>NW_025814847.1:4200000-4550000 GCF_022079265.1 Lynx rufus
GTCACCGTTAGGGACACGTCCCAGGTTAATTGTGGATGTCAGGAGGCCCCAAGGATGAGGGGCTCCTCCCGCTGGCTCCCGGACTCCTTTGTTATCCAGACATTTCTCTGTTCCTAGATTTTTGTCTAACTTCTCCTTCATTTGTGTATTATGTAGAGGACTAATCGTGGAAGAATGAGGGGGCAGTGCAGTTCGGGACCATCTTATTTGAATTTTTGCTAACAGCTTATGCTAACAGATCTGGATAGACTGGGAGTTTGTTGGCTGAAGTGGGATGTGGGAGTCGGCAGAAGGTGGAAGTTACGCAGACTCTTAGCCCGCCGCCGTCGGGGGGACTTGGACGTGCTGGGGACCTAGGGAATGTTCACGTGCGGTCACCTCCCTGTCGGGGATAGGTTTGAGGAACCACTGGCCAACTTGCTAAATGAGCAGCACCGCACAGTGAAGGAGCAGCTTGAACAGCTGAAGGTGAAGAAGTCTTCGGGCAGACAGCAGCAGGAGGTCGAGAGGGCGAAGCCCCAGAACGAGAAGGTCCACCAGACGCTGACTCTAGACCCGGCGCAGAGGCGGCGGCTTCAGCAGCAGATGCAGCAGGTAAGACCCCTCGGCGAGGCCGGCGCCGGGTCGTCCGCGGCCCGCCACTGAAGCGGTGGTCTGAATATCCGGAGCAGGTGGCTCGATGTGCCTTGGAATCAGAGGGCCGCGGCCTTCTCATCGCTTAGGCCCTCGGAAGGCACCGTGTTTGTACCCGTAGGGCTCAGGCAAGAGCACTCGTGCACGTGGCCACCCTTGACATTAGGATCACAGGTTTCCGTCTCTCCTAATCCATTCTGAACTGAACAGCCTCACTTCCCGGAGGAGTTTTTTCTTCTTCCTAATTTCAGTCCCTCTGGTCTGAGGCTAAGATTCCTCTGGCTCTGTCATTTTGCTGGAGGAACATCTCTGAGAGACTCACACCACGCGAAGGTGCCATCTCCTCGTCTCTTCGGAAAGCAGAGCGTGTGGTCGAGTGGCAGACATCTTGGGAGAGCCTTCCGGGTCCCTGGAGTGACAACCTCGTAACGTGTCGCTGTGTCGTTTCCTTTCCCTCCTCAGCACGTGCAGCTCTTGACGCAGATTCACCTTCTCGCCTCCTCCAATCCCAACCTCACTTCGGAGGCCAGCACCACCAGGATATTTCTCGTAAGGCTCCACGTGTCCTTCCCTCTACAGACTTGGGGGTTGGTTAGCCTGGGAGGTCACTTCGCAGAGATGCTCACCCGCCACCGTCTGCGTTCATTCTTGTCTCCTGCACACGTTGGCAGCTACTCCTGTGGCTTCCTGCGTTTGCCAAGAGAGCATGAGGCTCTGACCCCCAGAAAGACCAGAGAGCCATCCGGTTTTCTTAGGACTGTTCTGTAACTTTTTTGTTGGGCTTTCTTCCTCATCTTTAGACTTACCCTGACTTCTTAGGTTTTCCATACTTCTGTTCTTTTTACTGAATTCATTGTCCGTTCATCTGGCTCAATAGCTACGTGTGTAGGATTAATTTCGGTTCTGACATTTTTAAGCATTTTGGAGGAAAGGGTTTTAGTTTTGAATTGTCTAGGTGTTATTCAGAGAAACCAAAAGAAAGTTTTAAATTTTTTTTTTTTTTTAACGTTTATTTTTGGGACAGAGAGAGACAGAGCATGAACGGGGGAGGGGCAGAGAGAGAGGGAGACACAGAATCGGAAACAGGCTCCAGGCTCCGAGCCATCAGCCCAGAGCCCGACGCAGGGCTCGAACTCACGGACCGCGAGATCGTGACCTGGCTGAAGTTGGACGCTTAACCGACTGAGCCACCCAGGCGCCCCGAAAAGAAAAAGTTTTAAAAAGTAATTGTTCTCACTCTTGAGAACCTAAGTTCTAGCTGGGGAGCCAGACCAAGCATCCTGCAGGCTGAGCGGTGGAATGAGTGTCGGCGCCCCTCCTGGATATCCGAGGGCTCAGCCACAGAGTGCTCTGGGTGTAGTAATTCTAGTGATTGATTTTTACCTGTGTTTACCCTCTAGCTGGAGGGCAGGTCTCCCCTCAGAGGCTGACAGGGGCGCCGCTAGTGTTAGTCGTCTGGGACTGAGGTCTCCTTTGTGCCCTATCTTCCCAGAAAGAGCTGGGAACCTTTGCTCAGAGCTCCGTCGCTCTCCGCCATCAGTTCAACCCGAGGTTTCAGACCTTGTTCCAGCCCTGTAACCTGCCGGGGGCAGTGCAGCTCGTGGAAGCCTTCAGCACACATGTCAGCGTCGACTGGAGTCCTCGGAAAACTGTCAAGAAGACTGGTACGGGACAGATCTGTTCACTTCTGCCTTTACTTGCCTTGACAAGTGGGAGTCTCATCCCATCCTTGTCCTAGCAGACGGGACGTTTATACCCACTGCCTAAGTTCTGGAAGGACGTGACAGTGCTTGGGCTTCCGTGAGGGCCGGGGCGGTGGACAGGACGGTGCAGGGGGCAGAGACGTGCGCTCCGTGCTGAGAAGTGTCCCAGATAGATGTGAGGGTGGGAAGTACCACGTGCGAGGTCGGGACAGCCTGGGGTCTGGCAAAGATGAAAGTCAAGTGCTTAAGTTGGTTTGTGGTTAGGGTTTTACTCTCTTTTTCATTAAGAAACTTTTATTTTCCTTCATGGTTGCAATGGTGTCCCCATTTTGAATGAAATGTTGATTTGGGGATTAGGCACAAATCAGACGTGTTGAACATTTGCCACGTTCGATATTCTGAAGATGGTGCTGGCTGGCTTTCTACCTTGCATCGCTGAGTAGTTTGTGAGAAAATGTGTGCTGTTCCCTTGAATGAAATGATTGCTTCTGATTTGTTTCCTGGTTTAGAAGATTAGTTGTGGTTTGCTCCGGGTGTGTTGGTCTTCGGATTTTCTTTTTAAATCCCTGACTTTTGCAGTGAGGTTGAATATAATTGAGTTTAAGTACACTGTGTCACACACAGGGATCTCAAACTAGTTTCTTAGCCCTGTGTTGGTAATGAAAACTTGCACACCGTGGTGATAAATGCCGCCTGTGGGGTCCCGTGGTTTCTTCTGGGGAGATAAAAACATTTGTGGAGGGAGAACCACGAATTCAGTCGTGTTTCCTCTCTCTGGAGAGGCAGACAGGCCTGGAGTTGAGAGGCTGAGGCAGCAGGACAGAACTGAGTGAGACGGAGGTGTCTCACTCCTCCTATGGCTTTTGTTCCCAACCCCAGGAGGACTCTGGGAGGACTTAATGAAAGTTAAGTAAGAATCAAATCAAATAAAATTTGGAATACCAGGTTTGTGAGGGAGATTGAAGAAGTTCACATCTTACCCTGGAAGAAAGCAAGCATTGTTGAAGGTCACTTATCTTCCAAGGATCTAAAGGGGGAGAGGAGGTAACGACTTTGAGCACACAGTGAGCCCGGTGTTCTCGGTCATCAGTGTTGTGAGTGTCCCTGTCACTTAGCGGTTAGGGGTCCCACACGGGAAGGGTGAGAGGACTAGCCGGCAGGAGCTCACGGGGGACTCCCGGCAGGCATGTGTCAGGCCGAGGACAATGGCTGAAACCTTGGGCGAGGCAGGGCGGGACGGCGGGCTTCCCTAGGGAGGGACGAGGGACGGCTCTAGATAAATGCGAGAATGCGTTCGGAAGCTTTTTGAAGCCCTCTTTTGTTCTAGAATTTCATCTACCACAGGATTTTGTTTTCTCACAGCAGATGAATTTCCCTGTTTGCCAAAGCAAGTGGCTTGGGTCCTGGCCACGAGCAAGGTGTTCATGTATCCAGAGCTACTTCCGGTGTGTTCTCTGAAGGCAAAGAATCCCCAGGATAAGATTTTCTTCACGAAGGCCGAGGACAAGTAAGAGTTTACTGTGGGGGAACAGATGCACAGGGTGACCCGAGGAGAACTAGTTGTTTCTCTTGTGCTCAGGGGAGATAGGGCGTGTGTCATCAGACATGGACACACAAGGCCAGAAGCAAAGCGGTCTCGCTGGGCCCACTCCTGTGCTGTGTCCGCAGCAGCAGTGCCAGGGGGACTGCTCTTTTTGGGGAACAATGTGCAGTTTTGAAACATTTTTAACTTGTGTTTTGTTTTTGAGTTATTGTAAAAACCAGTCTCATAGTACTGGTAGAAGAAATTTTTCAAAGGAAAAAAAATTTAAAAAAATGTTTTTAAAGTGTCTACTTTTGAGAGAGAGAGACAGAACGTGAGCAGGGGAGGGGCCAAGAGAGAGGGAGACACAGAATCCGAAGCAGGCTCCAGGCTCTAAGCTGTCAGCACAGAGCCCGACGTGGGGCTCGAACTCACGGACCGTGAGATCATGACCTGAGCCAAAGTCGGAAGCTCAACCGACTGAGCCACCCAGGCACCCTGATGTTTTATTTATTTTTGAGAGAGAGAGAGGGAGACACAGAATCCGAAGCAGGCTCCAGGCTCTAAGCTGTCAGCACAGAGCCCGATGCGGGGCTCGAACTCATGAACCGGAGATCATGACTTGAACTAAAGTGGGACACTTAACTGATGGAGCCACCCAGGTGCCCCAATGGCAAAAAATTTTTTATCTGTTATTCTAACCACCCTAAGACAATGATTTTTCCTTTTTTCTTTCCTTTGTGGATTTTTTTTTTTTTTTTTTGGTAAATTCTCCTGCTGTAGGGCTTGAACTCACAGCCCTGAGATCGAGAGTCACATGCTCTATCCACCTAGCCAGCAAGTGCCTCCAATGATTTTTCTTTTTGCATTTTCCATATAATCTTTATTGGCAATTTAAGTATAATTTTGTTTTGTTTTGTTTTTACCTAACGCCTTGAAATTGTTCTTCTGTACTGTCACATTGTCTTTACTTTTGTTTCTGTGTGTTGTCTTTTAAAGTGATATTTAATGGCCTTACGATAGTCCTTTTATTTGCCACTTTTATTTTTTCTCCTCTCTTGTTTTGCTGTTGTAGCGAGGCTTCCCCAAGGATCTGTGTGCATAGAGCTTTTGAAAGTATTTTGGGTTTACCCCTTTGGGTAAATTGCCAAGCGTGAGGTTATTTGACGAAGGTCATGAACACTTCCACGGCTCTTGATTTGTGCCGCCCACTGCCGTGGCGGCCTGTGGTGTACAGGTGCCGCGGTTGAGTGGGTCGTGTGGGGAGGCCGTTGGTGCTGAGTTTAACGTCACACAGAGCCCGTTGTTCATCTCATACTTGTTCCCTGAGCTCCATTCTCCTTCCTTTGCCTTCCTTTGAGCTGAGCAGGTCTTAGAACCTACCAGCTCTCAGGAAACGCCGGCCACTCTGTGTCGACTCACGCAAGAATGAGGTGTGGGAACGGTGGGTCGTACCCCGCGGAGTTCTCTGGGGAGAACTGCCCCGCTGGTCAGCACTGCCCCTCTCTCAGTTTGTTGGCTTTAGGGCTAAAGCACTTTGAAGGGACCAAGTTTCCGAAGCTGCTGATGAGCAAGTACCTCCTCACCTGCAAGACCGCCCACCAGCTGACCGTGCGGATCAAGAACCTCAACATGAACCGCGCGCCCGACAACATCATCAAAGTGAGTGCCTGGCTCCTCCCGCCCCAGCTGGGGGCTCCCGGGCAGCCCTTCCTCCCTCGAAGTCCCTCGTCCTCCTCTTACGGGCATTTCTCCTAAAAATAAAAGCATCCCAACTCTTAAAATATTTCTTGACCTCATGCTTCCCTCTAGCCGCCTGTCTTCTTGGCCTCCAGCCTTCTTGAAAGGGTGAACGACATTCCACCGTATCCTTGTCCTTGGCTCTTTCTGTCAAAGTTAAAAGTACATACTTCGTAAAAGGTACCTAAGAGCTTTGAAGAGTCGGATAGTTCTGTGAGGCTCATCATGAAAACTGGTATTTCTCTCTCCGTTTCCTGCTGCCGTTTTGAGGGGTGGCGTGTCTGCCTCTGTGTCCGGGTGGCTTGCGGGTCGTTGCCACCGCCTGACGTTTTGCCCTGAGGCGTCACTTAACTCAAGCGCAACCAGGGCGGCCGAGACTCAGCTCCCTCCTCCCGTGCCACAGCCCCTTGTCACCACGTGGCATCTCCTGTTGTCTGGCTTTCCCACGAGACCACAGTTGGCTAGATCGTGTTCAGGGCTCACGTTAAAACGTGATAGCGCGTTGTGAACGCTCCTCGCAGCTGAGCGGTGTGGTCCAGCCTGGTTGCTTGGCTTTTCCTGCGGGCATGTAGTGTTTTGTGGGGTAGTAGTTGCGTTTGGGGGAGTGGGTGGAGCTCGCTCTCAAGGGTGTGTGCTAGCTGGTCAGCACTGGACTTTACCTCCATGTTACAGATCTCCTCTGAGTGTGTTCACAGTGTGGATGTTCCGTCCCTGACTCCTCTGAGGCTGTTCCCTCTGGACAGGCTGCTCTCTCGCCTTGTCGCACAGTGTCTTCTTGGGCTTCCCCTCCCCATCATCCTGGGGCTTCCTTGTGCCTCTTACCTGTGTGCATCCTCCTAGTCCCCGAACCCACATCTGTTTCGTCTGCTTTATTCACCCTGTTTTAGTGGAGCACAGCCTCGTAGCAATCTGGGGAGAATGCTAGAGAAACAGGTGTTTCCATTTAGACTGTCCGTATTCACGGTATTCACGCTCCGCGGATTGGACCAGAGGCCGTGCCTGGTTTAGCTGCTGTGCTGTATATTTGGTTTGTGTGTGTAACTGTTGTCACCGTGTGACATAAGGTCTGGCCATTGGGAGAACCTGGGGGAAAGCTACGTAAGACCTTTCTAGTTTTGCAACTTTTTATGCGTCTGTAATTGTTGAAAATAACACGTTGAAAAATATATCCCTTTTCTACTCGCCACCTTTAGTAAGTCTGGAATTTGAGGTTGGAAATCATGTTTTTTTAATGTATTTAATTTTGAGAGAGGGAGTGCGAGTGCACGAGCAGGGAAGAGCAGAGGGAGAGAATCCCAAGCAGGCTCCACACCCAGTGCAGTGCCTGACGCGGGGCTTCATCTCATGAACCGTGAGGTCATGACCTGAGTCGAAATCAAGAGCCAGACGCTTAACCGACTGAGCCACCAGGTGCCCCAAAGTTGAAAATAATTGTTCTTAGAAAGTTTAAGGGCTGGGGTGCCTGGGTGGCTTAGCTGATTAAGCGTCTGACTCTTCGAAGGACCTTGCTGCATTTTCTCCTAGTCGCTACTTCCGCCTCTAGAGATTTGATGCCATTTTGCCTCTTGAACCTGTGTGACACCTGCGCTTCCTGTCCCCCTACAGCATGTAGGGTTTTTCCTTTTCTCCATTGTTTTGGAATTTCATGGTAATATGAATGCCTAGAATGCCGAGTATGGGTCTGTCATTAGCTCTGCGAGGACTGGGCGGCCCCCACCATTGGCCTGTCCGTGTCAGGTGCCCGGCCTCCCCGCGGTGGTCTCCTGCTGTCTTCCCTTTTTCCAACACTCGATCTTCTGTTGGCCTTTCTGGCATGTTACTTCAGCTTTTTCTTTTTCTTGTGACTTTTTCTTTCTCTTTGCTTTTCCTGTTAATATTTCTAATTTCCAATAGCTTTTTTTTGTTCACTGAATAGTTTTTAATGGTGGATGGCAGAGGGTGCGTGGGAAGCAGGACAGGACGGAGGCTGGACCTGTCTCCGGCAGCCTCAGTCCAGCCGCTGCTGTTGGGCTGGGAGGAGGCCGCCGTCTGGCTACACCAAATGGGGTGGGATTTGGGCGGCACCTGTCCTCTTCGTCACCCGGTTCTGCTTCCAGCTTTACCCCCACTTCTCTGTGTTTTTCTCCAACATCTGTCTAGCTGGTCCTTGAAACTTCTTTCCGTGTGGGATCTGGCTCTTCCTTTCCCTGTGTCTCTACTCATCCGTCCGCTCATTAGCTTTGAAGACTGTGTTGCTTTTACCTTTTCTTCCATCTGCTCTCCATATAGGCTTTCACCTCACCACAGCTCCCTTCTGTTTTCATGGGGTTTTAAGAAGGAACAAAGCTGGGGCGCCTGGGTGGCTCAGTCGGTTAAGCGTCCGACTTCGGCTCAGGTCATGATCTCACAGCTTGTGGGTTCCAGCCCTGGGTCGGGCTCTGTGCTGACAGCTCAGAGCCCAGAGCTCAGAGCCTAGAGCCTGCTTCAGATTCTGTGTCTCCCTCTCTCTCTGCCCCTCCTCCACTCATGCTCTGTGTCCCTGTCTCTCAAAAATTAATCAACATTTAAAAAAAAAAGAACAAAGCTAAATGGATGTGTTTAATGTGTTTTAACAGTAAGTTTCTCCTTTACTGTGTAACCGCTGCAAGTGTGGGCGTCTTCCCTGCAAAACCTCAGTGCATTCCCTGCTAACGATCCGGGGGCTGTGTTCCCGTTAGCGATCTGGGGGCTGCTCTCTGGCTCTCCTCTGGGTGGCTGTCCCGCTGACCCTGCAGCTTGCTCACTTCTGCAACCCCCTCTTGCTCTCACTGCGGCTGCTTCCCCAAGTCTGCCTGCCCTGCTCAAGTGTCCGTGTTCCACAGGGGCCTTGCAGCGTGTGGGCCCTTTCACGTTCGTGCGTGTTGGCGCGATCTGTCTCCTCACGGTCCTCGGGTCTGTGTCTTCGGTCTGGACTTTTCTCCCAAGTGTCTGCGTCGCGTCGCCAACTGTTGCCAGGAAGTCTTCTTTCGGTCTCCTTGCTGACTTCTCAGTCTGAACCGTGTCCCTTTGCCCCTTCCAGGTGTTGCCACCAACCTCCCCCACCAGCAGACCCCCCTTCCCCCGCCACACCACTCGCCCCTGCTGTGATCTGCTCCTTCTGGTTGTTGTCTCAGCCCACGTTGCCACGAGTTCTCCTTGACCCCTGCAGCGTGATCACTTCTGCCTGCTGCTGTGTCACCAAGTCCTCTGTTGTCTTAACCTGCTTCCTGCCCTGCTGCTCATTGGCTTAGTGGTGGCCTGGGCGACACCGTGAGGAACACGCTAGTTTCTACCCGCGGTTTCTGGCTCCATTTATCCTGTCCCTCACGTAGCTGCCATAGCCACCTCCAGATAACCTTTCTGGACACGAGTCAGACCGCCTGGTGTGGCACAGAAGGCCCGCCGTGTCTTACCTCTGACTTGTCTCTCAAAGTCTCTCCATGTTCCTGTGTTGCAGCCAGACCAGTCTCTGTGGTTCCTTACATGCATTCAAGGTTTGGAACCAGAAGTCTGCTCTGCCCGTTCCCCACCCCGCCCCGCCACTTTGCTCAGCAAACTCTATGCCTTTAAGGTTCATCTGTAGTTGCATCTGCTCCAGAAATATCCTTATTGTTCAAATGTCAGATGTGTGTCATTGTTTTGTGCATTTTTGTACTCTTTCACAGAGGATGTCATTGTTGACCTCTTTGACTGTCTCCTACTAGTCTGTAAGCCCCTGGGGGGCAGGAATGTCTTCTCTTATTTGTACCCTCAGCCTGTAGCACAGATGTTGCTTGAATGGATGCTTACTGTCACCGTGAGTTCACTTTCCCTGTAAATTTACTCTTAACACTGTCTCCGTCTCTCTTTTCTTCTTCTTTCCCTCCTTTCTGGTGTCCCTTGCACCGTTATTTCCTTAATAGGAAGTGTCCATGTGTCCCGGATGAGGGCTCAGGCACTGTCATGACAGCTGAGTAGGAGCGGGTTTTAAGTATGAGCGCTCTGACCATCTGCTTCCTTTTCTCTGTGACCTAAACTTGTCCCTGTCTGATGACACAGAGTGTTGTAAAATCTTTATTGGAGATTAGTGTCATTTGAGGTGTAGAAGCATTTAACATGTGCTGTGTGTGTGTGTGTGTGTGTGTGTGTGTGTGTGTGTATGTTAGAGCACACTCCTCTCCCCAGCCTGACAGGGCAGTGTTTCTGGACAGAGTGTAACTCGTGTTTCATTCCTTCTTGCTCAGTTTTATAAGAAGACCAAACAGCTGCCCATCCTGGTGAAGTGCTGTGAAGAGCTCCAGCCGCATCAGTGGAGGCCGCCTGTAGAGAGGGAGGAGCACCGGCTTCCATTCTGGTTAAAGGTGCAGCCTTGCTCCCCGAGTGTGCATGCGGCGGGGGGACACCACACCCTGCCAGAGACGTCAAGGGCCACTTTATGCCTTCAGAGCTGGAGTTGCAGGACTGGGGCCCAGGCACTCCTCCTCATGCACCCTTCCTCTCCTGCTTCTTGTCCTTCCCCCAGGTGGCTCCACAGCCTTCGATAAGTGGTGGGTCAAATGCATTTCTAGAGGCTGTGATTGGAATGTAGTCTTTGTAGAAATTTTGTGTCCTGCAGGAGAAACCTTAGAAAGATTTCTCAAGACTGTCCGGGAAAGGCCCCTCAAATCCAGGAAGCCCTGTTCTTTTTGCCAGAGTCTGACATGTGCTGGATCCGTGTGTTCTTATTCTCAATAGGCCAGCCTGCCGTCCATCCAGGAGGAGCTGTGGCGCAGAGCTGACGGCGCCAGAGGGGTAGGAGGTGTGACGGGAGCCGCTGAGGTCAGCTCAGAGCCAGGCCTGGGGACAGGCAGCTCGGAACTGGGGAGTGAAACTCCGTACCCACTGCTGTTGCCCAAGGGTGTGGTCCTGAAACTGAAGCCAGTTGCCAACTGTTTTTCCAGGAAGGCCTGGAGACAGAAGCGGCCGTCAGTCCTGAAGCCCCTCCTAATCAGACCCAGCCCCTCTCTCCAGCCTGGCTCCACCCCCGGGAAAACACCGGCGAGGTCCACTCCGCCAGAAGCCCCTCCAAGCAAAATGGTGGTCCGAATTCCTCACGTGATCCAGCCAGCTGCTGTCGTGCAGACGGTGCCAGGTGTCCCTCCGCCGGGGGCCCCTGGCGGGGACAGTTTTGAGTCTCCAACGGCACTGCCATCCACGACCCCTGAGGCCAGGACCGGCTTCCCCCTGTCTGAGCCCCAGACTGCGCTCCCCTCTGCCCCTGTGCCCAAGGTGATGCTGCCCTCGCTTGCCCCATCTAAGTTTCGAAAGCCGTGTGCGAGGCCGAGAGCCTCAAAGAGAAAGGGGGCCAAGGCCTCTCTGTGTCTGGAGCCAGCCTCCCTCATCCACCCCGTACCTGTTATCTTCACTGTGCCTGCTGCCACGGTCAAGGTGGTGAGCCTTGGCAGTGGCTGCAACGTGATCCAGCCTGTCAGTGCGGCTGTGGCCCAGAGTCCACAGGCCATTCCCATCACCACCCTCCTGGTGAACCCCACTTCCTTCCCCTGCCCACTGAGTCAGCCCCTTGTGGCCTCCTCTCTCCCACCCCTGATTGTCTCCGGCAACTCTGTGAGTCTTCCTGTCCCGCCCGCCCCTGAAGATAAGGCCCCAGTGAGTGTGGACATCAGTTGTCCTTTGGCTGAAGGGAAAAATGCTTTTCAAGGCCTAGAACCCAAATTAGAACCCCAGGAACTGTCTCCTCTCTGTGCCCCTGTCTTCCCCAAAGAGGAGCACAGCCCAGGGCCACCAGCAGCAGACCGTGTATGCCAGGAAGAGCTGTCGGAGAACAGCGCCTGTGGCTGGACTCTCGTGAAAGCAGAGGATGGGGGGCAAGGTCTGGAGCCGCCCCTGGGCTCCCGAGAGTCTCTGAGCACACCCCCCCGGGACTTGGAGGACGTCGTCAAGATGGAGCCCAAAGACCCCGGGGAGGACGCCTGTGAGGACAGCAGGGCAGGGTGTTCTGTGGGATTGGACGCTGGCTTCCCAGGGGAGGAGCCAAGGAGGCCGCCCGTCTTACAGCAGGAGGAGGAGGAGGGAAGTCAGCCAGCGAGAACCTCTTCAGCCTCTCGGGAGCCTCGGGACGAGGGACACTCGGGAGCCGTGAGCAAAGGCTCTCCGAGGACCGCTTCCTCCTGTGCCGACGCCGACGCGGCGCGCAGCAGCCCCCCCGGGAAGGCTGAGGGCTTCGCTAGCGCTGACTGCCAGGCGGCCGGGACCCCGGCTGGGCCGGAAGCTGGGGCGGAAAAGGACGGGCCGGAGGAGGAGGAGGAGGAGGACTTTGACGACCTCACCCAAGATGAGGAGGACGAGATGTCATCGGCCTCGGAGGAGTCTGTGCTGTCTGTCCCCGAGCTCCAGGTGAGAGCCAGGGAATGTTCTCATGTGTTCTGTGGTCTCAGCCATTTGCCTGATTTACGGATAGGCCACCTGCTTGCTTGCTGCCTCTAGATAGTCCTGCCTTCAGTTTGACTCCTGAAAACGTTGCAAGACGCGCTGTGGGGGTGGAGGCGAGGGGAGGAAAAGGGTGAACTTGTACTTACGAGTTTCGCCTGGCACGGGGTCCCTTAACTGTTAGATCGAATCACCTGTGCACGGTTTGAACGCCTACGTGTGTAGGTCCTGAGCGTGGACCCTGGCAAAGGAGAGCCGTATTCAGGGTAGAGGGTGGCCTTTCAAAACGCATCTTCTTCCCACTGTCCCTTGCCACCAGGCTGCAAGCGTAGCTCTCCCTGGGTGCCGACTCCACGTTGGACCCCGGAGGCTGTGCCCAGGCGACCGTGCTCCGGTGTCTGTGCTGGGGGGTTGTGCCGGTGGCTCCTGGCGAGCCGATGCCAGCCCTGGGGATGCTCTCGGGGGGGGGGGGTCGCAGGAGACGATGGAGAAGCTGACCTGGCTGGCTTCTGAGAGGCGCGCGGGCCAGGAGGGCGAGTCCGAGGAGGAGAACTCCCAGGAAGAGAACTCTGAGCCCGAGGAGGAGGAGGAGGAAGAGGCAGAAGGGATGGAAAGCCTGCAGAAGGAGGATGAGATGACAGACGAGGCCGCCGGAGACCCTGCTGAGAAGCCGCCGGCCACCTTTGCCTCTCCCAGGACAGCTCCGGAGGCGGAGGCCGGCAGCGCCCCGCCAGGTGAGTGTGCGTGCGGGCGTGTGCGGGGCCCAGCTGGCCTCCTTTCTGCTGGGCGTGCAGAACAGTCTAGAAACCAGTTGTGAGTTTTCCAAGGAAATCCTCTGGACCTCCCCTGCCCTCCGCCCTCCCCAGACACGTTTGCCCGGTCGGTGCCTGTGCTGGTTTGTACCAGCTGTTAGATTTGTTACCGGGTTCATCCCGGGTTTTCGGTGGTGCTCAATCCATCTGTCACGTGTGAGGCTGAGAGCTGCGTTTATTTCAGAACACACTGCCGTTCCTCAGCGACACGTAGTCCTCCGAGAGCCCAGCGTAGGACTGTGCTCGCTCTCAGGACTCCCTTTCTCAGTGCACAGTAGCGGAGGTGCCCTGAGCGTCCCAGAGAGCACGGCTGTGCAGCCCGCACAGGGCTCACCTGCCAGTCTTGCCTTCCCGCCACTTTCCCACCAGCTCTTCTCCCGAGGCCCTCCCAGACCCGGAGCAGGGGGTGGGGTCTCCTGAGGAGCCGGGGCGGAAGGGTGGCGCGGTGGGGTCGGAGCAACCGTGGGCTTGGTGTCTTCTCCAGGAGAGGGCGGCAGGGCTGCCGGGAAGGGCCGGAGCAGCCAGCGGGCTCGCGGCCGGCGGGGAGGCCGGGCCCGGGCCAGCAAGGACACCTCCAAGCTCCTGCTGCTGTACGATGAGGACATCCTGGAGCGGGACCCACTCAGGGAGCAGAAGGACTTGGCCTTCGCCCAGGCTTACCTGACCAGGGTAGGCAGATGCCGCTTCCTGTTACCGTCCCTCCGAGCTCGGCTGCTTCTTCCAGGGATCTGTGTGAGGGGCCGCGAGGCACAGGGCTCAGTGACACGTGGCTTGTCGTAGTCCCTGAGCATCACCCCTCTGTTGTTCAGAAAGCTGGGAAAGGTGATCCCACCATCATCGTGAGGGGGACTTCACGGGTTGGCTAATAGGGGCCTTTCCCGGGCTCGCAGCTTGAGAAGAAAGACCTATTGTGCATCGGCCCGAGGGTGGACCTCAGGGAAGCACCTTGGTCTCCAGAGACATGAGCCAGCCTGTTCCTGTCTTGTGCCACAGTCTCATTCTCTTGGTCCCGCCCCCCCCCGCCCCCCCCGCCCCCCCCAGCAAGGGGGTGTGCTCGCAGTGACAGTCCTGCCTCACCTTCCTGACTCCTGTATTATTTACCCTCAGTTGATGCTGTGCACAGGGCGCTCCTTCTCTATTTCAGCGGGGAGCTGAAGTCCGGGACAGGGTAGGACTGTGAGCTAGAGAAACTTGCTGGTCTTGTGGGCAGGGCTGTGGTTTGTGGACGCCCGCCACCGGAAGAGAGCTGTGCCTCGCTCGGCGCGGTGTCCGCCACGAACAGATCTGGGGATCTGTCAGGAGCGGCCTGTGCAGGGCGGGTCTCGGAGCTCTCTAGCGGGGCCCCTGCTCCTCGGTCCGTGCTGCTGTTTCGTGTTGGGGCCCGCGGACAGAGCACTGATGGTGGCACGTCTCCTGCACAGGTGCGAGAAGCCCTGCGGCACGCCCCTGGCAAGTACGAGGACTTCCTTCAGGTTATCTATGAGTTCGAGTCAAGTCCTCAGCGGCAGACCGCTGTGGATCTCTACAGAAGCCTGCAGATCCTGCTCCAGGACTGGCCTCAGCTGCTCAAGGACTTTGCTGCTTTCCTGTTGCCCGAGCAGGCTCTGGCCTGTGGATTAGTAAGTGGATGGGGTTGCTGGGTCCGGTGACAGTGGGGCCGAGCGAGGTTCACGGACACTGTGCCCGTCCCCCGACGGCCCCTGGTCAGATGACCCTGGCATGGCCCACAGAGCCCTCTTCTTTTCAAGAGGTGATCTTCCCGGCCCCTCGTCTCCCCATTTCTTTATGTGTGCCATGTGGGGTCGTACCTTTGCTTGCCCTCACGGGCCTCAGGTAAATCATGTGCCCTCTGCGCCTCACCGTTGTAAAACAGGCGATCGTTCGACACACACTTAACCGAGTGCCTAGTACATGTTGGGCAGAGCTCTAGGTGCCGAGAGTACAGCCATCACAAAAGGGTGACATCCTTGCCCGCGTGGAGCTTCCGCTCTCCCGGGAGAGTCAGGTGATAAACGGTGAAATGTATATAGTAAGTAGATTTGAGGATCAGAAAGCCGACAGAAATAGTACATGTGCATAGCGCTTCCTGGTGACAAGGCCTCACAGAAGAACACGGCGGGAGGGAGGAGTGAGGGCTGTCGGTGGAATGGGGCAGGGGACTCCAGTTGTATCACGTGCACGGTGGTGTGGGATGGCCGGCACGTAAGGTGGCATTTGAAGTTTTGGAGAGAAATGTGTAACCACGAGGGAATATCCCAGAAGTTCTGGATGTCTTGTCATGGTTGAGAGACACCGGAATGAGTGGTGCAACGAGATGGTTCTGATGGTCTTGAGGCAGTCACATGGGAGTGGGGTGATTTTTGTTTTTTAAGTCTATTCTTTTGAGAGAGGAAGAGACAGAGAACAAGTGGGGGAGGGGCAGAGAGAGGGAGAGAGGATCCAAGGCAGGCTCTGTGTCGACAGCAGAGAGCCAGCCCTATGTGGGGCTCGAACTCACGAACCGTGAGATCATGACCCGGGCTGAAGTCGGCTGCTCAACCGACAGCCACCCGGGTGCCCCGGGAACGGGGTGATCGCACACCCTGCCATCCGCTCTTCCCCTGTGGTTATGAGGCTTAGACGAGCACTCGTGTGCAGAGCTTTGTAATCCGAGTGGTGCCACAGGGCCTTGAGTGTGTGACTTCACAGTCCACGAAACCCCAGCACCCCGACGTGCGCTTCTCTTGGGCCTGTTCACGTCCCCGGTGTCGTGGGCTGGCTGACATTGCAGCCCTCGGGTGGACGCCTGGCTCTTTTAGCATATTCTTTTTTTTTTTTTTTTAATGTTTATTTTTGAGAGACAATGAGCAGGGGAGGGGCAGAGAGAGGTGGCGGTGGGGGGTGGGGCGGGGAGGGGTAATACAGGATCCGAAGCAGGTTCCATGCTGTCATCACAGCCCGATACGGGGCTCGAACTCACCAACCGTGAGATCATGAGCTGAGGTCAGACGCTCGACCCACGGAGCCGCCCGGGCGCCCCGGACTCCAGGTCTTAAAGTCCGTCTCGCGGTTGTAAAGGAGCCCCGTCAACGTCAGTCCCCGGCCCGCATTTCCTGTCTTCTGCTCAGAGCACTCTGGTCTTGCTCAGCCGCGCAGGGGACCCTCTCGCCTTCTCTCCCTGTGGTAGTTTGAGGAGCAGCAGGCCTTTGAGAAGAGCCGCAAGTTTCTCCGGCAGCTGGAGATCTGCTTTGCAGAGAACCCCTCGCACCACCAGAGGATTATCAAGGTCCTGCAGGGCTGCGCGGACTGCCTGCCCCAGGAGATCAGCGAGGTACCCTTGCCCGTCCTGCTTCCTCCCCCTGCGCACCTGCGCCTCCCGCCGTCCCCTGACCGGGCCGTGTTCTCTGGCTGCCGGGACTGTGGACGTCTGGAGGGGCGTAGAAGGGGAGGACTTTGTAGGCTTTTCGAAAGCCTGAGGTCCTGGAAGAGGGGGGGCTTGTCCCTTGAAACCTGAGCCTGACTGCCTCAAGGTGCCCTCAGTGCCCTGGGAGGGAGGTGCAGGGAGCAGGCGATGCTGCCTGAGCTGGGGGTCACACGTATCGTTAGTGTCGTCATTGGGGGTCGCACATACCGTTAGCACCCTTCCAGCGCAGGCTCGCGAGCAGGGAGGGGGCAGTGAAGAACCCTTAGCCTTCAAAGAGAGGCTTCTGTGTGTCCCTCAGGGCACCAGGGAAGTGGGCCTTGGGAGTATGTGGGTCTGGTGCGGGATGGCCACCTGGAGAAGCCTGGGGGACGTGTCTGTCCCTTGACACCCTCTCAGCTCAAGACACAGATGTGGCAGCTCCTTAAGGGCCACGACCACCTGCAAGATGAGTTCTCCGTCTTCTTTGATCACCTGCGCCCAGCGGCCAGCCGGCTGGGCGACTTTGAAGAGATCAACTGGACAGAGGAGAAGGAGTACGAGGTGCGGGGCCAGGGGCCGTGGGGCTTTGGGAAGCGGGACGGCCGTGGGAGCGCGGGGTGCCCGCCCAGGGTCTGTGTTGAGCAGCACCCACTCGTCCCCCAGTTTGATGGCTTTGAAGAAGTGGCCCTGCCTGATGTGGAAGAGGAGGAGGAGCCCCCCAAGATGCCCACGGCCTCAAAAAGCAAAAGAAGAAAAGAGATCGGGGTCCAAAATCACGATAAGGTATCCGGGTTGTTGGGCGTGATCTGTCGGTCGTGAATCAGGCCTTGAGTTTCGTGAGCATTTCTCTGGCCGAGTGTGCCATGCGTGCTGCAGGAGCCCGAGGTCAGGCCGTGGAGCCCCTGGCGGGAGGAGTGCGGATGCTGGAGAGCACCCCGCCGGCCACCCCATTAGGAGGAGGTTTCCCCCCTCTTCTCTCTTGCTCGGAGCTATTTCTCTTGGGTCTTGTCTTCTTCCTTTCTGTTGGTATGAAGATACAGAAGCGAGCCCCCACTTTAGCAGTACTGGTGACAGAGTGCACGTGGCTCCTAGAGGCACGTACCTGGTCGTTCTCTCGGTGAGCCCCATGGCAGTCCCCCCAAGAGACTGCTCTCATTTCATTTCACAGAGGCAGAAACGGACATTCATGGCGAGGCCGTCGCCAGGGCCTCGTGTCCATAAGTGGCTGTGCTGGGGTGCGAATAGGTCTGCACAGACTCCCTGCCCTCTGCTGCTCTCCAAGGAGTCTGTTTTCCTGAATGTCTTTTACTCTCCCTTGCGGAAAACGGCTTCTTAGCTGGATGACCTTGGGCAGCTTACTTCACCTCTCTCGGTTTCAGTTTCCTTGTTGTCGGTTGGGATAACTTGCATCCGAGATTACTGAACACAGAGTGTCGTGTGGGGGCCTCCAAAAGCACAAAGAAAGCCCCCCTCAATGGGGCTGGGAGGGGGCAGAGCTCAAGGCACGGGGAGGCAGGAGCGAAGGTGGTCGAGTCAGGTCACACCCTGTGACGGCCTTTCCTGGGACTTTGCCTCAGATTGTATGTGACTTACGTGTTTCTTGAAACATCTGGGCAACTGGGAGAGGTCCATCTTTGGGTCATTTAAGGGTGGCTTCGGGGATTTAGAACAGGCTGGGATTGAGAGTTCCTGGGCCGATTGGAGAGTTGGGGGCTCATGAAAGAGGAGGCCGGTGTGGGTGCTGGGGCGACCTGTTCTGAGGCCTCACGACTCCGCTTTCTCTCGGTCCCGGACGTGCCGGGCGGCTAACCAAGCCCGGTATCTCCTAGGAGGCCGAGTGGCCGGATGGCGCCCGGGACTGTGCCTGCTCCTGCCACGAAGGAGGCCCCGATCCCAAGCTGAAGAAAAGCAAGAGAAGAGGGTGTAGCCGCTGCAGCAGCAGGGTGAGCCGGGCCGGGCCGCACCGAGGGGCGGGCGTCCGCACTGCCTCCCCGTTCGGGGTGAGGTCCGCTCCCGCACGGGGTACCGCCTTGAGCTCCTGCAAGGACGGCACCCACGCGATAGGCGGTGCACGCGCTATTTGAGTCAAAATAGAATCTTTTACACGTGTGCAATGGATTTGCTTTTTAAAGACAATCCTGTGGATGGGGCGCCTGGGTGGCTCAGTCGGTTAAGTGTCTGACTTCAGCTCAGGTCACAATCTCAAGGTTTGTGAGTTCGAGCCCCGCATCGGGCTCTCTGTTGTCACTGCAGAGCCTGGAACCTGCTTCAGACCCTCTGTCTCCTCTCTGTCCCTCTCCTGCGTGCTCACGTGCACGCACTCTCCTCTCTCTCAAAAATGAATACACCTTAAAAAAAAGTCCTGTGGGTAAAGCTTTTGGAATTGGATAACAGTGAACTGCTTCAAGTATTTCTCAGCTTGCTTGCTTGCTTGTTTTTAATGAGATACACTTGTGTCAAGAAAACAGACCCTCGAAGTAATGCCGGGTCTCTAGAGTAGGGTTGGTTGGCAGCAAAGATACAGTCCTTGCTCGGAGAACGGCGGGTAGAACCAGACGCCTTCTGGGTCGTTTAAAGTTGGTGGAGCAGGTGTACTTGCCGGACGTGGGGGCAGGGCTTGGTCACCAGAGAAAAAGGCAGTCAGGAGACCCCTGACCAAGGAGGCTGTTCCTGCAGGTCTGTGACGGCAGATCCTACAAGAGCAAGGAGCCCCATGAGTCGGCGGGCGGCAGCCCCCACCGCGAGGCCAGCCCTGTGCCTGGTGCTAAGGAGGCCGGGCAGGGCAAGGACCTGCTGGAGGAGGAAGTCCCAGACGAGCGGGAAAGCGTTGAGGCTGCCCAGGGCCCGCCCGGCAGGGGACCTCTGCCTACTCCAGGTGAGTGTTCTGCCAGCCCCGCCTCTTTCCCCCCTTTTCCATGTCCTTAGTGCTTCAACCAAGAACGTCTCTGAGCCAGGACGAGCAAGTCCTTCTTGGAAGAGAAACCCCGCTTTTACTAACAAGTAATAGGAGATCCTTCTGTCCGGCCTTAACTTGCTCTGCCGTGGCCTCTGTCCTCTCGAGGAATTGGGAGTGCGAGGCAGCGTGACTGCATTCCCTTCCCTGCCCTCCGGACCCTGGTCATCTGCGTCCTGAAGACTGCCATTCTGGGCCTTGACAGTTGGGCTTTTATCTTCATTTAAGTGACTTCAGCCAGCCCCACCGCACTCTTTGAGATTGGGGCTCCATCACGGTAGCCCACCTGTGTGGCCCTGTGGTAACTGGGCGTCCCAGGGCACCTTGACCCCATCCATCCTCTTAGGTCCTTATTTTCCTCCTAAGCAGGATCAGCAGTGGGGAGCACGCAGGAAGTGACCCTGACAGAGCAGCTCGTCCTGGGGGGCCCACCGCCCTGTTCACCCGAGACTCCTCAGCTTTCCTCCAGCCCTGGAGTTGTGCTCTGCGTGGTGAGGAGAAACCAGGCTGAGCGTGAGGTCCTGCCCTGCCCTGAGGCGTCCCCTAGACTTCGGAATGAGGGGGAGGGCCAGGAGGCAGTGGGTGAGCCAGAGGCTTCCGTTCCCGCCTGGGATGCTTCGGAAACTGAGAAATGGCCTGGAACCGAGGAGAACCCTGCTTCCTTTCTGAGTCCCGCTTCCTCAAGGACCAGAGACTTAGGGAGGAGACGGTTGTCTGAGGCCTCAGACAGTCCGGGGAGCTGGTTGCTGTCGAGCAGAGCTGGGGTGAAGACCGCACACAGGACGTCCCCCGTCCACGAGTCGTTGTCGGGAACGGACGCCTCAGAGACTTCTTCCAAAGCCCCTAGGGGAGGTTTGGTTAAGGACTGTGGAGTGCAGGGCAAGGCTCCCGTGGGAGAGCAGCAGCCGAAGACCACAGAAGCTACTGTTTGTGCCAACAACAGCAAGGTCAGCTCCACCGGGGAGAAGGTGGTGCTGTGGACCAGGTAGGTGGAGGGGGGGCCGCTGCGTGTGTATCCGGAAAATGAGTGCGCGTGTCCATTTTGCTAATCTGGAGCCAATCGTGGTATGTGGGTTCCAGGGAAGCTGACCGCGTGATTCTCACCATGTGCCAGGAGCGGGGGGCACAGCCACAGACTTTCAGCGTCATCTCCCAGCAGCTGGGAAACAAGACCCCGACCGAGGTGAGTGGCGAAAGCCCTGCCAGAGCTCCGGGCCCCAGGGGATCCAAGCACACGGACTGGCGAGGAGAGGCTGGGTTGGCCAAGCAGGAGACGGGACACCAAGCGCGACTGTACAGGTGGGCCCCAAGGAGGGGCCCGACTCGTCAGGGAGTCTGGTTTTAGTTTTGAGAGAGGGCGGTGGACCGTCGGGAGCCCACAGACGTTCCAGGTCGTGTTCGGGAGCCGTATGATTTGGGGCCAGATGCTGACAAGCCTCTTGACCGGAGTCCCCTCTCGTGTGGGGAGGGGACAGCCCTCCCGACCTCACTGTGGGGAACAGACCGACTGCTCGATCGGCACGTACCGCTTGGTCAACGTCAGAACCTTCCTCTCTGGCCTTAGGTTTCCCACCGTTTCCGGGAACTCATGCGGCTCTTCCACACGGCCTGTGAGGCCAGTTCTGAGGAGGAGGAGGACGCGACCAGCACCAGCAACACAGACCAGCTGTCTGACCGCGGGGACCTCCTGTCGGAGGAGGAGCTGGACGCGTGACCCTGGGCGCGTGGCGGTGTCATGTGCTGGCCCCGGCCGGCGGTGCTTGTGCTTGGCTGGCGCCCCACCCCCGGAGCTCAGGCTGCAGGGCCGGAGGCGCGGGGGCTGAGGCCGACTGGGGGCGGATGGCTCTGCTGGCTTACGAGTCTTTCTGCGTCTTTCTGAACGTACTCGTGAACAGCATCGAGGGAGTGGGCTCGGCTCCCTTTCTACCTCCCCTCTCCCCCCGCCCCCCTCCCCGCCCGGGTCTGATGGCACATATTTATTGTTCTGTGATCCCACCACAGTGGTTCTGGACGTATGAAGTGCTTGTGTTGGTGTAGCCAGTCCCAGAACATTGAGCTCCTATACCCAGCAGTTTTTATTGTAAACCAGCTCTTTCCTGTTCTTGGGAAGCCTTAGTCCACGAGGCCACCCCCACTCCGGTAGCACTGGGCCAGGCTGCGCAGCTCCTGCAGGGCCTCGTCCAGGTCCCCCTGCTCCACGCCGGCGGCCAGGAAGCTGGCCCAGCGCCGCACATCGAGCTTGGTGAGCTCTCTAGCCAGGTCTCCCAGGGTCCGGTTCAAGGACGAGGAGGAGCAGAGGGCCCCAAGCACTGGGATGCTCTCCACGGCTGTGGAGGGACACAAAAGGAGGCCTGAAAATGGCTTTTCTACCCTGGGCTCTGCCGCGCAGACTGGACGGGAGAGTGAACTCACTGGATTGTGTGCCGTCCCCTCGGTAAACCAGTGCTCCAGAGGAAGGCCACGTCCCTCAGGGGCCACCAAGTGAATAAAGGGATGTTTAACTGTGGGCTTTGTCAAGAACCTTCATCTAGGAAGGGATACGGTAAAACCTCTCCCATACCCTCACTGCCCACGTACCTGCCCCAGATGGGGGTCCATCCACAACCAAACCGTGCTGGCTGAGGCCTGGGGAGAAGAGCTGGGGGTACGGGGGAGCCACCATGCAGGGAGCCAGCAGCAAGTGGGCAGAGCTGTGGGGCGAGAGCAGAGGTTGAGCGAGAAGTTGAAGGAGGTCTGGGCACGGGGAGTGGGCATCGCACTGACCTCCTGACTGTGGGCTGCTGCTGTTGTAAATACTGGGCCAGGACGTCTTCCCCAGTGGCGCACGCGTGCAGCGGCGAGGGCAGAGGGGTCCCCGGGGCCAGCTGGCTGCCGGAACAGAGCCAAAACCACCATTAATCTGTGGACCAGGAACTAGGGATTTTCCTGTTTGTAGGCCATCAGCGGAAGCAGGACGCTGAGGGTCTTTTCTTAAGGGGGGGAGGGGCAGAAGAAGGAAGAGTGGGGCGATGCCATCAGGATGTCCAGAGGTGTGTGCAAGACCAGGATGGGAGTCCGAAGTCCGACAGGCTCCCTGAACCTGCCCCCTCACCTGGCGTGGCACGCTCTGTCCAGACCCCTCAGCACCACGGACTGGGCGAAGCAGCACGTTCCAGAAGGGCTCCCACATGCAGACAGGGGGGTCCACGCGGCAGCCCCTCCCAGCTGCACCAGAGCGTCGGGAAGGGACTGGCCTGGGGCCAAGGGGAAGGGGATGGTGGCCGCTGCGGTCGCCACCTAAAGAGAAGGGAGAGATCAAGTAGCGGCTTTCTCTCCACTGCGACCGGCACCTGTGCAGCGCTCCGTACCTTCTTCCCAGAGAAGTTCAGCATGTCTGCCAGGCGAGCCATGAAGACTGGCGAGGAACGGAGGCGGTACGGAGCAGTGACGGTGTCCAGGGCTGTGGCCAGGATGGCACCACAGTGGAAGGGCAGGGCGGGCTGTGAAGGTACCAAGAAGGGCACTTAGCCTTCAGGGTCTGGAAAGCAGAGTGTGAAGGCAGAACCCTAATGGCAGAGACGTCCAGGCGCTTTGACAAAGGACAGTGTGCTCCAAAGGGGCCGTGTCACGGGTGAGTACAAGCGGAGGGTTCGAGAACAGGGCTGGTGGCAGAGAAAGGCTGGGGTGGGGGCTGCAGTCCCAACAGGAACCTCGAGCCTTACGTCATAGTGCAGGTGGGGGAAGGTGACGGGTGGCTCCGGTCGCAGCCCCAGGCCCCCGCCCAAGGATAAGGGGCAGACCAGAGAGCTGTGGGCGGACATGTGCACCAGGCCCAACGCTGTGTTCAGCAGACGATAGATGTTTTTCAGGGGGTCCTGGGGGAAGGGAGAGTGACTGTTACGCAGTTTTCTCCCTGGGTGGTCTCGCTCCACGCCCCAGGACTTTTCCCCAAGGTGTCCTCACCCCACGACTGTAGGGTCCAGGGAGCAGGCCCCAGGTTATTATTCCCCGCCCTGAGTACTCGTCTCGTAGCAACTCGGCGGCCTTGGCACCTAGTCCAGAGAAGCCGTTGTGCAGGTCACACAGGATCTGGAAGCCCTGGAAGGAGACGGTGATGGCAGACGGGGCAGGCTGAGGTCCTGCCTAGGCCCCGCCTGGCCACACGGCTACCTGCAGGTGATCACACTCCTCCACGTAGAAGTGCAGCCTGTCCTCCACGTCTTCCAGGCACCGGGGCTCCTTCAGGATGCTCTCGCCTTGGCCGAAAGCCTCTAGGCGACCTGCTTCCCTGCCGGACGGGACCACAACCAGGACTTGCAGGAGCCCCGACCCTCACCCCCCCCCCCCCCCGAGCCCTGCAAGATCCCGTTTGCAGGGACAGCGGGGAAGGTGGCCTCAGGAGCCCCATCAACATCGGTGGGGATCCCGTTTCTCGGTTCACACCCTTTGGGGCCCACGTACCCATCGTGGTTGTACTTCTGAATCATACAGATGCTCCGGGGGTGTAGATGGACCCGGAGGAAATCCGACCAGACTCTGATGCTGTCCTCTGTGGGGGTGAATGGTTTGGGGGCTGCAGCAGTGGTCAGCGGTGGGGGACCTGAAGAAAAACGAAAAGAAGTGTTCTTCCTGTTGCTGTTCTGCCCGGTTCCCTGCCCTGTAGTACCTGGTGGAAGTCTCACCTTTGCCACTGGGAATGGACTTGACCCTCCAGATCCCGTCACTACTCAACACTCCCTGGGGAGGGGGAGGGGCAGAGAGAAATCTGCATTTAGTTCCAGGCAGTCTACAGGCAAAAGTTGACTGATTCTCTTGGATTCTGACCAAGTCTACAGCCTGCCTTCACCCAACAGTCACATTCTGTAGGAAAAAAAGTGCTGCTTCCCAAAATGCCATCCCAAGGTATTTAAAATGATCAAAATCCTTTTTCTCTGCCCCAGTGGAGGCCACTCTAGCTCTAGCAGTAGAGGCCCTCACCTCTGCACTCAAAAGGTCCTGGAGGCCAGGGATTTGGGGATAGAGTTCCTCCCTGTGTGTGGTAAGCTTTCCCTGCCTGGGGGGGAAAAAAAACGGAGAAGGATTTCAGTGACCGTTCCTCGCAGCTGTCCAGCTTCCTGCGCACATTCCCACTGCGAACGTCACCAGTACCATGCTATTGCTGCATCCAGCTGTCTGTCCCTGTAGAGTCCGCCTTCTTGTTTTAGGGAGCTCAGGCTACCTGTACAAAAAAGAACAGGCAGCGTCGGGTCCAGGCCTCGCTCCTCCCCGCCTCCGGCTAATCTGCCTGCCAGCCTGCTGCCACCGAGCTTTCGTGCACACACTTGAGCCCGGTGGAACCCTCGTCTGGGAGAATCCAGATTCTCCTCCATCCCCAGCCTGGGCGTGAGCTGTGCGGCCGTGGGAAGGGAGCACCGCGGGGTCCCACAAGAGTGCCACAGTCCACCGGGTCCCTGCGGCTGCTTGTCTCCGGTCCGCACGCCCGGGGGCTCCTGCGCGCTGGCCGACCCCGGCCGCCGCCTCACCCTTGAGATCCATGAGGATGAGTCTGGGCGTGTACGTCTCCTGGCCGTGGGGCGTCCGGCCGGTCCGGTATAGGACGTCGGGACACAGCTCTCCCGGCGGTTCCTTGGCACCGGTCGGGGCGCACAGCGCAGCATCCTGGGGGTGCACAGGGGAAGGCCTGGCCTCAGCGGGGGCGGCTGGAGACCCCGAGCGGCCCCGCGGCGGCAGCGCCCGCAGGCCTCACCTGCTGGTTCCACCAGTGCGCCCCCACGAAGCCCGCAAAGTGGCCCAACTGCAGCGTGAGCACCTCCCGGGCCCCGCCCGCCATGCCGCCCGGCTCCGCTGGGTCGCGCAGGCGCGGCGGCCCACTCGCCGCTCGGGGCCGATTGGATCGTCGGCTTGTGGGCGGGGTCTCCGCCCCCGCGCAGTACTGGTCCACACGTACGTCCTTTCCCGTAGGGCGAGCGATTCGTCGGGCTTCGGAAGCCCCGCCTCCACTCGGGCCAGGCCGGCGCGGGCCCAGCTCTCGCTGGGGGGCGGGGCCGGGCGCGGCCGGAAGTGGCCGGCGCGGGGGCCGGGCGTCTCGTGGCGCGCTGTGGGCGGGGCCTGGCGTCTCGCGTGGGTCCCGCGGGCGGCCGAGCGGAGGAGGCTGCGGTCGCTGCGTCGGCGTCGCCTCCCATAGTGCGGGCTGGCCTGACTGCCTGTCTGTCGCGTCCCGTGAAGGAGGCGCCCTTGGCAGTGTTTTGCGTCTGCCTTTTGTTCGATGTCGTCTGAGAAACTCTCCCCCAACCTTGCGCGTACTTGCAGCTCCTCTCGTGGCCCCGCTGTGCGGGCGCGCCGCGGCCGAGGGGTGCCCTGAGGTCGCCCCAGCTGGCGGCTGGTGGGCGTGCGCCGAGCCCCCCTCCCCCCCCCCGTGCCGCTGTACCTGCACGCGCTTCCGCGGGGCGCGCACCTGGAGTGGACGCGTTGGGTCGGAGTGGAGGCTGTCCTCGAGCTTGGTAAATAGCACAAACCTGTCTTCTCAAACTCTTTACCGGTGTGACCCTCCACCACCGGTGCGGGCGAGTTTTCAGTCGATGCACCGTTACCTTTAAAGATTGTAGTCCTCATCACGGGTTTTAACTGCTAACGAGGCCGAGAGCACTTTTTCGTACGTTTATCGGCCAGGTGGAGATCCGTTTATGTGACGTGCATGTTCAAGTTTCTTGCCCGTCTTTCTTTTGGATCGTCTTACTGATCTGTGGGAGTCAGTACTTGATTCGGGATACAAGCCGTTTGTCAGTTGTGTGTGTTGAAAGTATCTACTACGCCTCTGTTTGCTTTTTCACTGTCTTAAAGGAAGTTTTTAGACGAATAGAGTTTGTGTTTGCTTTGCTTTTTAAAACATAGTCACATTCATGGACCTTTTCAAATATTAATGCTTTTCATGTTATGTTCCGGGCTCTCGATCCTGTTCTGTTGGTCTGTTCCAATTTCACGGGGTATTTAAACACCGTATTTTCAAAATGTCCCCAAGGAGATTTAAAAAAAAAAAAAAAAAGAGGGGAGAGTGTTAGGGGTGACAGAACAGCAGCTAGTAAATGTAGATGGAAGGATAGAATTTCGATTTAGATTGCAGGTATCAATGTAAGAACTTACTCAGACGAAGATCATCAGTGGGTGGTAATTTGTTGGTCAACGGGAAGGTTTCAGATTTCAATGAAACATGCCACAGCTGAACTTAGGCTGTTGATCACATGGCGAGAGCGTATTTTTATGATGACGGATGTCAGAATTAACCAGGTGATCAAATTTAGCATCACCAGTAATGGAACCAACCGAAGTGATGTGATGTGTGGCCAGTGGAACACGTCACCCACCCGCTGTGCTCGCGAAAGCCTTTAACCTGTATCTGCAGGAACAATTAGACGAGTCCAGAATGTTGGACAGTCTGTACAACTGGCCAGATGTCTTCAAAAATGTCAAATAACAACACCAACAAAACCCCAGAGCGTCTACTGAAGGTAACAGGACACTTAAGAGATATTTCATTGTTAATGTAATTTGTGAACATTGACTGGAATCCGAATTGGCAACGGGGTGGGGGGTGGGCGGGTAGCCATGAAGATGTTGGGATGACTGGAGAAATTTAAAAAAGCATAGTATTATTGAACATTATATTGATGATGGGTTTCTCTGGTGTGGTAATGGAATTTTGATTATATAGGAGAATATCCTATTCTTAGGAGAAATGTGATAAAAGACTAGTCTGCAAGTTCCTTTCAAATGGTGACGCAAGTAAATAAATAGCCCAACGTGGGGGCTCGAACACACGAACCGTGAGATCATGACCTGAACAGAAGTCAGACGCTTAACCAACTGAGCCACCCAGGCGCCTCTCTTTTTTAATTTAATCAATGGGATCTTTTCTGGAATGAAAATTTAAAATTTTCATGAAGTCTAGTTTACCAAGTATTCTATGGACCGTATCTTTGGTGTTATATATAAGAAATTGTTGTCCCACGTAAGGTCATGAAGCTTTTGTTCTCTTTTATTTATAATTTAAAAAAATTTTTTTAATGTTTTACTTTTTTTTGAGAGACAGAGTATGAGCAGGGGAGGAGCAGAGAGAGAGAGGGGGACAGTGCAAGTGGGGGAAGAGCAGAGAGAGAGGGAGACACGGAATCCGAAGCAGGCTGCAGGCTCCAAGCTGTCAGCACAGAGCCCGACGTGGGGCTTGAACTCATGAACGGTGAACCTGAGCCAAAGTCGGACACCTAACCGACTGAGCCACCCAGGCGCCCCACTTTTCAGTGTTTTACAGTTTACTTCTTACACTTAGCCCCATGATACATTTGAGTGTGTGTGTAAATCTGTGGTCCAAATCCATGATTTTGCTTGTCCATAACCAGCTATCCCAGCACAATCTTTTGGGGATTTTCCTCAATATATTGCCTTCACATCTTTGTTGAAAATCAGTTGACCGGAAACACGAGACTTCTGTCTGGACTCAGTGTTGTCTGTGGTTGTACCAGGACCGCGCTGTCATGTTACCGTAGCTTTAGATTATGTTTTGAAAAAAGGAAGAGTAAGTCTGCCCAGTTTGCTTATTTAAAAAATCATTTTGACTACTCCAGGTTTTTTTTTTTTTTCTGTATGAACTTTAGGGTCAGTTGCCAATTTTTGCAAAAGAGCCTGCTGAAATTTTAATACTGATTGCACTTATCGGCCAGTCTGGGGAGAATTAACATCTTAACCCCACTGAGTTTCCCAACCTGTGAACACAGACCGTCTTTCCAGTTTAGATCCTCTTTAATTTCCCTCGGTAATAATTTATAGTTTTTGGTGTATAATTTTGCAGTTCCTCTGTTAAAATTGCCAATACTTTGTATTCCTGCTCTTTGAAATTACTTTCTTTTTTTTTTTTTTTTCAACGTTTTTATTTATTTTTGGGACAGAGAGAGACAGAGCATGAACGGGGGAGGGGCAGAGAGAGAGAGGGAGACACAGAATCTGAAACAGGCTCCAGGCTCCGAGCCATCAGCCCAGAGCCCGACGCGGGGCTCGAACTCACGGACCGCGAGATCGTGACCTGGCTGAAGTCGGACGCTTAACCGACTGCGCCACCCAGGTGCCCCTGAAATTACTTTCTTAATTGCAGTTTTATTTCATTGCTATAACAGAGACATAGAATTGGTTTTTGTGTATTCATCTTGTATTGTGGCCTTGCTGAACTTATATTTAGATGTTTTGAGCCTAAGATTTTCTCTCTACAGGGCTGTCATCTGAAAATTAAGACAGTCTTACTTCTTACTTTCGAATCTGGACTCAATGCAATTGAGTGATTAAGAGAAGCCCTAAGAGACTATGCGGCAGGCTTAGCAAGGAGCCAGTAGAAATCGGGGCATGAGGATCGAGTCTATAGTAGAAGGATCTTAAGAAAAAGAGGACTGGACGGGGTAGATTATGATAGAGGATTTGGAAAAAATTGAGTCTACATTTAGCAAATGACAGAAGGAACGATGGTAACTCTTCAGTAGGACCTGTGGTGGGACAGCCGTACAACTTCCTGTTCCACGTTCGTCAATGAAGATGAGGCCTATCGACGATGGCTTTAGCCACCCAGACATGGAAGCCGGGTTCCCAGCCTCATTTGCGGCTAAGGCTCGGGTCTGCCAGTGGGGTGCAGACGCCCCCTGGGAGGAGAGGAGCCGCGGCCATCTCTGGGTTGCTGCTCTCAGTGGCAGAGGCCGGGGGCTGGGGGTTTACAGCAGCGTGGGGCTCTGGACACTGGATGTGTGAGTTCAAGCCCCACGCTGGGTGTAGAGTTTACTAAGAATAAAATCTTTAGGGGCGCCTGGGTGGCTCAGTCGGTTAAACGTCCAGCTTCAGCTCAGGTCATGATCTTGCGCTTCGTGGGTTTGAGTCCCATGTTGGGCTCTGTGCTGACAACGCAGAACCTGTCTGGGATTTTCTCTCTCAGTAAACTTAAAAAAAAAATAGGCTTTAAAAAAAAAGCCTATTTTTTTTTTAAAAGTTTAATTTATTTGTTTGAGGGGAGGGGCAGAGACAGAGAACCCCAAGCAAGCTCCGCATTGTCAGCACAGAGCCCAAACGCGGGGCTTGAACCCACTAACCGTGAGATTGTGACCTGAGCCGAAATCAAAGTCGGACTTTTAACCGAATGAGCCACCCAGGTGCCCCAAAAGCCTATTTTTTGTGTAGAGTTTTAGGTCTAGGATTTGGTAACAGAAGTTGCTTCTAGAAAAGGGGAACGAGAGGAAGGAGGCTGGTTTCCATGAGATCTATTTTTGTGGCTTGAACTGTAACGCACACAGGGCAACGACAGGAACAGGTGGACTGAGGCCCCTGGGTGACCCGGGCCGCAGCACAGCTCACTAGGGCCTCGGAAGCATTGGGAGAGAGGAGGCAGGGGTGGGGGTGGAGAGCAGGCCGGCACAAAGGACGAGAGGGGCTGGAGCGGGAAGTGATGGAGCGGATGGAGAGGCCGAGGGCTTTGAGCTCAGGGTAAGATAAACCTGGCCGTGACCGTCCCCGGGGGGGGGGGGGGGATCAGTCAGGGTTCAGAGGGCAGAACCACACTAAAGGGGTTTGTCACAGGGCTTAGAGCCTTCCGGTGGTGGCGGCTGACCCCGCAGGCTTGTAGGGCACTCGCCTCGGAGTCTGGCTGCGCTGACCGAGGCTGGGTCGGGTGAGGCTCTGCTTCTGACGGAATCCTCGAGGAGGAGGGTCAGGCAGGGGGAGCCGGCTCTCCAGGGGGAGACCGTCTCCCTCAAATCCAAGTCCCGAACGGTAGCAGCCTGCCATGTGTGAGGCCCCGTCCACATGCCGTGTGGTTCAGTCCTCACGGCCCCCTGACGGCGGGGCGTTCTTGCCCTCAGACCAGGTGAAGCAGAGGTCAGGGGACACTGGAGAAGCAGATCGGCCGCGAGGCCCTAAGACCGCCAGTAAGTGGCAGCCGGGACTCGAACTTCTGACACCACCGGTGTGGGCAGGGGCAGAGAATTCTGTGCCGAGGCTGATCTGAGTCACCGTTTCCTCCGGTCCCCTGAAGGTGGCTGTGTAGACAGAACCACTCTCCCCACGCTCCCTCCTTACTCCACACCGTGTCCGGAACCTGCAGAAAGGGGCCTCGGTCAGGCTCCCGGGAGCAGTGGTGGCAGCGTCAGTAAGAAGTGAGCAGTCGGTGTAGGTGCTTGTGGGGGAGGAGTTACGGTGTGAATCTCGGTCTCCTGAGCCACATCAAGTCTGGAAAATAGAACTCATGGAAATTTCTGTAGGGTCTGGTCTCTTCAGACTCCTAACAAGCAGAATTCAGGGAAATTCAATTTGGCCAAAGGAAGGCTCTTTCCATCTTAAAAATCTAACGCAACACTTTAAGAAGGATCATTTATTTTTAAGGACAGATCCATAATCACTTACAATACGAAAACCACCCGATAAGCTCTCACGAGTTTCGGGAACAAGAGCACACCTTACTGCCACATGGTCACTTCACGGGGGAGCCGCTGCGGCATAGGGGCCTCTGTCCGTGGACCGTGTGGCCCCCCCCACCCGACGGGGTCTGTGAAAGGAAACGTCCACTGTCGTCCGCGCGCGTCGTGACCGTGGCTCAAAGGTGGGCGCACAGCCGCTCCAGCTGTCCAGGGTTTGCGTTACTCAGGAACAGAAGCTCCTTTTTCCCTTCTTCTGTGTGAGCTAAGGTGGGGGGCGGGGAGCAGACACACACAGCTGGCAGTTGTCTCCTGCAGCACCGTTACCCCAAAAACTCTGTCGGCACCGGCCACGTGACACTCCCAAGGCCTCGCTTCCAGAGCCTTTCTCCCGGTAAGCGACCACCTTTTCTGTGTTTATTCCTCTGGCTCAGCATCTGCCTCCCTCTGAGCCAAGAACATCTGGCCTCTAGCACTTTGTCAACCCTGCCGACCCCCTTAGAAATCTCCCCAGCCGTGCCCCCCAGCCCGCCATGTGCGGGAGCTGCTCTACACCCTTCCCTCCCTTCCCCGGATAACCCACCCCGACCACCTAGAGAGCGGTCAGCCTTTCGTCTCCCCGGACCCCCCCCCCCCCCCCCCCGCGCCCAGAGGGGAGGGCGAGACCGAAACAGCCGGCATTGGGCTGAATGCTTGCGTGCGCACAGGGCAGGTAGAGCTGACAGCTCCCCCCGCCCTCCCCGGACGGCTGGCCTTGGCCTGGCCGCCTCTTTCCGTGAGCACCGGATTCTGGACCATGAGAATCTGGGGAGAGATGTCCTGTTTTTTTGTAAATTTAACTGCCCCTCCCCCACCCCTCTCCACACCCTGCAGCCAGCCAGAGAGGGGTCAGGATAAAGGGAAAAAGGGAAGTACAAGTTACAGGCTGCTGCCGAGGGAAGAAGAGGTCATGGCTCTGACTCAGTGGGACTCTGAACATAAAACCCCGAAAAATTAACCTACCTTTCTCATGTTGAAGCCAACTGTTCTCCAGATAATACTGAATACAACTTTCAAACTCCTTCGGGCTGTAGTTGGAAACCAGGATGGGAATAAAGGGATCCAAGGCATCAAATCCCTCCTGGAGAAGGAAAAGGATGAAGACAGTGTCCGTTAAGTGACGAGCCGGAGGAGAGAGCAAATGCACTCGAACATGCGGACGGCAAGGTCTGTTTTTCTTCCGCCCTCTGCTCGCTCGCGGGCCGCCCGGCCTCACGGGCTCCACACAGCGCCCGGCCCCCCACGGCCACTGGGCCGTATGCACAAGACAGGAGTCTTCTGCGTGCGGGTTTACATGGATATTCAACATGTGGATATACGTACATATTTAAAACATTTTTTTTACGGTTTTGACTCCAGTAGTCAACAACCATTTTGACCCCTCGTAAGTTCAAAAATAGGAAACAAACTTGATAAGGATGCGGAAAAAGACCCAGCAGATGGAACGTGAACGGAAACAAGTAGATCAAACTGGATTCCAGATTTCAGGCCGAACACGGGCAGAGGAGGGACACTCCCCCAGCTTCCGAACAGAGCCCTGGCCCGGGGGCCCCGCAGCCGGACACGGCCGCGCTGGGCAGACACTGGCCCCCAGTCTGCGGCTCCGTTCTCACAGAGTCCAGGGCGAGTGGTCACGCAGCTTCCCCTGCCACCTGGGACTGCGCTGACACGTCCACGGGATGCCGAGAGCAGCCTTCTTACTGCTGGAGGTGAGGGTTCCAGGTACGGGAAGGGGGAAGGGGACGCAGTGATGCGAGACCGTATCCGTGTGAACACATGGTTTTCTAACAAACGTTAGACGAGTATGGGTGTGTACAGACGGACACAGATATGAGTACAGTACACACGTGTGTGTCTGTTTTCACACTTCCTAGCAGTGATGCCCCAGCAACTATGAGCACACCTGGCACTCACATCTTGGTACCTAAGATCCAGTTCACGCTCAAGAGGTGGGGAATTTGGTTCCACCTCTTTTTTTTTTTTTTTTTTTAATTTTTTTTTCAACGTTTATTTATTTTTGGGACAGAGAGAGACAGAGCATGAACGGGGGAGGGGCAGAGAGAGAGGGAGACACAGAATCGGAAACAGGCTCCAGGCTCTGAGCCATCAGCCCAGAGCCCGACACGGGGCTCGAACTCCCAGACCGCGAGATCGTGACCTGGCTGAAGTCGGGACGCTTAACCGACTGCGCCACCCAGGCGCCCCTGGTTCCACCTCTTAAAGGGAGCATATTTTAAACACTTCTGTAGAGCAGGCGCCACACACGATGTTGGGCTTGAACCCACGACCCTGAGATCGAGTCGCACGCTCCACCACCTCAGCCAGCCGGGCGCCTCCCGCGCCGTGGTAAGTAAATAACCGTTCTCCTCGAACGTGAATCAGGGCTGCCTGGAGGAATGGCTAGGACGGGGGCATAGAAGGGACGAGATGAGTGTGGAACCTATTTCTTGCCAAGAAGTAAATCAGGGCCTACAGACTGATGGGGGCATGTGCAGAGGGCACAGAAGCCACCCCGAAGGGGCTTTTCCAGGCCAGATCTGGGACAAATGAAGCACCCAAATCAATAATGACAGTAAAGGTTTGAAGCTCATGAAAGAGGAGCCTGTATGTCCGCCTGGAAAGAAAGGAGTGGGGAAGGAAAGTTCCTGGACGTGACAGAAAGCCAAGGGATCCGTGTAGAAGACACAAGAGAGCTAGAAAATACCATTTTGCAAATCTCTCCACTGGACTCTGGGGAGAATCACAAGTGGATGCTCAAACCACTAAGGGAAGGCTTGAGGAGTAACAGGTATTTACCTAGTTTCAAAGTAGGTGTCCATTTATTCGTACTTGTTACACAAGGAAAATAGTAACTTTACTGCCGAGAACCCAGATGGACAGACAGCACCTTAGCCAAGTGTCCAACCTTCCCCCTGGAGTCACTGGGAGAACTGGGTCTCACAGGCGCCTCCCGATGCTGGATACCATAGAGACCCAGCCCTCCGGCTACCATTGCACATGATCAGGAGACAACACCAGCCAAGCCGTAAGATAACCCACGGTGGCCAGTACGCTTCAAACACACAGATCTAAATATTCAAAGACTGAAGCACTGTCCCCCCTTGAAGGAGACCACAGAGCAAGACCATCAAACGCACGATCTGGGACTTTCTGTCTCTGTGAAGGATGTGGGGTGACTGGTAAAGTTAGAAGTCCTACAGATTAGGTAACAGCGTCCTGTCGATGCCAGTTTCCTGATTTTGACAGTTGTGCTGTGGTTCTATATTTAGAATGTCTCTGATTTTAGGAAATACGTGTTATTTAAGAAAAAAGAGGCATCGTGTCTCAGGTTACTGTCACATAATTCAGGGGAAAAATGGAGAAGAAGAAAGCAAATATGGTAAAGTGTTAGCGTTCAGGAATCTGGGTGAAGTCATACATGAATATGGTTGTTCTCCAAGTCTGTAATTATGTCCAAAAAGAAAAAGAGATCTCTTTTGACAAAGTGACTAAGGGGAACCAGATTTTCTAAAGATTGGACCTTTCCCAGCAGCTCCTGAGGCAGATAGGCCTTCCGCGGCTTGAAGAGGGATCCAGTCTGGCTCAAAGTCAACACGATGGTGCCTCCATGCTGAAAGAAAGGACAAAAAGCTGAATTAGAAAAAGGTGAAAAAGTGGGGCGCCTGCGTGGCTCAGCTGGTTAAGCGACGGACATCAGCTCAGGTCATGATCTCATTGTTCGTGGGTTGAGCCCAGGGTCGGGCTCTATGCTGACAGCTCCAAGCCTGGAGCCTGCTTCGGAATCTGTGTCCTTCTCTCTCTGTCTCTCAAATAAAGATGTTAAAAAATATTTTTAAAAAATGCAAAGAAGAAAAATGCATTTTATTTATTTTTTTAGAAGTTTAATTAGAGAATGTGAGCATGCATGGGGGTGGGGCAGAGAGACGGAGAGAATCCCAAGCAGGCTCCACACCCCTTGCTCAGCCCCACGTGGCGCTCTATCCCATGAACCCTGAGATCACGACCTGAGCTGAAATCAAGAGTCGGACGCTTAACCAACTGAGCCACCCAGGCGCCCCGGAAAAGTGCATTTTAATTACCTGTCGATTTTTAGTACAGCTGAGTGGCAACTAAGTAGGTTATCACTTCTGGTGTGGCGCTGACGGCAAACTGCTACGTGATCTTCAATTTATCAAAGTCTTTTCCGAAGTTGGTAAGATATAAAACCACCCTGAACAACTGCAGAGGCAAAGTATGCCAGGATTTAAGTACAGTGGCTTGTATCCAAGGCGAGCAGGAAGACAGGAAACCAAATACCAGATTTTAAACTTCGGCACTGCTAGGGCAATTAAGGAAGATACAAGAACTTTCTGGGTGTAAAATCGGAGCCGAAAACTATCAGGCGTCGCACATACTCACCCAGTCGTTTTTCACCATTTTCCTCAGGTTGTGCACGAGCGCAAGCTCCTCGGGGGCCACCTGCCGGGTCAGTGGGAAGGGGGGGGACGGGCCGAGGTCAGTCCTCGGTCTGTGCGGGTGCCCGCCCGAGACCAAAGACTACAAAATCCCGCACTGCTCTGTGACCACGCTGCCTGCGGCCACGTGCCCCACCCTGCCAGGTTTCTGATTAAAACCTGTCAGCAAGGGAGAGAGCGGCCTGGGCCCACATCACCGCCTCCCTTGATGTTTCTGCTCTTGGCTGCAGAAGCATGGTCTGACCGCTGCACACAGAAGCCATCGCTCAGCCCCACTGAGGAGACAGAAGAGAAGGAAAAAACTGACAAAACAGCTTCTGCTGTGCCGTGCCCTTCTAGACGCTCTCCCTTTTCAATGGACGGCGGACCCCTCTCCTAATTCAAATACTCCTAAGGCGAGGCGACATGCCGCCTGGGCTACGAGGCCAAGTCCTGGCCTCCGTGTGCCAGTGCCGGAGTCAGAGTAACCAGAGTAGAGAAACCCAGTTTTCCTACCAGGCTTTTATCTTCTCTTTTCAGTGTGGTCTTTCCCCAGAGAGCGTTGACTCCATCCACTGCCACCAGGAGGCGAAACCCGCCCAAAGAACTCTGACCCTTGAGCTCTCTGAGAACAACCCCGACTGCATCCGTGGCGTTCTTCACCCGCATGATGCCCTGCAGGGGAGAGAGGTGGGGCTGGCGGTCCCAGAAGAGGCCTCCCCTGCTGTGACAGAGGACAGGGCGGCCGCTGTCTTGTTTCATACCTGTTCCACCACCTCTCCCAGAGGGCTGCCTTTCTCCGTGCTCTCTCGCTTATTCCAGACATACTTCTCTTGAACTTTTATCTAAAAGCAAACAAAAACCAAAAAAGGCCACTTAGCCTAAAGATGAACCCATCTGTACCTGAGAAGGGAGGAGGGTAAGGTTGTTTACAGTCGGGTTTAATCTATTTTTCTTTCCTTCTTTTTTTGAAAAGTAGGCTCGATGCCCAGCACAGGGCTTGAACTCAGGACCCTGAGATCAAGACCTGAGCTCAGATCAAGAGTTGGAGGCTTAACCGACCAAGCCACCCAGGCGTCCCTATATTTTAAGCCCTGTAAGAGACTTCAGTATGGAAGGGAATGCTTTCTAGCCCTTTTCTGCCTAAAGCTTAAAACCAAAACCCACAAGGGATTCTGACCAAAAAGGTCTGGGATGAGGCCTTGGTATCCACATTTATGACAAGCTCCGAAGAGACTCTGATTTATAACCAGAGTTGAAAACTCTTGGCCTAGAGATTGTATCCGAGAATCACTAGAGCAAAGAACCATTTTACCAATACATTTCTGGTTTCAAGAAAGACCTCATCTGGAGAAACTTATGTAGCTGAAAATGTGCTTTAGAGAATTTGAGGCTGTAGCTTTGGAAAAGTCAATGAATCCATCTGGACTGCACGGGGACAGCTCATGGCGCTTCTTTATTTCACACGGACGAGCAAGTTTCAGGTTGTGAGCTGCCAATAGAACATATGAAAGAAATACAGAATGGCATAGCGATCCCAGCTACAATGCTTGTTTTCCATAGTCCATTTCTTTGCACAGAAATGCTCAAGACACGAAGAAGATAAAGTCTATTGAAAGACTGTCCGGCATTGGGGCGCCTGGGTGGCTCAGTTGGTTAAGCATCCGACCTTGGCTTGGCTCACAGTCTCACGGTTCAGGGGTTCGAGCCCCACTTTGGGCTCTGTGCTGGGAGCCTGGAGCCTGCTTCGGATTGTGTCTCCCTCTTTCCTTTCCTCTCTCCTACTTGCACTCTGTCTCTCTCTCTCTCTCAAAAATAAACAATAAAAAACATTAGGGGTGCCTGGGTGGCTCAGTTGGTAAATGTCCAACTTCAGCTCAGGTCATAATCTCATGGCTCATGGGTTCGACCCTCACATAGGGCTGTGCTGACAGCTCAGAGCCTGGAGCCTGCTTTAGATTCTCTCTCTCAAATAAGTACACTGAAAAATAAAACAATAAAATAAAGACTGTCCAGCATCAAGCTTCTGGGAATCTGGTCACCTGACTCAAGAAACGCTCATTTGTAGTTTTGAAATTCTTCAGCCAGATGGAAGCTTCTGCAGGTTGGTCCAAACGCTGCTTGTTGTAGGTGGAGGGCAGAAGACTCCGGCAGCTCTTCACCCAGAGATGAGCTGGAAACAAACACACGTGGAAACAAAGCAGGCAGGAGCTGACTGTATTCAACTCAAAATCCTCTCTGCCTCTTTCAGTTGTGGGAAATGGCTTTAGCTTCCCGTATACAGTTGACCATCTGTGTATGACTTCTGACCCCCGAAACTTAACTACTAATTGCCTACTGCTGACCAGAAGCCTTCCTGATAACACAGTGTTGATTAACAAACATTTTGGATGCCATATGCGTTACAAACTGTATTCTCACAGTGAAACAAGCTGGAGAAAAGAAAATGTGACTAAGAGAATCATAAGAGAAAGTACATCTACAAGACACTATTTACTCCAAGAAATCTGTGTGTAAGTGGACCAGCACAGTTTAAACCGTGTTGTTTAAGAACCCACTGCATATTTCTTGAAGTCTCCTTGCTTCAAAGGGTCACTTTTGGGCTGGCCCTTGTGAGATCAGACCTTCTGGTTACAGTCTGGACACGAGGCACACCACGTGGACGAAAGGTCACTGTAGCTTCCTGGCAGTTTTTAAACGTAGTTAGAAAACACGGGTGCTCACACAACACCAAATAAAACGTGGGGTGTATGCAAAGGAAGAGAGTTCTAAGACCCATGCTGACGACTCTGGAATGCTGATGAACAGCCCGTGTCAGAGTTCCCCCGGCTAATCAGAACTGCTCACTGAAGGCAACAGAGCCTGTGCTGACCTCGAAGGAGGGAGCTTACGGTCTTGGGCGCTACATCAAAGTGAGGACTGCTGGGCCAGAATGCTCCATTCTTACTTCAGAAGTTTCCAGGAAGCTTCCACTGAACCTCCTGGTGCTACGCTGACCTCACCATGCACCCCACTTGTGGCCACCGTGAGGTCATGACCGAGCAGCTCACACTGGCCTGCATCGGGAGCAGAGGCCTCTTCGGAGCCCCCGTGGCCCCCGGGCCCCATCCGACCACCTCAACAGTGAGGAAAGGAAGTTCTTACCGTCCGGAACGTGCAGGATCAGCCAGTCCTGCTTTGCACAGAAATGAATAACATGGCAAAGACTGAGGGTTTTTCCTGTCCCTTTCTCCCCATCTAAAGCACCTGTGGTTAAAGAAAACGTCATTGGAAGGACACTTCTGTCAACAAACAGCACTTTTTGAGAGAGAGAACACGAGCAGGGGAGAGGCAGAGAGAGGGAGACACAGAATCCGAAGCAGGCTCCAGGCTCCGAGCTGTCAGCACAGAGCCCGACGCGGGGCTCGAACTCACAAACCGCGAGATCGTGATCTGAGCTGAAGTTGGACACTTAACCGACTGAGCCACCCAGGTGCCCCCCAAATAGCACTTTTTGATTTCCTCTTTCCCCCCGTTGGCCCAAGACAGCTCGGGCAGGCCGGAAAGGATACAGAGAACATACCGCACAGCAGGGTGGGCAAAATTGGTGTTTTTCAGGTAATGCAGAAGCTCCAGGGCTGGCTTCCTTACCATCAGACAAGCTTCACTGAACGTTTTCACCTAATGGATGAGGAAGAGGAGGGGGCATGGGGTGTGCAACACACTGAGCCTGATGCAGCAGCCAGAGCATCCAAGTGCCTAGTTTTCATTTAGTCACTGAAGAGATGGTTGCTATTGAATTTGAAAATCTACCCATATAATTTGGCTAAAATCTGAAACACACTGTCCCACACCAAGTAACACAATAGTCACCTTCTGATTATTTCTATTAATGAAGCAGATACTACATCATTAGTTGAAATCTACAAACCATCTATAGATATCTTGTAACACAGCTGTGTATACCAGTTAGGATTAATAAAAGTATTAAAAGAATGTAAAGTCCTTAACAAAGTGTCTGACACATGGTAAGTATTTAACGAACGTTTTATTTTTTTTTTTAATGTTTCTATTTAAGAGAGAAAGAGCGGGCGTGCAAGTAGAGGGGCAGAGAGAGAGGGAGACACAGACTCCGAAGCAGGCTCCGGGCTCCCAGCCGGCAGCACAGAGCCCGGACGTGGGGCTTGAATTCACGAACTATAAGATCATGACCTGAGCCGAAGTCAGACGCTAAACCGAGCCACCCAGGTGCTTCTAAATGTTAATTGTTTTAAATCTATTTTTAGCTAATTCTTATTACTGGAACCATCTGGACATTTCTCTGGAAATATATACGTGACAGCTCAGGGGCAGGTGTGACCAGCTGCTGCCCCGCCCATGCTGGACACACCGGCACACAGACATGCCAGAGCACTGACACAGAAAGTTCCGTCCCTGCTTGTCTCTGGTCACCAGGAGTACTTCCGTGGAAAAATCTGGGAAGCACAGGTGTGCGTGACACCACTGTGCACATAAAGTATTCAACAATGTCTGCTGACAAGAACAAATATCTAACAAGAACGACTCACAAGTGTATCAGATAAGGATTAAAATTGCGTTGGTGTTTTCTGAAGAAATCCTAACCACGCAATTGGACCGGAGAAGGACTTGACGGGCAAGTTCAAACTTAACGGAAAGTGAAACCTTCAAGAACACGATACAGACATTAAAACAGAAATGCCATATTAGGCAATATGACAGAACTACAGTACACAAACAATGGTGAGGGGGTTGGCCTTCACATAAATGGCAATTATGGAAAGAACGTAGGAGTAATTCTCTGCAGAGCACTGGTGGTCACGCTGGTCTGGAAGCAACCGGAGACGATTAGCGCTGGGCCCTCACGGCCCTCCAGCTAGAGGCCTCCCGGCAAAGGTCTTTAAACGGTTCAAGTGCCATTACAGACCACTTCTTCTGGCTGTGCCCTAGTTCCACATTTAAGAGTTTTGATGCCAAGGCTGTTTGTGGCCTAGAATGAGCTCCCTTAGTAGTGTCTCGTCTCCTCTCTTGAAACAAAGCACACAGAGGGAAAGCCGTCCTCTGGCTCCTGAGCTAAAAATCACCTGCACCATCAAGCCTGCTTTTTCAGAAAGGAACGATTTCTGAGGCTGAAAGTAATTCAGCGGGATTAGTCCAAAGGACCAGTTACGCCAACAAACCACGCCTGCAGTTAATCATGAATTCTTTCAGTGTCTGCAAAGCAACCCAAGATTACATCTTCGGGTTGAAGTTACAACCTCGAAACTACATTTTCTGAAAACCCAGGAGAATGAAGAACAATAATGCGTCTATTCCAAGTATCACTTCTGCTTGGCTCTACATCATGATTTTGTTTTCTAGAGCATGGCGGTCATTTTCGTGGTGTTTTGCTAAGACAGATTTTAAATTTATTATAGTTATAGATAAACTAAGAACATTTTTGCCTGCCTCCCGATGATTAACCACAAATAAACGCTGACTTAAAATAACGATAGTCACAGCACTATTCACAAAAGATAGTCAGTAGCTGAATTCATCTGTTTTAGATTCAAATTCCATCTTTTATAGTTTTCTACCCATTTAATCCCACCCTCCGCCACCGGCAGCTCCCTCTCCCTCCCCTCCTGAGCACCTGCATGGAAAAGCGAGGAGGCAGGCTGTGGGGGAACAGGGTCCTCATGTCCTGGAGGGGGATGTTGTAGTGGAGACCTTCATGCTGCTCCCCATGCCTGGCCTGCAGAACAAAAATGCAGACAGGTGTGAACGGGGCCAGAGACAAAGTGACACTTAAATGGAAAGGGCCCACTAGACCATACTAGGGAAACTTCATCTCTCAGGGCTGGGAACGAGCTCTTTTCATTTCTTCTTCTTTTTTTTGAATAAAAAAAATCTTTTTCAGTTTCTGAAATAGAGATTTATTTTTGAGATACACTGAGCGGGAGCAGGGGAGGGGTAGAGAGGGGGAGACAGAATCCCAAACAGGCCTGCGAGCTGTCAGCGCAGGGCCTGATGTGGGGCTTGAACGCACGAACTGCAAGATCATACCCTGAGCTGAAATCAAGAGTTGGACGCTTAGCTGACTGAGCCACCTGGAAGCCTCTAAAATTGTTTTTAGTGTTTGAGAGAGAGAGACAGTGTGAGGAGGGGAGGGGCAGAGAGAGAGGGAGACACAGAATCCGAAGCAGGCTCCAGGCTCCGAGCTGTCAGCACGGAGCCCGACGCGGGGCTTGAACTCAACGAACCGTGAGATCATGACCTGGGCCAGTGGACGCTTAACCGACTGAGCCCCCCCACGCACCCCACTGTCTTCCATCTCTTAGCTTAGACAAAAAGTGCTGGCTGGCTGTTGTCCTCAAATCCACAGCGTGTATATAAAGCTGCTCTCGGCCTAAATGACGAAGCCAGTTGCTCGGCAACATACACCCTACATGTGGAGGTAAGAGACAATTCTTGCCATCTGGATTCTTCCGTGCTGGGTATGGAGATGTTCCAGTCACGTGACAAGATCATCTGCATACCGCTGTTTCCATAGAAACCCCAGAGGAATTGGAGATAAAGGGACTACAGTTACAGGGAGAGCTCAAAAACACTTCAGTGACTTCATTCACTTATTCAGTTTATTTTCTGCTTTTGAAAGTAGGTGAATGCTAGAGACATACACAAAACACCCTACTGAGACGGTGTCTCGGGTGACGAGTTCTTCCCCACCCCGTCCACGTGCGCAGCGTGTGTTAAGGTGGGGAGACTCCGGGGGCAGGCCAGGTACAAAAAAGGAGAAGAAAAGCTATTGGTTCCCTTCACATGGAAGCACAGAGCACACGACTAATGGCATTTATGAGAGGCCACCGTAACGCTGAGGAAAGGGACAAATCAGTATCCGGCCTGAGGGGGCCTGTGCCAGAAAATGCAACCCTGGGTACTGCTGGGTACAAACACACTGTGTTCTTCTCAGCGCATCAAGTTAGTGCTCCCTCCAGACACTAGGAAGTCCACTCAGGAAAATAGCACCAGACAGACTAATGGGAAAACTGGGTTCTGTACGTGCCCTACTATGTGATCTTGGGCAAGCAAGTTGATTTCTTTCGGACTCTCCATACCGGGGTCGGTAAACTATGGCTGCGTACCCATTTTTGTGAATAAAGTTTTACTGGCACACAGCCACACCCACTCGTCTGTGGCACACCTAAGCAGTTGTGACCGAGACCACTTTGGCTCATAAGCCTGAAATACTACCTTGTCCGTAAGGCCACGTCTGCCGACCCACCGCACAGCAAGATCGACAACTACCAGCTTAAGTATTCACGCAGTACATGTACTGCGTACCCTATGCCGGCCAAATCCTGGGCACGAGCAGGCCTCTGTGGCAGGGATTAAGCCAGAACAGGTGTGGACTGGCCCAGCCGAGTGTTAGGTTACCAGAGCCCGGGACGGGGAAGAGGCGCTCTGGGCCGCGGAACGCGCTCTTGAGTGACCGCATGAAGACCTGCCTGGTCTCTCCCGCTTTCGGTTTTCCCGATACACAGAACGATAGAGACACAAATTGCAAGACTTGAAAACCCACATACGCGCCAGCAACTCACCGGGTCCTTCTCACTGGTGCGGGAAACTGCTCTGGGACTATCATCTGGGGCCTGGTTGTCCAGAGGAGCGGCAAGGCTTTGGGGGGCCTGGGACCCCACGTGCAAAAGTCGTCCAGGGTCCAACTAGAAAAGAAACCGTTTCCATGTTGTGAAGTTAATGCCTGCTACAAAACTGAGGTTTCGAGCCACGTCCGCAACAGGGAAACTGTGGTACACGTTTTAGTTTTACGTCAAAAGAACGCTTATTTTCATAATTCTCAAAGTCCAAGCCCGTTACTCATACTCGGACTCTGTTGAGGCTCATGTTGTGGGGACAGGGCCCTGTCCCACATGGAAGCGGACAAATCCGGAGACCGTTCAGGAGCACAGCACGGCCAAGGCCGGCCGGGGGCAGGGTGCCCTCGTCCACGGCCACGGCCGGGACCGCCCCCTTCTCATCCGCCCAGTAATCGGGGTTGCCTCTGTCATTGACGGGGTTAGTGCAGCGTTCCCAGGCGAGGGGTATTATCCCACTCTTCGCAGCAGTTCTCTTGCCAGCCGTGCCCTGGAACCATCTCTGGTTAAGGATGTATGATGAGGAATGAAGGAATCCGCTCTGCGGGCAACTTCGCACACGGCTCACGGACACCCCCAAACTGAGGAGAGGTCAGGCTGGGGGGGGGGTGATATTCCAGAGACAGATCTGAGCAAATGCTGACTGGAGAACCCTCCCCAAAACTGAGCTTAAGGGTAACAGGCCTTAGTAGGAATGAAAAGATTCACTGTAGGGCTGGAAAATGGAGTTTACGCAGCAAGAGACTAGAAGGGTAGGCTGAAGTCCCCCCCCCCCCCCCCCCCGTGGCCGTGATCAGCACGCAGACGCTTTGAGTCTTAATTCGACATGGGCAGGGCACCAGCCATGCTTTCTGATTAGCTGCAGGTTAAACATTTTCGTTGGGAGGACAGATCTTTGGGACTACGAAAGACAAAGAGGCAATTTAGAGGCAAAAATACCAACTAGAAAGCTGTCGGGGAACCCAAATGAGTACACTTTTATGAGGTGGCACAAAATAATCGTTCCAGCCTTAAACTCAGCGTGCCGAGATGGCGCCTTCACCCCACGCGACCGCTTCCCACACGGCACTTGCCTGCAAACCATCTTGGAGACGCAGCGGTGGCAAGAGCCAAACAAAACACGTAACGACACAAACAGCATCGTGTGGTGTTAAGCCAATGAGAATTCAGGGTCGGCTACATCAGCAGAGCAACCTGAATAATACGCCCTGGTATTGGTACTACTCAGTTTTCTCAATTCTAACCGGAGACAAAGCACAAGGTCTCTAAGAGGAGCAAACAGAAAATTAAAGCTATTCAAGGGCCACAAGGTGGTGGTATTTCTACAAGAATCCTATGATTTTTTTTTTTTTTTTTTAGTTAACTGCTTTTTGCAGCAAATTAAAACCTAGCAAAATGGATTCCTTACTCCTTACAATGTTATACACGGCACCGCCCAGTGTCGTGTTTGCAGGGAAAACAATCTCTGCATGTTCCAGAATGAACATCATGCGGTTCCTGAGCAGAACAACATTCGGTTTTTGAGAGAGAGCACGCACGAGCAGGGGAGGGGGGCAGATGGAGAGAGAGAGAATCCCAAGCAGGCTCCATGCTCGGCCCGGAGCCTGACACGGGGCTCGATCCCACAGCCCTTGGGCCATGACTCCAGCAGAAATCAAGAGTCGGACGCTCAACAGACTGAGCCACACAGACGCCCCTGATCAAGGTTACTTTAAATCAACCTACAAAAAGCGCAGAATTCCACTCACTGACTTCTCACTGCAGTCTAGCCTCAGGTCTTTCTTGTCCGCCACCGAGGAAGAACAAATTTTACCCTTTAATGTGATTAGCTGAGGCCACAATCCATCCCTCTGAGCCTTGGTTTTGTGTTTTTCATTTTATTTTCTAACGATGGGTTATTTTACCTGCACACATTTCATCACGAACCCCTGGGAAAAGGAGTCCTACGGAAAGAAGGGCTCCCCCTTGGGACCATCTAGGCTGTAATTAAAAGGGCGGATGGAAGCGTGGAGCCCTCCTGGCCTGGCTCGCACCCATCAGCACTCGGGTCCGGGGGCTCCCTGGGGGCCCCGTTGATCCCGCCCGGGTGTCCCAGCACCGCCCCGCAGCCTCCGTTTATTCGTGACTCCGCCACCGGGCCCTGAGCTCCCGGAGAGCACGGGCCATGACCTGCGGCGCGGCACAACGCTTGAGGCCACGGGCTTTGCAGCTGACGGACCAGGGATCTGGTCTGGGCTCCACAGCTTCACACAGTGTCACCTGAAGCAACTTACTTAGCCTTTCTAACCCTCAATTTCTGCATCTGTGAAGCAACAATATTCTCTCCGTCCCGGGCCGGCCATGAAGATCGCAAGAAATAAAGCACTTAGCACAGTGCCTGGCACATGACAAATGCCCAACACGGCATTAACCATCGATGGTGAAATGAGTCCCCTTAGAGTCCTGTGCACTTGCCCCATGGCAGGTACTGAGAAAATATGTGCTCAATAAATGAAAGAATGGAGGAAAGTGACATAATGGTCTTTTTTATATATGATTCATTGATTTATGGTTTATAGTTTATTCAACAATCAGATGCTGAAAGTCTAAATAAGCAACTTATTTATTTTTGTTATAAGTGACTCCATCTTGGGCCCTTTTAAAAATATATTTATTTTGAGAGAAAGAGTGGGAGTGGGGGAGAGGCGGAAGAGGAGTGGGAGAGGGAGAGAGGGGAGGAGGGGGGAAGAGAAAGCGGGGGGAGAGAGATGGAAGGAGGGAGGGAGAATCTCAGGCAGGCTCCACACCCAGTACAGAACCTGACATGGGGCTCAATCTCATGAATGGGGAGATCATGACCTGAACCGAAATCAAGAGTCAGATGCTCAACCAAATGAGCCACCCAGGCGCCCAACAACTTGTTTTTCATAATCATTAATCCAGGTAGACAATAATAAAAGTTAATAAAGAACCGCAACCAAGCTTATTTATCTGTATTTTTTTAATGTTAATTCTCCAACCACAGGGTGAATTCTGGAACACCGCCGTTTTGCTGAGACCGGTTACCTGCGGAGTGGCAGGGCGGCCTGCAGCGAAGCGCGTGGCAGAGGAAAGGAATTGTGGCTGCTCTCCGAGCGTCAGCTTGGACACCGAAGCGCTGGCCGGCCGAAGCTCTCCAGAGGACTTCGTTCTGGACACAACGAACCCGTCTCGAAATGAGAAACCCACCCACAGACAGTCTGCACAGAGCTCGCGGCTCAGTCAGGACTCACCCGCCGGGCCCCGGACACGAGCCTTGACGTCCTGGTCAGCATCACCGCTGCGATCTGAAACACAGTGGAAAGGGAAAAGTCACCTGGGTGATGGATCCGTACCTAGAATATGTACAGAAAGGGCAGAAGACACAGAAAACTTTTCAAAGGAAAACAAATGGCTACTAAACTCACGGAAAGATTTTCATCCTCATTACAAATCGGGGAAATGTAAAGTAAAACCAGCACAGAGAGCTGCCATTCAGTCAGCATGCTGGGAAAAAGGAGGACAAGAGTGAGTGTCACAGAGGCTGTGAAGCCCTGGGGACACACTGTCACCGGGAGCACAGATACAATTATCTTCGTTCATTCATTCATTGGGGAATATACATATACGTGGTGACACTGGGAGACAGAGGAGGGGAAAGGATCAGCACATTGGGAATAATGCTGACTCCTGGGCGGAGGTGAAGGGCAGGACTGTGCAAAGCACAGAGAATGGGAATGATCTACTTCTAATCTGGATAATGGGGACAGGAGTTCTGTTTTACTATTTTTGTATCTTGCGTTTTTTTGTATTCAATTGTATGTTGAAAATATCTCAGAAAAATAACCCTAATCTCTTGGGAGCTGAAAGATGTTTAAAATACTTATATGCAACTCTTAATATAATGTAATTAAATCGAATCTCCAGGTAACACTTCGCTTCCTTTTGGCTAATTATTTTCACCTTTCTTCCAGCCAAAATCTTTGAAGCCACAGCAGTGCTCCAGTCATCCAACCGAGACAGAGCACCTGCTGTGTGTCAGGCCCCGTGAATAATCTGACGGGGGGGGGGGGGGGGGGGGGCTTCCCAGGAAAGAGACGAGTTTCAAGTCTACCGTTTAATAAAGATGCCAATGCATTCTTTAATTCAGTCATTCAAAAAACATGTGATGTGCTGCCACACGCCCACGCGGCGCACAACGCACTGTGACGAACCATACGGGCACGGTCCCTACTGACTTGGGTCCCTTTTACCCGTGGCGTTCCAGGGCTCCTGGGCCGTGTCTGAAAACCAGAGGTCGATATGGCAGCAGTTCCCAAAAGGAGTTTGGGTGAATGCTCACTAGTCAGAAAATGCACCGATGCTCTTATGGCTGAGAAATCGGAGAAAAGCTGAACAGCTCTTAATTTCTTGAATAATTGCAACACGTATTAGCATATTTCACATTTCAAGTCTTTGAGAAAAACTAGGTAAAGATATTTCATTTTAACCCAAATTCACTTGGTCTTCGAACCTTAGTATTTTGTTGTTGCGAATTACTAGTATCACTGTCCTGGATGCTGGTGGAGTGAGGCTGTGACCAAGCACCCAGGCCTGAAGACGAAGTTCTGTTTACGCCACAGGCAGAGGGGAGGCACCCCCTGTTCCCTGCACCCTGTCTGTTCTGAACCCTGCCTCACCCGGCCCCACACCCCGCCCACCTGCTGCCGGCCAGGACCCCACAGAGAGGGGCGAAAGGGCAGGCCCCGGGCTGCTGTCCCCAGAGAGGCCTGCTCACCTGCTGGCCTCTGAGCAGCCGTCCAGGAACCTGGATTGCAGGAGAGTCCCCAGCATCCCCAGAAACGGTAAGAGTGGCTCACCATGTCTACAGTATTTATAGAAACAGCCCGCGTGGTTTAGGCTGAATACCTGCTTTCCTTCTGGGAGTCTGTTATTTCAGTAATGCTAAGAAAATAAGGGCTACATGACCCCAAGTTCCAGGCACTGTGAATCTAATCAGTGTCCCTGGCCGGCAACATCTCACGCCGTTGTCACACCTTGTTGCGGAAGTAACTGTGCCCTGTGTGATTCTACTGGGAAAGGACTCCGGGAGGCTGCGCCTGGTTTCCTCCACTTTGCCCAGCGTCCTTTCCCTTTGCTCATTCAGTGCTGTATCCTTTCGCCGCCATAACTCGTAGCGGTAAGTACTACTATGTGCTGACTCTGAAGTCCTCCTAGAGAATCGGAAACTGGGAGGGGTTTGGCAACTACGACCACCCAGCATCCATCACCCCCTAACAACTGACCACCACCCGGTACCCAACACCACCCAGTGCCACCTGACCAGCTCAATTTTCTTAACCTCAACTCTCCTCGATCTTCCCCTAAACTACCTCAGCTGTCCGCCTCTCGCACCACCTTCCCCCATCCGTGCCAGCTAACCTCCATGCCAATTCTAACCTTCCACAGCAGCTCATTCCCAGCCCTAAGCCCTCTGCTCAACCTCGACCTTCTCTACTCCAAAACCACTTAGGATCCCAACATGACTCCAACAATGTCTGGCCCACGCCACCTGCTTCCCCAATCTTCCCAATGTGTCCCGGTACAACCACCAATAAGGGACAGCTGTGGGTTGCAGCTTTGGAGGGGGGCTGGGTCCCGGAGAGAAAGGAGCAGATGACATGGTCCTGAGGTCAATTCTTCCCCTACGTGTGCCTATGGCCATTGGGGCCATTAGTCTGACCATGATTTAGACAGTACGGGAAATGCTGGTCAGGAAAATGTGACCAGCTCTCTATACCAGGACACTGTCATCTTGTATCCATATTACAACAATTGGTCTACCAGCTTCTAGCCATGAACTTCTCCAATCCATTTTTTCCACTGAAGTCTTCTTTAAAACCCTTCAGTATTTCCCCACTGCTTTTTTTTTTTAAGTTTGTTTGTTTATTTATTGAGAGAGAGAGAGAGAAAATATCCCAAGCAGGTTCTGCACTAAGCCTGACTCGGGGCTCAATCTCATGACTGTGAGATCATGACCTTTGCTGAAATCAGGAGCTGGGTGCTTAACTGACTGAGCTACCCAGGTGCCCCTTCCCACTGCTTTTAAAAGTAAGGCTACGTATACGTATGTACACACACACACACACACACACACACGACTTAGGTAAGAATAACAGAAGTTGCCTTAAAAAGGGGGGATGGGGAATCTCAAAAGTTTGATCTCAAAGCAAACAACGTGGACTAAACCACATTTTCCAGCTTTTTAAATACCTGTTTGCAGCAAAACTCTTTTTTTTTTTATTTTTTTTTTTCAACGTTTATTTATTTTTGGGACAGAGAGAGACAGCATGAACGGGGGAGGGGCAGAGAGAGAGGGAGACACAGAATCGGAAACAGGCTCCAGGCTCTGAGCCATCAGCCCAGAGCCTGACGCGGGGCTCGAACTCCCGGACCGCGAGATCGTGACCTGGCTGAAGTCGGACGCTTAACCGACTGCGCCACCCAGGCGCCCCGCAAAACTCTTTATCGACAGGCCAAATGAACGCAGAAGGGAGGAATATTTGCTCATTCTACTTTTCAGGTTATACACAAATCAGGGCGTTGCAAGATAAAAGCTCAGAGCCACTCGTACTATGAAAAACTTGAGTACTGATTTCTCCTTTCAGTTTTTTTTCATGTCTTTTGCATGAGCACAAATTAAACACATTGCTTACGACTGGAAAGTACGTAAGGGGCAGATTTCCTATTAAAACCGACTGATTGTACAGATGTAAAGAATTATGGGGCTGGATGGTCGTGATGGCCCACAAACATGTGAGTGTATTTGAGATCACAGAACTGTGCACTGAAAAATGATGGTAAATCTGGGGTTGCCTGGGTGGCTCAGTTGGTTAAGCATCCGACTCGATATTGGCTCAGGTCATGATCTCCCGGTTTGTGGGTTTGAGGCCTGCGTTGGGCTCCGTGCTGGCCGCATGGAGCCTGCTTAGGATTCTCTCTCTCCCTCCCCTGCTTGCGCTTGCTGCCTCTCAAAATACATAAATAAACTTAAATTTTTTTTAATACCTTTAAAAAATGGTGACTTTTATGTTGTGTATTTTACCACACACATGCACACAAAACAAATGACTGATGATAAAATCAAAGAAAAATGGTAATTATCTCAAGCCTTCTAGAAGCAAAAATGAAGACAAAAGTCCTCAAAGTTATCACTGAACCAGAACTACGTCCCTAGCATCGTTCAACTGCCGACATTCCCAGACCCCACGCACTGTCTACTTCTGCTCTTCCAACGTGGAAGTGTCCCCTCTCCAATCCTGTTCTCTGTTTTAATGTGACAACAAATCCCAGAGACAAAGAATTTCTTTACTCTTTAAGCCATCTCAGCTCCCAGGTGCACCTGGAAGGGACACTTCCTCACCACCGGTATGTAACGTTCTGAGGCAACTCTGCTGCCAGCATTAGAGCCCTCTTCCCCTCTCTAAGTCTTCTCACAGGGAGAGCTCAAATGCATAACGAGAAGGAAGTCAGAAAAGGCCTGTACCAAAGTCAGAAAGCTCCAAGCTCGGAGCTGTCAGCACAGAGCCCAACGCGGGGCTCAAACTCGCGGACCGTGAGATCATGACCTGAGCCGAAGGCGGACGCTCAACTGACTGAGCCACCCAGGTGCCCCTGACCTATCCGTTTTAGATTTTATAGTTTAAGATTAACTATTTAAAAAAATTCCATCACATCACTGTTTCGTTGAGAATGCAGTGACTTAAAATGACCAAAAACTTTAAAAATATTGTTCCTATCAAAATCCCAGCAACGGTTTTTATAGAAATTGTCAAGCTGACCTCAAAATTCATATGGAAATGCAATGGACCCATAACAGCACAAATAGCTTTGCAAAAAAGGAACAAACTTGGAGGGTCCACGTTATCCTGACTTTAGAACTTACCACAAAGCCACAGTGAGCAAGACAGTGTGCTATTAGCATATGTCTGTAGACTACACGTGTCTGACCCACATGTAAGTCAACGGGATAGAGCGGGAGTTCAGAAAGAATCCCTTACAGCACAGCTGACTCCGAACACAGGTGCCAAGACAATTCAGTGGGGGGAAAGAAGAGTCTTTTCAACAAACGGTGCCGGGACCACCGGATATCCCACGTAAAATAATTAAATTGAACTGGGTATTTACCCGAAGAATACAAAAGCATTCATACGACAAGATCCGTGCACTGCCCATGTTTCCTGCAGCATTACTTGTAACAGCCAACTACAGAAGCAACAATAGTGTCCGACAATAGGCCGACGGGTAAAGATGTGCAGCATGTGTGTGCACGTGCGTGTGCACGTGTAATGGCCTGTCAGTCAAAATAGGATGAGCTCTTGTCATCTGCAACACGGATAGACCCTAAAGTGTATTATGCTAAGTGAAAGGAGAAAGACTGAAACATCATATGATTTCACTTCTATATGGAATCTCAAAACCAAAAATGAATAAACAAAAAGCAGAAACAAACCTATAAGTAATAGAACTGATGTCTGCTGGGGGGTGGGGTGAAGGGATGGGCAAAATGAGTGAAGGGAAGCAGGAGGTACAGGCTTCCAGTCATGGAATGAGTACATCACGGGACTAAAACGTACAGTGGGGGGAAGACAGTCCGTGATACTAATGGCTACGGTGACAGGCGACAGCTACCCTTGTGGAGAGCACAGCACAAACTTGCTGAATCATGATGTTGTACCCCTGAAACCAACGTAACATTGCATCAACCACACTTCAACTAAAAAAAAAAATAATAAGCTGGAAAAAATCAGTAAGGCCAATGGGGCGCCTGGGTGGCTCAGTCGGTTGAGCGTCCGACTTCGGCTCAGGTCATGATCTCGCGGTCCGTGAGTTCGAGCCCCACATCGGGCTCTGTGCTGATAGCTCAGAGCCTGGAGCCTGCTTCCCATTCTGTGTCTCCCTCTCTCTCTGCCCCTCCCCTGCTCATGCTCTGTCTCTCTGTGTCTCAAAAATAAATAAAACATTAAAAAAAAAACAACAAAAAACAGTAAGGCCAAAACTAAAAACCAAAACCTGGTTCTCCCTAAGTATTTTACCTTTCAGAGAATGACAGTACTATTCACTTCTTGCATGAGCCAGCAATTAATAGTCATTTTTTAAACCCTCCTTTTCCTTTTCCTTAAAAAAAAAAAATTAAATCTGACCCCTACCTCACATGACACACATAAATTAACTCAAATAGATCATAAACCTAAATGGAAGTGCTAATACAATAAAACTCTTAAAACAGGAGGAGGGGCACCTGGGGGGCTCAGTTGGTTAAGCGTCTGACTTCGGCTCAGGTCACGATCTCACAGTTCGTGAGGCTGAGCCCCGCGTGCGGCTCTGTGCTGACAGCTCAGAGCCTGGAGCCTGCTTCGGATTCTGTGTCTCCCTCTCTCTCAGCCCCTCCCCTGCACTTGCTCACTCTCTCTCTCTCTGTCTCAAAAATAAATAATAAACATTAAAAAATTAAAAAAAATAAGAAAACATAGGAATAAATCTTTGTGACCTTGTATCACTTAGTGACAAAAATAAAAATACATACTTGGACTTTATCAAAAGTCAGAATTTCTGCTTCAAAGGATACCATGAAGAAAATAAAAGACAAACTCCAGAATGGAAGAAAATATTTGCAAATCATATCTGATAAAGGACTTGTATCCATAATATACAAAGAACTCTTTACAACTCAACAAAGACAACCAAACTCAAAAACAGACAAAGGATTTCAACAGGCATTTCTCCCAAGAAGATATACAATGGCCAAGAAGCACTTGAAAAGGTGTTTAAGGGGCGCCTGGGTGGCGCAGTCGGTTAAGCGTCCGACTTCAGCCAGGTCACGATCTCGCAGTCCGTGAGTTCGAGCCCCGCGTCGGGCTCTGGGCTGATGGCTCAGAGCCTGGAGCCTGTTTCCGATTCTGTGTGTCTCCCTCTCTCTCTGCCCCTCCCCCGTTTTCATGCTCTGTCTCTCTCTGTCCCAAAAATAAAATAAAAACGTTGAAAAAAAGAAAAAAAAAAAAAGAAAAGGTGTTTAACACCATAAGTCATTAGGAAAATGCGAATCAAAAACATAATGTGATACGCTTTAAAATCCAAAGAACAGACGGTGTTGGGGAGAATGCAGAAAAACTAGAATCCTCCTACATCGCTGGTGGGGTTGTAAGATGGAACCAACTACTCTGGAAAACAGCTTGACAGCTCCTGGAAAGATTAAACACGCAGCTACCACATGACCTGGCAATTCCACCATACATCCAGGGCCTATGGAAACGTGTGTGCACACAAAAACTTGTTCACAAATGCTCACAGCAGCATTTTTCCTAATAGGCGAAATGTGGGAACGATCCAGATGTCCATCAACCAATAAACGGATAAAAACCAAGTGTGGTGTAGCCATGCGATGGAATATTATTCAGTAATCACAATAAACGAAGTTCTTATAAATGCTACAACACGGGTGAATCTTTAAATAAAAACGGTTACAAAAGACCAGCTGTGTACTACGTTCCAATTATACTGCATAAAAAGTGTCCACAACAGGTACATCTACTGACACAGTGAATGAGATCAGTGGTTGCCAGGGGCCGGGAGAGGGGAGAACGGAGTGACAAGGGTGTTCTAAAACCAGGTCGTGGTAATGATGACACAACTGTGTGACTACATCAAAAACCACTGAACTGTGCACTTTAAGGATCCTGACTGTCATGGGTTGTGAATCTTAATAAAGCCATTTACCAAAACACACTGCTACTCGGCCCTATTGAAGCAGCAGCAGCAGAAACCGACACACACGGAGTACGCGTCAGACTGAGCGCGACAGGCAGCGCGTGCTTCTGTCATCTTACCGGGACAGCGCCCTTCTCGAGCAGCGTACCAGCTGTTGCTGCCCAACAGACCGCCCCGGACGCAGTGGCCTTGGCCAAGGACCCGTTATTACTGTTGACAAGGCTCCAGCTGCAGGCTGGTTGGTTCCTGTTCTGGACCAGGTGTGGCTATCGCCGGTGGGAGTCCTCATGCTCTGGGGTTGGCTGGCTGGTCACGGCTGGCCTCAGCTGGGATGACCAACTGTGCTCCACACCGTCTCTCATCCCAGAACTGTCTGACTTGTCACGGGTGGCAAAGGTCCGAGAGAGCCAAACACTGAAGACCTCTTCAAACCTGGCTCAGAACCGGCCGTCTGTCCCATTCTGTTGCAGCCCATCATAGGCCAGATCAGACACAAAGGGTGAGAAGCGGAGTTTACCTCTTTGTGGGAGGAGCTGCAAAGTCACAGTTGTTGTGATACGTGGAAACCACGGTGGTGTTGACAAACGGAGAATCCTGGATGCAGACAGGGTTGTCGGACTTAAGAGCTACATTCTTATTACTATGTCAGATTTCTTCCTCGGTGGCCTCAATCACTCATTTGTGCAGCTATTTGTTGATCTTGATCTTAGCAAAGAAAAAGTAATTATCAAAGTCGCTTTTATTAATATTGAACCTTACTTCAGTTTGTAGATATCTTTATTTCATAAAAATTTTCATAAGTATACCGTCCTACACATTTAGTTATAAAGTTAACCGGCGAGAACTAGAAATAGTTTGGATAAAATTCTAAATCAGAATTTACGGAACATTTTCTTCCACCATACACCAAAAATAAACTCAAAATGCATTAAAGTCCTAAGTGTGAGACCCGAAACCATAAAAATCCTAGAAGAGAGCACAGGCAATAATTTCTCTGTCATTTTTCTAGATATGTCTCCTGAGGCAAGGGCAACAAAAACAAAATTAAACTATTGGGTCTTCATCAAAATAAAAAGCTTCTGCACAACAAACGAAACAATCAATAAAACTAAAAGACAACCTACTGAATGGGAGAAAATATTTGTAAACGACATGCCCAATAAAGGGTAAGTATCCAAAATATATAAAGAACTCATACAACTTGACATCGAAATAATAGCAATAATGATAATCCAATTAAGAGTGCAGAAGACGTGAACAGACATTTCTTCAAAGAAGACATCCAGATCACCAAGAGACACATGAAAAGAAGTTCAACATCACTCATCATCAAGGAAATGCAATCAAAACCACAATGTGTCACATCTGTCAGAATGGCAAAAACCGCAAACATAAGAAACAGCAAGTGTTGTCGAGGATGTGGAGGAAAAAGGAACACTTGTGTACTGTTGGTGGCAATGCAAGCTGGTGCAGCCGCTATGGCCAACAGCACAGAGGTTCCTTAAAAAATAAAAAATAGAATTATCATAGGACCCACTAATTCCAGCATGGAGTATTTACCAAGAGAATACAAAAACACTATTCAAAAAGATACACGCACCCCTACGTTTACTGCAGCATTTATGACAGCCGTATTACGGAAGCAGCTGATGGACGAATGGATAAAGAAGCTATATACACATACAAAGGAATATTACTCAGCCACAAAAACATGCCATCTTGCCACTCACCACAACACGGATGGATCTAGATAGGGGGTGCAACGCTAAGTGAAATAAGTCAGTCAGAGAAAAACAAATACCATAGGATCTCACTCGTATGCGCAAGAAACAAAGAAAACAGAGACAAACCAAAAAACGGGACTCTTAATTACAGAGAACACACTGATGGTTACTAGAGGGGAGATGGGTGGGGGGAAGGGGACAAAAGGGGGAAGGGGATTAAGAGTCCACTGATCATGGGGGCACCTGGGTGGCTCAGTAGGTGGAGCCCCGCATCAGGCTCTGTGCTGACAGTGTGGAGCCTGCTTCGGATTCTGTCTCCCTCTCTCTGCCCCTCCTCCACTCATGCTCTCTCTCAAAACTAAACATTAAAGACAAAAGTCCACTTATGATGAGCACCGAAGCATGTACAGGATTCTCGAATCACTGTATCATACGTGCGAAACTAACGTAACACTACGTGTTAACTGTACTGGAATTTTTTTACAAATTACAAAACCAAGCTGCAGTTTTTTTTTTTTAGATTAAAGAAAACTTTTTCTAATGTTTGTTTATTTCTGAGAGACAGACAGACAGAGCACGAGCAGGGGAGGGGCAGAGAGAGGGAGACACAGAATGTGAAGCAGGTTCCAGGCTCCGAGCTGTCAGCACAGAGCCCGACGTGGGGCTCGAACCCACAAACCATGAGATCGTGACCTAAGCCGGACGCTCAACCAACTGAGCCCCCCAGGCGCCCCAAAAGTTTATTAGTTTCAGCATCAAATAAAATTCAGCTTTTATTTTGTACACACAATATTGGAAACCTTGAGCCACATAAATAGTTGCAAGTGGTAACCGTTTGTAGTGTTTGTAGCCTCCACGTAAAAAAGTTTTAGACGAGCAGAACTACCAAGATTCATCTTTAATGAGTGACAGCATGTGGAAAGGGATCTTTTCTCTGAGTAGGTCTCAACAGCGGACTTAAGACATTCAGTCACCCACATTGTAAACAGATGTGCTGTCCTCCAGGCTTTGTTGTTCCATTCCTAGAGCACAGAGTAGATTTAGCGAAATTCTTTTTTTTAAGTATTTATTTATTTACTTATTTACTTACTTATTTATTTATTTATTTTTGAGAGACAGAGAGAGACAGAGACAGTGTGAGCAGGGGAGGGGAAGTGAGAGCGGGAGTCCAAGCAGGCTCTGTGCTGCCACCAAAGAGCCCAACGTAGGGCTTGAACTCATGAACTGTGAGATCATGATCTGAGCAGAAACCAAGAGTTGGACACTGAACTGATTGTGCGCCCCAGGTGCCCCAAGATTTACCCAAGTCCTTACGGGCCCCAGGAATTTGGGAAAGGTCAAGGAGCTTCAGCTTACAGTCACCAGCCGCGTTAGCCCCTGACAAGAGTCGGCCCGTCCTTCGAAGCTTGGGAACCGGGCCCTGACTTGTCCCGCCTGGCCACGAGAGTCCTGGACGGCGTCCCCTTCCAACATGAGACTGTCTGGTCCACACTGAGGATCTGCTGGTGAGCGTGGCCACCCTGGTGAATTCTCTCAGCTGGATCTTCCGGAGAACTTGCCGCGGCTTCTGCATCGGCCCCGGACGCTTCTCCCTGCGCTTCTGTGTCGCGCAGGCGGCTTCTTTCCCGAGACCTCACAGACCGGCCTCAGCCAGCGTCTCCCCGCGCCCGTGCGGCCTCCTGCCCTCGCTCGGCCTCCGCAGAACGAAGACGGCGCGGGCCCTGCTCTGGACCGGGCTCTGGACCGGGGACGTGGTGCGTGTGATGCTCCGTCCGGACCACTCAGACTTTCTCCGCATCGGCAGTAAGGCCGTTTAGCTTTCTCGTCATTCGCGTGTTCCCTGGAACAGCACTTCTCATTTTCTTCAGGAACCTTCCCTCGCGTTCACAACTTGGCCAAGCGTCGGGTGCGGGAGGCCTAAGCGTTCGGCGTATCTGGGCTTTGGACGCGCCTTCCCCCGAGCCGAATCGCCGCCAGCTTCCGATTTCAAGCGACGGGCGCGAGACTCTGCCTTTCACTGCACACTCAGCGCCGTTGTAGGTCAGTGATCGGCCTAATGTCACTGCTGCCGTGTCTCAGGGAACAGGGCGGCTGAGGAAGGGAGAGAGACGGGGCACGGCCGTCGGCGGAGCATCTGTCAAGTTCACCGTCTTACAGGGCACCGCTCGTGGTGGCCCCCACACCATCACAGCAGTAACACCAAACGTCACTCGTCGCGGATCACCACAAAAATATACTCCTGGAAAAGGGCTAGATACCGTGACAATCACCACAACGTGGCACAGAGACAGGAAGTGAGCGAACACAGCTGGAAACACGGCGCCGACAGACGCGCTCCCCGCAGGTTCCCGCAAACCTTCCGTGTGTAGCACCGGGCCGGCCGTGGGAGCGCAGCCAAACCAGCTCTGCCTGCGCTGAAAATGCCCGATGCCCAGACCGTATCTCAGACCAACTAAAGCACAACCGCTTGTAGGGACACTTAGACGTTGGCAGTTTTTAAAGCTCCCCAGCTGGTTCCACTGTGCGGGTAGGAGCGAGGAGTGCCACGCAAATGTCCCGGCTGAGGGAATGTCGACCTACTGAGCGCGGGGCCTCTGGGTACGGTTGTCCCGCCAAGGAGACATGCAGTATGTGTGTCATAAGGAGACTGTCAAACGCCTTCCTTCAATGAAGACGTGATATGCATAATGGCATTACTGTGACCTCCCACGCTAGGAATTCAGACAGAAAGGATACTCTGCCATGACTTTGCTCCACCGAAGCTAGACTGATTTCCTGCCAATCAGCAATTCTTTTTCCAAACGAGTGTCTCTCAACTGGGGCAATTTTGCCCCCTGGGGGACGCTTAGTAATGTCCGGAAGCATTTTTGGTTGTCACAGCTTGGGGGGGGGAGGGGGAGGACATCTCATGAGCAGAGACGAGGGACCAGGGACCTTGCTAACCATCCTGGAATGTGCAGGACAGGCTCGCACCACACATCACCCAGCCTCAAACATCAACAGAGAGTACTGAGGTTGAGAAAGATTGTTCTAAATCCCGAATCCTCCAGGAAAACTCTGGTTCATTAAGACTAACATCACTGGTTTTGTAATTTGTTAGAAAACACAGAACCTGTCATGCTGCCTTCCGTAATCCTCATTGGGTCTATTTCCCCATGTGTGGACCCTTCGAGGGGCACTGGGGCTACAGAAGTAGAGGAGTTTCTTCGAGACGCTGACGACGACGACAAACTCCCGCAGGCCCCAGTTTGCCGCAGCACGCACTCGGTCCCCAAATGACAGGGGGGCGAGGGCTGATGCAATGACACGAACTCTCCTGATGCAGAAGCAAAGGATGGGGAGGGGGAGGGATCACGATTGCTTCCCGGGCCAGGGGACACTCTGGATCTTCCTTAATACCCGCACCTGCAAAATTCCTCAAGGAATGGACCCCAGACTCATGACACATCAGAGTTTTCTTTTTTCTTTTCTTTGAGAGAGAGGGGATGGGGGGGGCGCAAGTGAGCAAGGGGCAGAGAGAGGGAGAGTGAAGAAACATGGGGCTTGTGTTTTTGTTTGTTTGTTTTACCCAAAGTGGGGCTCATGCTGACCTGTTGCGGGGCTCGAACCCACAAACCGTGAGATCGTGACCTGAGCCAAAGCCAGATGCTTAACTGGCTGAGCCACCCAGGTGCCCCCACACGAGGCGTGTTCTGTGAAGACACATGTCCAGCCTTAACACCCCAGGATTTTCGGGCTCACTGGTATACCTACATTGATCTCAACCCATCTGTAGATTTAGATTATTGTTCTGAAGTAGAAATACATAAAAACTTAAGGAAAAAGACATAGAAAAAATAATCCGATCTATTGAGGTGCTAATGTTGTAGGTAACTTTCTTTTCTTGATATCTATTTGTAATGTTATTAGCAATAAGCAATATTGGCAATATTGTTTACGTAGTAAAAACTGTCCAAACCTCACTAACGTGTCCATGTTAAAAACCATTTTTTATGAGACCTAAGCAAAACCATTTTTACAGTAACATAATAACAAGAAATTGCTGTGTATATGAGATTATTCAACTGCAACCCTGCTTCTGATATTAAAGGAAAGAATTAAGTATCTGCCCCCGTACATCCCCATACAATGAAACAGCATGTGGCCGATTAAAAACAAAACCACCTAGCAGCTCTCTGCAAACTAATGAGCAAAAATGTCCGACACACACTAAGTGGGGAAAAAGCACAGAACAGTGTATATAGTTAGCTACTGTCTGTGTAAAAGGGGGAAAACATATACACAATTTGCTCGTAAAAAGGTACATATTTTGAAGGACATACAAAAATTGATAATACCGGTTGCTTTCAAGGAGAGGAAATAGGTTCCTATGGGGGCAGAAAAAGCGAGTGGTGTCTTTTGCACTTTTTGAATCTGAACCACTGCTATCATCCAGGCAGAGAGTAAATTTTGTAAAATGAAATCAACAAACCCTTAGTGAATTCTTAAAAGCTAACACACAATTTTCTGCATGAATTATACTACTGTGCATCAAACCGTGCGAGAGCAGGGCTCAAGATAAATAGTTAAAAATAGCGGGTCCTTACCCCAACACCACATCCCAGTCTACCTTCAGACTGTCTGACAAGCCCTTTGGTTTCTCAGATGAATACCTTCCAGGTAACATTTTCTACAGGAAAAAATAACACTGTGGTAAGCTTGTGGGACTCGTTTTTTTTCTTCTCTCTGAGACCAAGTTTCCTATCTGTAGGACAAGGGCACTCGAGTGTGTTTTCCAGACTCTGCCCCCTCTCGTAATTTAACTTTCACCAAGTTAAGAGCAGTGACAGTCCTGACGTACAGAAGATAAAAGGGCTGTGCGGGTAAAGGCGGAAGCAAGGAGCACCGCTTTGGTACTTCCTTTCTTCCGGTGACTAAAGCACATCAGAAAAATATCCAGGGCTCCAACGATAAATAGCTAACATATTACGAACACTTTCTATAAGTCAGGCACTGTTCTAAGTGCTTTATGTGAATTAACTCATTTTACCTTTACAACAATCCTATGATGTAGGTAATATGTCCAATTTACAAAGAAAATAGAGTGGCAAGTATGGCAAAAAGGTTAAAAGCAGGGACCCCAGAATCTAAGTGATGAAATCTGAATCCCAGCTCTCCTACTTAACAGCTGTGTGACCTTGAGCAACTTAAACTTTGTGCATCTGTTCCCCCATTTCTAAAACGGAGAGCTTCTATGGAAATCTACACTGTGTTATGAAGTCTCTACCCAAGTTTCACAGCCAAGGAGAAGAACTGGGCTTTGCACCCATGCAGCCTGGTGGGTCAACTTCCAGTTTGCTAAAAGGCAATCCATCACCTGAAGCATGAGTTTAAAATCTCAGTACCCCCACCCCCCAAATTTCAGAGTTCTTCCCTTTTTAAACAGAAAATGATTTACAGACTATTATGCTTATGTAGCACTGACTCTTAACTTGTCAAATGTGAAGTCGATCATGATGACATTCCAGTTAAGTTTTATCTTGAAATTTTTAACACTTGAAACCTTATTTTAAAGCATATAGTGAAGAAGTTTTCCTGCTTGTCTACATTTATTTTTGAGAGATAGAGACAGTGTGAGCAGGGGAGGGGCAGAGAGAGGGAGACACAGAATCCAAAGCAGGCTCCAGGTTCTGAGCTGTCAGCACAGAGTCCGACACAGGGCTCGAACCCACGAACTCAAGCCGGATGCTTAACCGACTGAGTCCCCCAGGCGCCCCTCCTGCTCACGTAAACTGCATTTAGCCAACAGCGCAGCAAGGAAGCAGCATGAAATAAATGTTTACTTACTTCTGTTCCAGTAGGCGAATCTGAAGAGCTTAGCTAAGACAGCTGCTGTGCAGCACCAGCCTAGAACCCAGCTGCCCACCTAAGCTCGAGGACTGTCCCCAGAAACAGAGCAGCAGGGAGATACTGGAAATGTAGGCAGCTTTGTCCAGTGCCCGTCACTTTGCTTAGGGCACAGTTTCAGGTGAGCCACACCCTCATTTGCATTAAAGCGTAAATCCACAATCCAAGGAGGTCTTCTGGAGCTTAATCACGATTTGGCTCCCTCCCCTTTCCGTAGGAGCTTCCTACTGCTGCTGTGACAAATTTCCACAAATTTAGTGGCATAAAACAACACATTTGTCACCTCAGAGTTCTGTGGGTTAGAAGTCCAAAAGCCAAGCGTGTGGAGGGTTGTGTTCCTTCCGGGGGCTCCAGTTCAGAGAGGCCGCTCTTCCATCTTCAAAGCTGCGACAGCTGGCCAAGCCTTTGTCACAGAGCAGCATGCAGACGTTGACCCTACTGTGTCCCTCTGCCATCTTTTCCGAACTCTTGTAATTACGGCGGGCCTACCGGATAATCCAGGATAATCTCCCTGTTTCAAGGTTAGCTGATTAGCAAACTTAATTCCTTCTCGCCACATAACAAACATATCCACGGGTTCCAGGGACTGGGATGTGGGCATCTTTGGGGGAACCATTATTCTGTCTTCCATACCTTCCTTGGTTCAAGGAACTCAGGTTTCCTTCGTTCAAAAAGGGCATTTGACTGAACACCTGATATATCTTGGTAGGCACTGGGGCATACACAAGTAACAGAGTACTGTCTTGTCGATACTCAGCTGACAATTCATGAAAGCAAGATGAAGGCAGCCACAGTAAGTAACTTTCCTCGCACACTGGTGTTGGGGAATAACATTAAGTACCTTTTCTTGGTAGAATATGTAATTATGTCGGTGATGACAAATGTTTACTGCAAAGACAATGTGGTATAATGAAAAGGTCTTTTTTGTGGTTGTTGTTTTCGCTTTTGTAAAATTTAGGCTTCGGGCCCAGCACGGAGCCCAAGGCAGGGCCTTGAACTCACGACCCTGAGATCAAGACCTGAGCTGAGATCAAGAGTCCCTGAAAAAGGTTTTTAAGACAGGCGGAGTGAAACCTAAAGGTTAAGTTACTAGACTTCTCTGAGCCTCAGGCTTCTCATCTGTAAAATGGGGGTTAAGATGATCTATCTCAAAGTGCTGTTTAAGAAGCGGGAGCACGTGTTCTCCATACAAGGAATCCCACAAATGCTCACTCTTCTGCTCCAGAGACTTTTCATTTTGAACATCCTTTCAACATTTCCATGACTCACTTAGTACTAGGGCTATAAAATACAAAAGAAGTGTTAGGCCTTCTCCCAGCCATCAAATTTAAAATGTTGGCGGGGTAACACATTTGCATACGTGACACAATTAAAGATCAAAGTACACCTGAATGGGTTCCCCGAGATAGGACTTCAGGTGGTTAGGAAAGGCTAGTATATAGCGAGGTAATGAAAGCCGATTTCCTCTTTACTTTGAGGAAAAAAAAAAAAAAAAAAAAAAAAGCAAACAAAACCCAACCCATACACTGAAATGTAGCAAGGGGGAAATCTAGCAGGGCGATTTTCACAGGGGTCCCTACGTCCCTGCAAGTCCACGCACGTGGAGCGAAGGGGAACCCAGGTGATCCCTCCCCTAATTGATTCTGCTTTACCCTATGGAGGAGACTAAGAACTCCCAGAGTAGGCACACTTTGGGTTTTCAAAGTCAGTCAATCCATAGTTCTCCCCGGTTCAATCATTAAGAAAAAGTAAACGCTGGCGCAGAAGTCTGAGGAGCGTGTCAGGCCTCGTTTTGCCTTGTTTTATTAAGGACGCGAGGGGACAGGACACACACTGCCCGCTACACCCCCAAACCTGACCTACATCGCCAGGGCCGTGAACGGTAGCGGAAGGCTCTCCACCTGCCCTGTGCCCAGGAGCTAATCCCACCTCACGTATATTCTTCTAGTTCAGACGCCAACGCCGAAGGCCGACTTGGAGTCCACTAATCTTTACGTCCAGGCTTTCCTTTCTTTTCGATAACGAAGAAAAACTACTTTCTCAAGGACACGGCGGACAGGGGGGATCGAGTCCGGCACTGAACCAGAAGGACGCGGTTTCGTCATTCTCCACCCCCCAGCTGCCTCATGAGGGTGAGGATGCATCGTCCACCCGAGAGGAAAGCGTAAAAGCGCCCCGGAACCTCAAGCGTACGGACGGCGCCGTGAAACCCAAGAAATCCAGCCCGGCTTTAGAAAGAAAAACACAAAGAGAGCCAGGCGACCGCGGCGCGGGCTTCCCCCCCCCCCCCACCCCGCCCCGGCGCCGGTCCGCGGCGCGGAGCCCGCCGGCCCTCCCGGCCTCGCTCCCTACCTCGCGGGGGCTCAAGCCCCGGCACCGGCTCCTTGCCGCCCGAGGGGCGCGCCAGGCCTCCGCCGACGCCGACCCGCACGCTCCGCGCCTCCCGCAGCCGACCGGCGAGCTCGGGCCGTCCGGCAGGAAGCGGCTCACCGCGCAGCCGCCGCGGCCTCCAACCGCCTGCCGGCGGAGGGGAGCTGGGCCGCCCCGGACGCGCCCACCGGGGCCCGTCGGCGGCCGGCGGAGGCGAGCCCGGGCGGCGCGGCGCGGCGGCCGGGGAGGTGAGTCGCCCCGGGCCTCTGGCCGCCCCTCGGGTGATCGCGGCCCTCCCGGCAGCCCCGCCGCCGCGCCGCCCGCCCCCCCCCGCCCCGCGCCCGCGGCGGCGCGAATGGAACGGTCCGGCGGGGGGGATTGTGGGAGGCGCACGCGCGAGGGGCGGAGGGCATGTGGGGGGGCGGAGGAGGCGGCGGCGGCGGCGGCGGCCGTGGCGGCGGTTGGTGGCCGTGGGGGCGGGGAAGGGGGGGGGAGGAAAGAAGAGGCGGTGGAGGAGGAGGCCGGGGCTCGCGCCGCCGAAGGTACGCGTGAGGGCCCGCGCCCGACCGTCCTGACAGGGGCCGAGGGGGAGCGGGGGGCCGTGCGAGCGGGCGCCCCCGAGCGAGCGCGGACGGGCCGGCGGGCGCGCCAGGCGGCCGAAGGCGGGGGTTGGTGGGAGAGCGAGCGACGAGCCCGGAGCCCGTCCGGCGCGTGCGGGCGGGCGTGCGCGCTCCGCCGCCCGAGTCGGGGGCGGGAGGGGGCGGGGGGGGCCGCGGGGAGGGCCTGGGAGGGGAGGTGGGGGGGCACGAGGCGCCCTTCGCTCGCGCCCGCCCTCCCTCCCGAGCAGCCGCCGCCGCCGCCGCCGCCGCTCTGCCGCCGCCGCTCCCGCCGCCATTTTGGGTTCGCTTGGCGGAGGGGGAGACGATCCCCGTCTCGGTTGCGGGACCGCCTCCCCTCGGTGGCCCCCGCTCGGCCGCACGCCTTTCCCTTCTCCTCTCTCGCGTCTCCGCCAGTCCGCTCCCCCGCCGGCCGCCTCCTGACAGGCGGCAGGGATCCGCCGCGGACCCGGGGAAGCGGAGGAGCCTGCTGGCGGCCGCCCCCCTTCCCCACTTCCCTGCACTCTCATCTCGCTCGGCCTCGGCCTCTGACACGGTGAGCACAACCGCCTGCGGAGGCCTCGGGCCTAAGTGCTCCCGGAGCGGCGCGGCCCCCGGCGGCCCGGGAGCCACTGTCACCTCCCGGACCTGGACCTCCGGGAGAGCGGCGGGCGGGGTGGGGGAGGGGCGCGAGGCAGGGGATCCTGAGCGGACCGGGAAGTCCCCTCCCGGCGGGGGGCGGGGGGCGGGGGGGGGAAGGGGTGTCCCTGACGGGCGGGCTCCGGGCCTGGGGGGGAGGGGGCGGGAAAGTCGGCGCGGGGAGGCGGAGTCGGCTGCGCCCCTGACAGGTTAGTTGGCGCGTCGGGGAGGCGCGACGGGAGCATCCCTCCCCCCCCCCCGCCCCCGTCGGGTCGGCGTCCGCGGCGGGAGAGGGGGCTCTGCGGAGGGTCGCTTGCGGGCGGGGCCGGGGCCGCGGTGCCCCCGAGGCGCGCGGCGGTGCGTGGGAGCGAGCGGGAGACCCACCCCCCCCCCCGGGTCGTAAGTTTGAGGACTGTGCCCGGGTAGTTTGTGCGGGGTCTGGGAGGCAGGTGGTGTTCCGGGGTGCAGCGGCTGTGGCGGCGTGTGTGCGCAGGGCGGGAGGGTGGGAACGCGTTCCGGAAGACCCTGCTTGTGCTCGTGGCGGGGTCACGGAGTTCCCCTTCAAGTCACCTTCTTTTCGAGACGAAATTCGGGGTGGCCCCGTCGGGCGGATGTGCGTGTCTGTGCCAGAAATCGGGAGCGCGTCGGAGCTCGGGAAGGAGGAGCCGCGGCGGGGTTTTTTTACGCGGCCCCACGCGTGCCCGCGGGGCCGGGGGTGGGACGGACCTGCCGGGGCCGCCTGTGGTCGTCTGAGTCGGGGGGACGGCGTCAGCGCGAACACCCGCCGTGGCCGCTGCGAGGGCACCGAGAAGGGGCGGGCTTTCCGCTGGCCCGAGGTGGCAGTAGCACGTCGCGCGGAGTGAAGCTTCCCTGGTCCTCGCAGTACCTTCTCTGTTCCTTTGTGATGCTGCCCCTCGGGGAAGATGGTGGGGAAGGTGTCTTCTCCCGTCGTGTAAAGTAGGAAGTCGAGGCAGAAAGAGATGCTCCTGCGAGGTCACGCTTTCCCGTGGTGGCGACGTTGGGACTGTGGCTCCCGGCGCGCGGCTGCTTGCCCGCGGAGGGCTTGGGGCGCGGGCCCCGCCGCGCTGGGAAGCGGGGCGTGTGTGGCCGCTGGCGTCCGGTGGGCCTGGGGCGCGCGGAGCGTAGGGCGTGCGGCCGGGACCGTGGTCCTGGCTTGTGGAGGAAGCAGGGCGTTCGTGACACTTCAGGCTTTCGTGGCCTGGGCTTGAGCCGGGGTCGCCGTCTGGGGGCTGACGGCTCGACTCGATCTAGGCAGAAGGAGCTTCCTTCCCTGGCTCAGCGGGTGTTTACCGAAGAATTCCTCGGTAAACGCTCCCTGTCTTGGGGTGGGACTCAGTGACCCTGTGGACGCAGCCTGGCTGCCTCTGAGCGGGCTTGCCTGGGCCGCCGGAGGTGTTTGTTTGGGGCCAGCCAGGCAGGCAGACCGGCGTGGAGCTGAGACCCAAAAACTTCCCTGAAAAGTCTGTTCGGTTTGCAGGGAAGTTAGACATCCGGGCATTTTCCTGCGGAAGGCTCTCACCCGAAAGGGTGGCAAGCTTGCGACGCCGGGTGCCTGGCTTCGCATTTTCTTCTGGCATTCGTGAGCTAACTGTTCTGGGGATCGGGGAGTCGCTGCTGTACGTGCCCGTGGAGTTTGGAACTTTGGGGTTGGGCTGAGGGAGGTCTTCCAAATGCAGATTTTGCAGTAAGCCCCCCCCCCCCCCCCCAGTGAATAGGAGGGGAAAACTCTTGAACCTAAGCTAGCGTGGCTCTGTGTCTGGAAAGTAGCATGTTTTCGATATGCTAGACCAGCAGGTCTCTAAAGTTTTCTGGGGTCGCATATCCTTCTGAGAATTTGATGACAGACCCTGACTGTTAAATGAGCATAAGTGCAGTCACACTATGCATACCATGTCAGAAACTTAAATTGTGACGAAGTAGAACCTTTTTACATTTAGGTCTCATTTGAAGCCCTTTTAAAACCGAGCTTTGTTTGGAGATGATGTTGGTATGAGTTTAAGGTGACAGATTGTGTGACAGTTTTTGAGCATGCTGCGAGTAAGGAGAGCTTTCAGGTCGTGTCTTTCCATTTTATTCTTTACAAACTCATTTTTGCAGTGTTCGTATAGGATTCTGAATTAGGTGGTAAGAAAATATGCCAACAAAAATACAGAGCTGTATTCTTTTTCATTATCTTTTTATTCTTGAACTCCTCTCTTCCCAGTTGTGCCTTGGGTCTGAGGCTTTTGAAGCCATTCCTTCGAGTTTATCTTACGTATAACAAACATTGACTTAATTCTACGTAGGAGACACAAAGGTGAGTAATAATGTGCCCTCAGTCCTTGAAGAGATTCGTGCAGTTGAAGCGAAGGATGGTATGATGGTGGTGGCTTTCCAAAGGGCGAGGAGGAGGGAGGAATGTTCCCAGAAGTTGAGGATTCGTGACTTAATTGCAGAGTTTTTGCCATCACTAATTCGCAGGAAGCGGTAGTCTTCCTGCTGTCTGCGGGACTTTGTAGCTATCGAGTGTGTTTTTGTATCACCTGGTGTTCTTGGCCGAAGGCTCTCTGGTTTGAAAACCAGGCGTACTTGGGTTGTATTCCTTATCTTGTTTCTGATGTATTTCTGTAGTGAGTTTGTAACAAAGGTCTTAATGTCATTTGTGGGTATTCATGCATCCAGAAAACACTTACTGGGGAAAAAATGCACTTGGTCTTAGACGAAAGGCCAAGAAGCTTCTGGGGTAAAACGCAGTAGCTATTTGATAGACTACCCGTGCATTGAGTATTGGAAATTTAAAATAATTACTGAATTTTTAAAAAATGTTTTTGATGTTTGTTTATTTTTGAGAGAGAGAGAGAGAGAGAGAGAGAGAGAGAGAGAGTGGGGGATGGGCAGAGAGAGAGGGAGACGCAGAATCTGAAGCAGGCTCCAAGCTCTGAGCTGTCAGCACAGAGCCCGACGCGGGGCTCGAGCCCATGAACTAGGATATCATGAACTGGACACTTAACCGACTGAGCCACCCAGGTGCCTCTCGCCCCCCCCCCCTTTTTAAATAATTACTGAATTTTTAAAAGAACAAGAAATTCAGAGAGTGTTTGGATAGCACAGATCACAGGACTTGGTAAGGTAAGGAAAGGTCTGGAGAAAAGTGGTTTGATTATCCCTTCTCTTCATTGTCATGGCCTGTGTGTTGTGTAGATTTGTGAGGAGTTTAATATTTTCTCTAATTTTTAACTTGGGTAGTAGATTGTGGGTTTTTAAAATAACGTTACATACGTGTGTGTCTTGTTAATTTGTGCATATAGTTCAATATGTATTTAGTCTTATACGTATGAGATAGTTTGTAATTTAAAAAATAATGCTTGTAATAATTGCAGATTATTCAGGATCTTTGAGGATCAAGAAATGAAAGCAATCTTCACAGCATAGTCTTGAGCTGTGTTCTGAAATATGGAGCATGACTTCCCTGTGTCTTGCTAGGCATTGTGTCTTTGCACTCTCGCAGGACCATTTGAGGTTTTAGTCGTTGTCTTCCATACCTCACGAATAAAGTGACCGTGTTCAGTCCTGCCAACATGATCTGGCTGTACACAGTAGAGAAGTTTTACCATATGTGTGGGTGATGCATCGCTGGTTAAAAATTAAAGATTTTTGGGGCGCCTGGGTGGCGCAGTCGGTTAGGCGTCCGACTTCAGCCAGGTCACGATCTCGCGGTCCGTGAGTTCGAGCCCCGCGTCAGGCTCTGGGCTGATGGCTCAGAGCCTGGAGCCTGTTTCCGATTCTGTGTCTCCCTCTCTCTCTGCCCCTCCCCCGTTCATGCTCTGTCTCTCTCTGTCCCAAAAATAAATAAACATTAAAAAAAAAAATAAAAAAAAATGAATAAATGTTAAAAATTAAAAAAAAAAATTAAAGATTTTTAAAGGTGCATATAGTCTTACTGATGTCTGCTGTGAAGTCCACTTTATGCCAGCCCTTCCAGAAGCGTAACATATCTCTCTTTTTTTTAATGTTTATTTATTTTTGAGAGAGACAGACAAAACGTGAGTGGGGGAGGGGCAGAGAGAGAGAGACACACACACACACACACACACATACACACACACACACACAGAATCTGAAGCAGGCTCCAGGCTCTGAGCTGTCGACACAGAGCCCGACACGGGGCTCAAACCTGTGAACTAGGATATCATGACCTGAGCTGAAGTTGGACACTTAACCGACTGAGCCACCCAGGTGCCCTGAGGGATGACATACCTTAAACCTGGCTGCCATAAAAGAGGGAAATGAAAGTAATTTTTGTTTTATTTTGAGATATTTTGCTAGTTTTTTCAAATTATTTATTTCTTTAAATTTCTTGAAAAAATTTTTTGTTTATATTTTGTGTGGGGAGGTTAGCTTTTTCATACTTACGATTTGTCTTCTTAGTGATAACTGTCAATCTTACATTTCATGTTTTAGAAATGAGTATTTTAGTGACTGCTACATTGGGGGTGGTTAATGGCAGTGTGAGGTTGACACAACATAATTATGGATTTAAGAGATGACAGAAATTTGATAACCTTGTTTTTTCAAGAGTTGTATTGCTTTCATTGAACATCTATTTTCACTGAACATCTAATCTATAAAATTTTATTTTAGCATTAATTGGTTTTGCTTTTCATTGTTTTTATTTATTTTTTTGAGAGAGAGAGAGAGAGAGAGAGAGAGAGAGAGAGAGAACGAACACCTTAAGCAGGCACCACGCTTTGTATGGAGTCCGACACAGGGCTCAATCCTGGGATTATCTGGGATTATCACCTGAGCTGAAATCAAGAGTCAGATGCTGAACTGACTGAGCCACCCAGGTGCCCCTGCTTTTCATCATAGTTTTTAGTCATTTGCTCTTAGACATATGCAAGTTGATGACAGGATTGTATGTGTACCTTTTCCCATTTTATTTGACTCATTTTTTAAACGTAGGAAGTTTCAAACATAACAAAAATAAAGAGAATTAGTGTAGTGAGTCCTTATGTACTCAACATCCAGCTGCAACAGTAACCCGTACGTACCTAGCTATCACACTGTCCCCATCTGCGACCTCTCTGCCTTCTTCCCCGCTTTGTTTATTTTGACACAAACCTTTCAGATATTATATCATTTCGTTCATAAATACTTCAGTGTGTGCGTTCTTTTTATACTTAAATGGGGAATTATTTCTTCATAGTTAGGTTTATATAACTTTTTTTTTTAAATTTTTTTTTTTCAACGTTTATTTATTTTTGGGACAGAGAGAGACAGAGCATGAACGGGGGAGGGGCAGAGAGAGAGGGAGACACAGAATCGGAAACAGGCTCCAGGCTCTGAGCCATCAGCCCAGAGCCCGACGCGGGGCTCGAACTCCCGGACCGCGAGATCGTGACCTGGCTGAAGTCGGACGCTTAACCGACTGCGCCACCCAGGCGCCCCAGGTTTATATAACTTTTTAAATAAAAGTATCTGATAAGTGGAATTAAACTACTTCTAATCTCTTTTACCTGTCAGTTGTGATTCCCTCTGCAAACCATTAGAAATGAATGGCGTAGAATTCACCTCACTGCTTTTAGATGTTTGCGTTGAAAGATGCGTGAACAGTTTCTGTGTTTGCCAGAAAAGCTTATCAGCTTTTTTCTAATGTACAAAGTGAGAAATAATGTGTCTCTTGTAGTCTTTTTTTTTTTTTTTTTTTAAGTCATAGTGACAAGACGCTAAAAAATGTTTTTGTGTTCTTGTTCTTGATTTTCTAACTGGACCCAATTACTGCAAAGAAATCCAATGATAACTGGTAATGTTGAACAGGAGCCGGAATTGGTCTAAAATCTGACTTAAAGAGTATAAAATAACATTATTTTGAATTTTGAAATTCTGATTGTGGACATTTGAAAGTCCATACCATTGCTTCAGTTGTTAAATACGAATCATGGAGCATAATAATCATGATGAGTAGAAACACTGTAGAAAAAGAAAGTAAATATTCCTGTTAGGAAGATAAATCAAAGTGTTGAGATTTGAAGCGATTGTGAGTAAAGTAAAATTTAGCCTTCTATAAAACACTGACAGTTATAATTATGAAAGTGAATGCTATCTCTAGTGAAACTTTGGTTAACTTATCTTTTGTTACATCTTATGTTATAGTCCCATAGGAAATAAATCGTTAATCTTTGATGTAATCTTGCTTTACATTTTTTCTATCTTTTCCACACTTGACATTAAGTCATTCTTCTCATTCAGTTTTATTTGTCCTGATACCACAGGTGGACTTTTGTTAGATTAGAAAGTAACTATATTGTTGTCTTCTTAGTATAAATGATACTATTTAGAATATTCAGGACACATTACTTATGGTAAGGTTTCTTTTTTTTAAGTTATTTATTTTTGAGAGAGAGAGAGAGGGAGAGCAAGTGGGAAGGGGCAGAGGGAGAGAGAGAGAGAATCCCTAGCAGGCTCTGCACCCCCCAGTGGTGAGGCTGATGTGGGGCTTGAACTCCCAAACCCTGAAATCATGACCTGAGCTGAATTCAAACGCTAAACCAACTGAGCCACCCAGGTGCGCCTAATAAGGTTTCCTAAAATTCAGCACTGCTGAAAATGAAAGCACCAGAATTTAAGTGTTTACTAATATAAGAAGCCTCCATTCTTTGAATGGAGAGAATTTAAAAGATTATCTTTGAGGGGGGCCTGGGCGGCTCAGTCGGTTAAGTGTCCGACTCTTTTGGCTCAGGTCATGATCTCAGTGGTTTGTGAGTTTGAGCCTTGAGTTGGGCTCTGAATGACTGTGTGGAGCCTGCTTGGGATTCTCTCTCTCTCCCTCTCTCTCTCTCTGTCCCTTCCCTGCTCGCATGTGTGTGCTCTCTCTCTCTCTCAAAATAACTAAACATATATATATATATGTTTCATATATACATATATATGATTGTCTTCGAAAGAAGAAACAGCTGACAGCTGAGAAAATGGAGTGAATCAATCATGTATAGTAATTAGTGGGTGAACAGTACTATAGTATAAAGGTCTTCACAGAAGATTGGAGGATGTAAATCTCAAGTATAGTTTACATCAGGCTAAGTGATCACATACGTTGGGAAGTTAAAATTTAGACATAGAAGCACATTAAAGAAAAAAGCTGTTGGGGCACCTGGGTGGCTCGGTCAGTTGGACGTCCGACTTCGGCTGCGCTCATGATCTTGGGGTCCATGAGTTCGAGCCCCGCGTCGGGCTCTGTGCTGACAGCTCAGAGCCTGGAGCCTGTTTCAGATTCTGTGTCTCCCTCTCTCTCTGACCTTCCCCCATTCATGCTCTCTCTCTGTCTCAAAAATGAATGAACGTTAAAAAAAAAAAAATTAAAAAAAAAAAGAGCAATCACTTTGAACCTACAGGGAGAGATTTTTTAAGTGTGTTTGTTTTGAGAGAGAGAGAACCCTCAGCAGGCTCTGCAGTGTCAGCAAAGAGCCTGATGTGGGGCTTGAACTCACAAACCGTGAGATCCTGACCTGAGTGGAAATCAGGAGTCAGATGCTTAACTGACTGAGCCACCCAGGTGCCCCAAAAGGGAGATATTTAAGTTGATTTTGTGTGTGTGTTTAAGGGGAAAAAATTACGAAACTGTAGATAAAGCCAAGGTTTAATTCTGTTTAACAAGTACTCTTTCTGTTCGTCTGTCATTCAACCAACATTTTTCAGTGCTCATTTCATTTCCATTTCTGCATTTAGGTGTTGGGAGAAGAGAAGACTTTTTTTTTTTTTTTTTTTCTGCCTCGAAGTAGTGAATCTAGAAAGAGCAACATCTTGTTAACAAATTACAATATGCAGTGTGATACATTTCTCCCAGGTAGAGAAGGGAGAAAGTTATTAGATCTGTGGAGGGAGAGGAAAGGTTAAGGATAGCTTCCTGCAAGGGGGAGGAACCAGGTCTTAAAGGATAAATATGAGTTATTCAGTAAGGCTTAGAGGGGGTGCTCTCGGCAGGAAAGATATCTGCAAAGACGTGAAAATGGAAATAACATAGCAGAATGAGTTCCGGGGACTGTAATTTGGATCAGTATACTTTCCACCTAGTCTCCTATGACTTCTTGTGTCTCCAGTACTATGTTAGGTTGGGTTTTGTGCTTAGAGGTCATCAGCAAAATGAAGATGGAGCCATGTTCTGTACATTCTGCCTAGACAAAATAGTACTATATTATTACTGTTAATTTCTAACAAAGATTAAAGTCAAGAAAATAATTATGTTTTAGTTACTTGGAAACTCTTACTAGAGTATACTTGTTCAGCATTTTAATCAAGCGTTGATTATATGTCCAGCCGAATAAAAAAATTGTATAATTGCTCTTCTTAATAATGAACAAGTCTTCCAGCTCCACATTGGTATATTTCCCTTCAATTTGTTGAAAATCCCAAATAGTGATTAAGATCATGGACTCAGAAATCGGATTGACTAGGCTCAGATCCCAGTTTGCTACTTACTGTGTAATCTTTAGCAAAACACTTACAGTCCTTGGTTTTCTTGACTGTAAGATGACGATAATACTTATAGCATAGGATTGTGGAAAGATTGTACTAGGTAATGTGTGTAAAGTGCTTAGCGTAATCTGTGTCGTACAGCAGGTGCATAATGTAGATTTGCTGTTAGTATTAATTTCTCTTATTTATTTCCTGAAAAGAGAAATTTTTTTAGCAAAGCAAATGACCTCCCTTATGTGTATTGCCTATAGGAGAAAAGACTATGCAAAACACGTTTTTTGAAAGTGTATTAAACAACTTCCTTACATATATATGTGTTTTTTTTCTAATTCTCAGTTTATCTTATTTTCCTTACATATGGATTCTACTTTTATATTTTCCCACTTAACTCCAGGCGAGGCTTTTTTTTTTTTTAAGATTTTATTTTTAAGTAATTTCCACCCAATGTTGGACTCGAACTTCAAACCCCGAGATTAGAGCTCGCATGCTCTACTGACCGAGCCAGCCAGGCACCCCCAGACTAGGCTTTGTGTTTGGCTGCTGCTTCTTACCAAGTCAAGGATTCTCTCCATAGTGCACAGGAATATATCTTCACTGAAGTGTGAAGTTTTTGGGGCAGAGAGCCTTAAGTCTTTGAACTGAATTGGGTTTAGTGAGGACAATTCTCCTCTTAAAGCTGACCAGCACTTTGTTTTTTTAGGAGGCCAGTGTATCCTTCTAAAGCAGAACCCATTGTTTTCACTAAACCACCTAATTTCATTCAGAAACAGGGCCAACGTATATTTAGTGAGTGCTTATTGTGTGCCAGGCACTAGGATACGGTGATGAATGAACAAAATAAGGTCCTTGGGTATTTTAACTTTGCTTTTCCAGAACAAGATCAGTACTGCTGTAATATGTGCTGCTCCCATCATATTACATGTGGTTCAAGCAAGGTGTAGTGGAGATTTCTGAAAGAATGTCTTGGGGTATGATTATTTTATGCCAGGGCAAGTCAGGTCTAGGGGAAAAAATCTCTTCCTCTTGAGGATCCTTATTGTGTGTCTGTGTTTTATCCAAGCAGTCCATTGGACATTTAGTCCTCTGGGATATCAGTGGCTTAAGTCTTCCATTCAGAGTCAGATAAAAACTGAAACCAGCATTTCTAACAAAGAATACATATTCTTTCTAAGTATTAATTGTATACTTACATCATATCAGATACTGTGTTAAGCCCCGGGGATACAGCAGTGAATAAAAGGAAAAGTCATTGCTTTCAGGGACAACTTGTTGGCTCAGTTGGTAGAGCATTTGGCTCTTGATCTCGGGGTCTTGAGTTCAAGCCGCACATGGGTATAGAGAACACTTTAAAAAAAAAAAAAACACAACTGCTTTCATGGTGCTCACTTTTTTTTTTTAAATTTTTTTTTTTCAACGTTTATTTATTTTTGGGACAGAGAGAGACAGAGCATGAACGGGGGAGGGGCAGAGAGAGAGGGAGACACAGAATCGGAAACAGGCTCCAGGCTCTGAGCCATCAGCCCAGAGCCCGACGCGGGGCTCGAACTCCCGGACCGCGAGATCGTGACCTGGCTGAAGTCGGACGCTTAACCGACTGCGCCACCCAGGCGCCCCGGTGCTCACTTTCTAGTAAGATAGATGTTAAACAAATGGGTGTGATGTTACAGCATTTTCATGTTAGGTGTTATAAAGGAAAATAAAGTAAGGAGATGGGGGATGGTTGGGGAAGTCCCTTGAGGCAGTGATACTTGAGTAGAGACCTGTGTGATGTGAGACCCCCATGTAGCTGCGTGGGGCACGAGCATAAGCCCCGAGGCAGTACTGTGTTTGGTGTGTTTAAGAACTAAAGGGCTAGGGCTGCCTGAGGGGCTCAGTTGAGTGTCCGACTTCAGCTCGGGTCAAGATCTCATGGTTGGTGAGTTTGAGCCTCGCATTGGGCTCCCTGTTGTCCGTGCGGAGCCTGCTTCGGATCCTCTGTCCCCCCGCCCCTCTCCTGCTTGCACTCTCTCAAAAATACATAAAAAACATTTAAAAAGAAAGAAGAGGGGTGCCTGGGTGGCTCAGTTGGTTAAGTGTCTGACTGGCTCAGGTCATGATCTCACGGTTTGTTGTTTTGAGCCCCACGTCAAGCTCTGTGCTGACGGCTCAGAGCCTGGAGCCTGCTTCGGATTCTGTGTCTGCCTCTCTTTCTGCCCCTCCCCTGCTCGTGCTCTGTGTTCGTCTCTATCTCTCTCAAAAATAAATAAACATTAAAAAGAAAAGAGAAAGAGCTAGAACAGCGTAAACAAGGTGGGAGTGAATGATAGGAAATAGGTAGAAGAGGTAGTCGGGGCTGTATAATGTAGACACTTAAAAGACTTGACCAAGTGTGTAGGTTTTATTTTAGATTTGATAGGAACCTGTTGGGAGGTTTTGAGTAGGGAGATAACTTGATCTAATGTATACACTTTGAAAAGCAAGAGTGTTATAACCAGAGTGACCATTTAAGCCGTTGTGATATTTGAGTTAAGAGATGACTGTGAATTGAACGAGGGTATTTTCAGGGAGATGGATTTGGGATCTATTTTTCTTAACTTTTTTTTTTTAATGTTTATTTTTGAGAGAGAAAGAGACAGAGTGAGAGAGGGAAGGGGCAGAGAGAGAGGGAAACACAGAATCTGAAGCAGGCTGCAGGCTCTGAACTGTCAGCGCAGAGCCTGACGCGGGGCTCGAATTCACGAGCTGTGAGATCATGACCTGAGCTGAAGTTGGACGCTTAACCAACTGAGCCACCCAGGTGCCCCCAGATTTGAGACATATTTTTAAAGGTGGGGAATGAGAACTCGGATTGGCTGTGAGGTCTGAGTCAAAGAGTAGTTAAGATTGACTCCCACGATAGCCTCACTGTTGGGTGCTGTTTACTGAGTGAAATGTGCAACACTGGAGGAAGCAGGTTGCAGGAGTGCAGAAATTAAGAATTTGGCTTGGACATACTGACTTCGCGTTTTCTATCAAATGTTTCAAGTTGAGATACTGAGTAAGCAATTTGATATATAAGTCTCAGGATTGTGGCAAATATAAATTTGGTAGTTGATCAGTGGAGAGGTACTATTTAGAACCATGGGACTTGATGAGATCACCTGGAGAGTGAGTGTAGCTAGAGTAGAGATGAAGTTCTTAGAGTGAATTGTGGGGTGTTCTGGACATTTAGAGGCATTTAATCAATAATGCCAGGGCTGAGAGAATCATTCGATAATTTTGGGAGTAGTACTTTCTTCAGAAAACCCAGCAAGTACTAACTGGTAAAGACATAGAGACAAAAATAAAATAGCTAATGAACTAAATTATTTTTCATCTGTTGAATAGCTCTTGGATTGTGTTGCAGAGATCAGAATACTCATATGAAACTAAAAACCATAGTGCCTGGATTACTGGATTACTCTGAAAAGATGGTCAGAATGGTCATTACCTTCCTAAGTATCCATTGTGGAGGTCAACGTAGAGTAAAGCAATTACAAACTTATGAAATAATGAAGTTTGGGGGTGCTGGCTGGCTCACTCAGAGGAGTGGGCAGCTTTCGATCCTTGGGGTCTTGAGTCCGAGCCCTGTGTTGAGTTTAAACAACTAAAGGGGCGCCTTGGTAGCTCAGTTGGTTAAGCGTCCTACTCTTGGTTTTAGCTCAGGTCATGATCTCACAGTTTGTGAGTTTGAGCCCTACGTCGGGCTCCGTGCTGACCGCACGGAGCCTGCTTGTAATTCTCTCTCTCTCTGCCTCTCCCCCACTCGCTTTCTCTGTCTCTCTCAAAATAAATAAACAAACTTAAAAAAAGAAAAAGACTGGAAGCTTCTTACCCATTCACGTGATAACGATTTCTAGCTTTGAAAATTTACAGAGTAAAGATCGAGCTGCCTCCTGTTTTCTTATTTGGTCTGTCACTGGGCATTGTTAAACGTTCCTTTAAAGAAGCTAGGTTTTCATCTGTGGACTTAACTGAGCCAACACATCTAGTATCCTAGAATACATGTATATTTGAAAGTATACTTGAAAGTATTAAGGGGTTTAATATTGTTTAGATTGACTTACTGCATATTTTGGGACATTTTCTGAGTTTGGGTAGGGACCTGTTTAAATGTATTTGAGGTGTCAGGGCGCCTGGGCGGCTCAGTCAGTTGAGCGTCTGACTTTGGCTCAGGTCATGATCTTGCGGTCTGCGAGTTTGAGCCCCGCGTCAGGCTGTGTGCTGACAGCTCGGAGCCTGGAGCCTGCTTTGGATTCTGTGTCTGTCTGTCTGTCTGTCTGTCTGTCTCTCTCTCTCTCTCTCTCTCTCTGCCCCTCCCCCACTCGTGCTCTGTCTCTCTCTGTCTCAGACATAAATAAACATTAAAAAAAATTTAAATGTATTTGAGGTGTCAGAAATGGAAAGTAATAGAAATTACAGATAAAGGCAGTCACAGCATATAGGTTATTTTGTGTTGTTGATTTAAGACTCTATCAGAATTCCTCTTAGCTACTGCAGGAAACGGATGCTCTCTTGCTGAAGAAAATGACTTCACACGTGACAGTCCACTTCTACCATTAGGAAAATGTAGAGCCCATCTGTTGGATTGGCACTATGCCTCAAAGGCCAGTAGTTTTGGACTTTGTCAGTCCAGGAAGAGAAATTAATCCCAGAACGTTGAGGGGAGAAATATTTTTAATAATGGATTCCCCAGGGTTTATCTGACATCTTGTTGCAGTTTTGTAGAGCTCATCGGAGAATTAAGGGTCCATCATGTGTAATCTCTTTTTCCCAGTCAAAGTCAGAATCATCAGTTGTGTGTATTACAGAACCATTTCTCTTCCAGGTAAATAGTGTCCATGCAAAAATACTACCGGGGGACGTGGGTGACTCAGTTGGTTAAGTGTCCAACTCTTGATTTTGGCTCAGGTCATGGTCTCATCGTTCTTGGGATCGAGCCCCATGTTGGGCTCTGTGCTGTCAGTGTGGAGCCTGCTTGGGATTCTCTCTCTCTCCCGCCCCTCTCTGTTCCTCTCCCGCTTCTGCCTGTTCTCTCTCAAAATAAACATTTAAAAAAAAAAAAACTACCAAAAATTTCCAGGTAGTTTAGAGGTGATCTTCTTAAGTAGAACTGAGATACTTAAGATAGTAATATGATTTGGGATTCCAATAAGCCTCGAAAAATATTTCTAGGTGAATCTGTTCCACAAAATCTGGAAACGGAGGCTTACAATTTAAATGGTTAAAGTGGCCATTTCCTAGTTTCATGGGCATCCATTCTGTACCTTATCTTTGAGCTGGCCTCAAAAATAGGATCATAATTTGTTTGGTGGCGGTAGGAGTTAGGGCCCCATTAAGCATGTAATGGAATCTGGGGCGCCTGGGTGGCTCAGTCGGTTGAGCGTCCGACTTCGGCTCAGGTCATGATCTCGCAGTCCGTGAGTTCGAGCCCCGCGCCGGGCTCTGTGCTGACACGTCAGAGCCTGGAGCCTGCTTCGGATTCTGTGTCTCCCTCTCTCTCTGCTCCTCCCCCACTCGTGCTCTGTCTCTCTGTCTCTCTCTCAAAAATAAATAAACATTAAATAAAAAGAATATAATGAAATCTTTGTGCCCTTTTCTGGAGTACACATACACAGATAAATTTTTCGCTGTAGAATTGTTGGGAGTTTACAGGTTACTTTGCTTCTGGGCCACCATCCCTTATTTCATAGGCCTCCTAATTATGAATGTTATGGGGTGACAGTTGCATTATTTACCTGTTTCTCAACAGAGATTGCTCCTAAAAACGAAATAAACTCCTGTAAGGACAGTGGTGGTTGGAGAGTGGTTTAAGTAACTCATTGCTAGACCATCTGTCATCTGCCCACCTTCATTTCCCCTTCACCATTTTGGTGATACAGTGATTTCTGGAGAATCATCAGTTAAAGTAACATGCCAATGTTAGAATGGCAGGCTGGGTTTAAGAAAACTATTCTTCGGAATGGGTGAAATGGCAGCAAAGTGATCATTATCTGTCGGTGCCCCTCCCTGACTGGCTTCCTGGCTACAGTTACCTAGCTTCCCCAGCTACATCACACAACAGCTCTCTGAATGTAATTTCTGAATCCAAACCTGGCCGTGTCCCTTGGCAGAACAGACAGTTCAGCGCTTTCTTCAAGGTCCTGTGTAGTTCTTCAGCTTTGTGCCTCGCTGAGTCTCTTACCCTTGGGCTTCAGCTGTTTGGAAACGCCACCATTCCCCAACTCAGTGCGTTTATGTCTCCATGACTTCCGTGTTCCTCCCAGTGCCTGGCAGCTTAGACAACACCTACCCATCTTCTGAGACGGTTCAGGTTGATGCTGTGAAGCCTTACCTGGCCACCTCCCCCCTTTAGGGGAACATTGTGCCCTCATTTCTCTTTGGTGTATACCTAGGAGTGGAACTGCTGGGCCACAGGGTAAGCATATTTTTGTCTTTGGTAAATACTGTCAGTTGTCCCAGTTGATCGTATGACTCTATAGCTCTACCAGTAGTGTGTACGTATTCCATTTGTTCCGCATCCTCACCAACATTTGGTGTCATTCTTGTTAATTTTAGCATTCTAGTGGGTAATAGTATTTTGCGGTGTTTACTGATTTGCATTTCTGGGATTATTGGTGAGGCTGTGCATCTTTTAGTGCTTGTTGGATGTTGGGATATCTTTTTTGTGAAGTACCCTCCTAATACATGTTCTGAATGCAGTCCTTTACTCCGATGTAGGCGCTACAGATGATGTCATCCCGTGTGGGGCCTTTTCACTCTCATGTGGCTTCTTTTGATTAACAGAAGTTGGTATTTTTTTTTTTTTACAAAGTCCAATTTACCTTTTTTTCTCCCTTAAGAAAGAAAGGATGGTGATGCAGTTTGAGGCGGTATGTAGTTAGGAGTGGGGGAAATGGAGAACTCCTTATCAACTTTGTAGTTTCAGTCAAGCAAGATGAATAAGCTCTGGAGGTGTGCTGTGCTGCATGACGTTATGCCTGTGGTCAACAATAGTGTAGCTTACACTTCAGCATTTAAGAGGGTAAATCTCACGTTAAGCGTTCTTACCACAATAAAATAATAAAAAGGTAGAGATGTGTGTAGTGAGTGGTCGTCTGTTGAATGGAAACACAGGAGAGGAATGTTTTAAGAAAATAACTAGTCAGGGGCGCCTGGGTGGCTCGGTCGGTTAAGCGTCCGACTTCGGCTCAGGTCACGATCTCACAGTCCGTGAGTTCGAGCCCCGCATCGGGCTCTGGGCTGACGGCTCAGCCTTTAAAAATATGTTGTTATTGGATTTTTGTTTAATTGTGCAGCTAATAGAAATTTTACAGTAAGTTGAGAAAAAATATATATAACTTTATATTATTTATATTATTTTTACTTCCAAACATTTCCTCCAAAAGTTACCAGTGCTGTCAGTTAGGGTATAATCATCCGTACTTATTTCTGTGTGCATACAAATACATAGGATTTTTTTCCTACTCTTTATAGATAGAAGATCATGCTTGCACTTTTGCTTAAAAATAGCAGACAGAGTTCTATAATTCGGGTGTGTGTGTGTGAATATATATATATATATATAGTTAAATATTTAATATTTATAATTTATAAATTATTATAACTTTTTGTGTGTGGCCACATTAAGCAGTGCTATAATAAATCACTTATTAGTGCATTTGTTTTTCTATGATAGAGTCTCAAAAGTAGAATTTCTATTGAAGTCCAAGAGTATGTAAAATTTTAAATTGTCACGGACACTATAAATACTGCTTTCCAAAATGATGCTGGCTGCCAATGTGTATTTTCCTGTATACTTTGCTGGTATTAGTTATCAGAGTTTTAAATTTCAGCCGAACTTGGGGCGCCTGGGTGGCTCAGTCAGTTGAGCATCCTACTTCAGCTCAGGTCAGGATCTCATGGCTCATGAGTTCGAGCCCTGCATCAGGCTCTGCACTGACAGCTCAGAGCCTGGAACCTCTTTCAGATTCTGTGTCTTCCCCCCCCCTCTCTCTCTGCTCCTCTTCTGCTCCCACTCTGTCTGTCTCTCTCAAAAATAAATAAACATTAAAAAAATTGAATGCAACCGAACTGAAGAGTGAAAAATACCTTGTTTTAATTCACACCTCCCTGACTGCTAGTGATGTGCTGCCTCATTTTGTTTCAACTTGATTATTTCCATCTTTTCTGTGATTGCTTATGCATATCTCTCGTATATTGTTTCTTATTTACTATTTTGTAGAGTAACTCTTACATCCTGATCTATAGAGTTTTTATATAATCAGATCTGTCAGTATTTTCCTTAATGGCTTCTAGTTTCTTGAATTGCTTAAGAAGGTTTCTCTACCGGGGCGCCTGGGTGGCTCAGTTGGTTAAGTGTCTGACTCTTGGTTTCGGCTCAGGTCATGATCTCACTGTTCAGCTTGTGAGTCAGAGCCCTGAATCAGGCTTGCACTGTCAGTGCAGAGCCTGCTTGGGATTCTCTTTTTCCCCTCTCTCTGCGCCTCCCCCATGCATGGGTGCACTCTCTCTTTCTCAAAATAAATAAACTTAAAAAAATGTTTTTCTCTATTATAGGCTATAGAAATATTCACAAATATTTTTCAAGTACTTTTATTTTTCACATAGCTATTAAATCTATGAAGAAATTATTTTTGTATATAATGGGTCTAAGTTTGTTTTCTCCATATGAATAGCCAATTAGGTCAACATGTAGCAACATATGTCAAATAAATCAGCTTGTTGCCATGTTGAAAGCTATTGATTGAAAAGAGTTTTACAAGATTGCCTCTAGCCCATATTTCATTTTTATGCAAAATAGGAAGGGAACCTCTTCCTTGAAATACCTTATTTTGATCTGCCAAAAAATTTTTAAATGGCTTCATTGAGATGTATTTCATGTTCTGTACAAGTCACTGATTTAAAGTGTACAATTCAGTGGTTCTTGGTATATTCGCATAGTTATACAACCATTACCGCCACCTGATTTTAGAAAATTTGATCTTGGTGCCCGTTAGCAGTCACTCCATCCCGGCCTTCCCTTTTTCCCCCGTCCCTAGGTAACCATTAGTCTACTTTCTGTCTCTATGGATTTGCCTTTTTTTGCACACTTCACATAAATGGAATTCTGTAATTTGTTGTCTTTTGGAACTGGCTTCCTTCACTTAGCATCAATTTTCAGGGTTCGTCTGCATCATAAGATGTACCAGCACTTCATTCTTTTTCATGGATGAATCACATTCCATTGTCTGGATAACATCGCTGTGAACATTTGTGTACACGTTTTTGTGTGGACGTATGCTTTCATTTTTCTTGGGTATATACGTAGCAGTGAACTTGCTGGCCCATGTGGTGACTCTGTTTAACCTTTTGAAGAACTGCCAGGCTGTTTCCCAAAGTGTCTGCACCCTCTCACATTCCTACTCATTTCTCCAAAGAAAATTTTTATGAAAAACAAATGGAAGATGTTTACAATATGAATGGCGCTCTTTTGAAGTGACTCCTTTGTTTAATGTAAAACCACATGCATTGGCCTGAGTTCACAGCCCCTAACCCTTGTCCAAATGTAACAATTCATTTATGGGAAAAGCTGATGTAACTTTTTCTTCCCTCCTGTTGCCATTTTAGAATTCTCTAGGGATAGGCATCACCATCCCTATATATTCCTTGCAACTACAGCCCCATCCCACTTTTTTTTTTTTTTTTTTTTAAGATTTTATTTCTAGGGGCGCCTGGGTGGCTCCGTTGGTTAAGTGTCTGACTTCAGTTCAGGTCATGATCTCCCGGTTCATGGGTTCGAGCCCTACATTGGGCTCTACTCACAGCCTGGAGCCTGCTTCAGATTCTGTGTTTCCTTGCCTCTCTGCCCCTCCTTCACTCATGCTCAGTCTCTCAAAAATGAATCAACGTTAAAAAAAAAAAAAAAAGTATTATTTTTAAGTAATCTCTGAACCCCAACCCTGAGATCGAGTTGCGTGTTCCATCGACTGACCCAGCTAGGTGCTCCCCATCCCATCTTTTTTAAAAAACAGAGTTGAGGTTACATAATTGAGTCATTGTTAACTCTACTTCTCAGGAAGAGCTAAGCAAGGTTTGATTAGATTATCTGTGTAATAGTGAGTATGATTTTCCCCCCCAGGATTTAGCTTTGGGAATGCTTTTTGTATGTTATTTTCCTCTTGTGGCTAACTATTTGTGATTTATGTCTTGTATTTTACTTTCCTGGTTTGACTTTCTAGAATTAGTTTGTTGCTATAATATAGTATTTCCTTGTTCATGAGACACACTCTTTCCTCCCAGTTTAATGTTTCCAAAATTAGGAAATAACACAGTTGATTATTATATTTATTGTGGTAGTGGTTAAAAAAATTTTCTGAAAATGTGGTCAATGATTCATAAATCCTTTTTAAATCTCTGGCATCTTGAAATTTAAGAACTATATACAGTACATAAGTGTGAAAATAGCTGGATTTATTGGTGATTAGTGCTTTGAAAGTTAGAAGTTATTGGTGGTTGTCACACTCTTTTAAATGAAATGTTCTGTAGTTGAGTAAAGAAAGCTTTATCCAACTCTGTAAGTGTTGTTTATGGTGTATAAATTATTTAGGAACACAGTTCAAATTTTATCTTTATGAAGATGTTCTAGCTTTTTGTGATTTCAGTGATTTATGTAAAATCAGTGATTCAGTATAAAATGTCTTAAGCCATTTAGTATACTGCTTACCCTTTTACTTCTGAAGAGCAAATTATATGGCGATACACAGTGTTTATTGTTTAAATCATAATAACAGCATAAGATTATATGATATTTAAAGAAAATGCCAATTCTTTAATATTTTCATTTTCACTCTGTTGTCTTTTAGTCATTGTCTATATACGTAACTTAAAATACAGCAATATGTATGTTTGCTTATTCAGTCAGTAGATATTTATTGAATACCTTTTATGTTCCAGGTACTTTGCTAAGGATATTTCAGGAAATAAAGCAGTCAGGATTCTTAGTCTCATGGAACAAATGCTATAGTGGAAAATCTGGGTATTGTGCATGTAACTTACCAAAAGCACATAACTTACCAGGATGATGAGTGTTAAGAGACTTACAGATGCTGCATGAGCACTTAAGATCTCCCTTGGTCTAGCAGGGAAATGACATAATCAGATTATTTTTAAATCCTATTTCTGGGGGTGCCTGGGTGGCTCATTCGGCTGAGCATCTGACTCTTGATTTTGGCTCAGGTCATGGTCTCATGATTCACGGGATCGATCCCCATGTTGGGCTCTGCGCTGACAGTGTGGAGATTACTTAGGATTTCTCTCTCTCCCTCTCCCTGTCTCTCTCTCTGCGCCTTCACCACTTGCACGTTTGCATGTATGTGCATGCTCTCTCAAAAGAAAAATGTATTTTAAAAGTTTTAATTTTTTTTGAGTGCGTATTTAGTTTTGAGACCGAGAGCATGAGCAGGGGAGGGGCAGAGAGAGAGGGAGGCACAGAATCTGAAGCAGGTCCCAGGCTCTGAGCTGTCAGCACAGAGCCCAACACCGAGCTCAAACCCACAAGCTGTGTGAGATCATGACCTGAATCAAAATCAGATGCTCAACCGAGTCACCCAGATGCCCCAAAATAAATAAAAATTCTAAAAAAGTTATATTTCTGGCCACATCTTAGAGAAGGGACGGGGGGGAACAAGGTTAAATACACAGGGAAGGTGGGAAGCTGCCCTGCTTTGTGTCAGATCTGCTGTTGTGGACGGTAGTGGACTTAGAACCGGGTGTGATCAAACATTATTTATGTGGAACTGACGAGTCTTGGTGGCAGGTTGACGTTGGGAGTAGGAGAGTGAGAGGAGTCAAGGATGACTGCCACGTTTCTGACGAGCCACTGGTGGCTCGTGCTCACTTAGCTGTGGCACTGTGCTCACTTAGCTGGGGTGGTAGGTCCTAAGAAATAGGCCGGTCATCTATAAGCATTGTAAGAGCATGAAAGCCAGGAGAAAGATACATAGCGTGCTGTAATTTTTTTAAATCTTCTATAGTTCATTTATATGTTTTTTTACCGTTGAGAAACAGAACAGTGATTACAGTCTCTAAGTGTGTTTGGTAAAGACCACAGAGAAGACATGATCACAGATGAGACAAACTAGACTTTACTTATTTTAAGCTAATGTGGTAATTTCAGGTAAGTGTACTTACCTAAAAAGAAAGAAAAGTTATTCTTACATTTTAGAGAGAGTTCAGATAAATTACCTTTCTTCCCAAGTTAAAAACATTTTTTTCTAAAACTCCATTATATATTTATATAGCGTTGTCCTACTGACTCTCTCCGTAGGTGTCCCGTGCGGGCATTCGGGGCTGGCAGCTTGGCCTTTCCACTTCAGCGTGTCCCAGACATCTGACATTTAACATTCTCATTGAACTCTTAGTCTCCTCTTTCTGTCTCATCCTGCCAAACAACTTCTGTGATGTCAGCCCCATGAGGGCAGGGGTTTTTGTGTTTTGTGCACTGCTGTACCCCCAGTTCTTGTCCACGATGGGCACTCGGTAAGTATTTGTGATGGGATGTCTCAGTGGTACCACCACTTGCTTGAGTCTTCAGTTCTCTCCCTCTGTTCCTGCATCTGGTGAACAAATCAAATCAGTTAACACCCCTGCAATATGTCTCAATGCATCCATTTTTTTTTTTTTTAATTTCCAGTGCTACCTCTCTAATAACTGGTGTTCCAGAATCAACTTTTACTGTCTTTCTAATCTTTCTTCCACAGCAGGCGGAGAGGTTTTCTTAAAATGTAAATTTATCTTGTTACTCTCCTGCTTAGAGTTTCTTTTTGGATTCCAAATCCTTAATATAGCCCAACAAGGCTCTTTGCAAGCTATTTTCATTTATCTTTCCATTTTTGTTTTGTGCTGTCACCCCCTTTGGTGTATCTGCTGTTAATCTTTACAAATCTCAGGGATTTTTTACACATACTGTTCTCTAATTTGGGAACATACTTACCTCCACATTTTGCCTGGCTATTTCAGGCAAATAGATTGGGTTTCAGATTAGAGTTAGCTGTTTTTCTAACATTATATTCCCTGTCCCTGCAAGTTTCCTTGATAAGCTAGCTCACAAAGTTAGTACCTTCACATTCATTATAAGTTGTTATTGCATGTTTAAATAATTAGTCATTTATCTGCCCCCCCCCTCCAAAATGTAAAGTTCACGAGACCTAGGACCGTATCATATTACTTAACAACCATATCTACAGTGGGTGTTACAATTCCCAAAACCTATTTTGAGGTTCTCTAAATATTGAATGAAGGGATAGATTAAGATTGATGAATCCATAAAGAAAGTGGTATAATGATCACAGAGGTAGATGGAGAGCCCCTGGAATGTGTGACCATGGAAGACAAGAGGGGATTTCACACACCAAGTATATGCCAGGTGTAGCAGAGAGGGGTAGTCAGGGCAGGAACAAAAATGGCCTTTGGGAGGCAGCATAACTTGGTATTTAAGAGGAGTCAGACAGACCTGGGTTCAACCTTTTGTTGGTTGTTAACTTGTTTTTTCATCCCTGAAAAGGGAATAATAATAGTAACTACCTCATGGTGAGGCTTACACGAGATCATCTATATAACACATTAGCACAGAGCTTCTCATGTGTTAAGAGCTTGGTAAATTTTTTTATGTAACTAGTGCTGAATGCACTGTAAGGACTCAATATTTGTAGTATTTAGAAACTACGTAGTTGATTTTATATTGCCTTGCTAAATAGCGTTTATCAAAGTGTGTCGATTCCCTTCCGGCTCTCATGATAGACAAGGTATCTACATAAGACAGTCTCCAAACTTAGTGGAATTGTTTTCCCTAATGGTGTAGTATCTCACAGACCAGAGCATTGTATTAACAGTGAATTTGTGTATTTTTGTTGGATCCATTGTTTGTTACTTGGATGTGAGATTAGTATGGGGGGTGTGGGTGAGTAGGTACTGGTCACTTTATAGAGGGAATAGGGTGTGGTGGTAAAAACAAGTTTGATTAGTTCCTGTTTGGAAATTTTGTATTTGTTTTGCTTGCCTGGGTATTGTCATATTGCAGAATGTACAGCAATAGGACATTCATAAATCACTGTGAAATGTGATTTGCTTTGTAAATTTATAGATATCTGACATGTTGTTAGATTATCATACTTTCTGTTGATAGAATGTTTATATCCTATTAATATAATTAGCAATCTTCTAAAAAGTTTGTTCACAGCTAAAATGATCGAGGCAAGAGAGCTTCATGCTATAGATTTAGTGTTAGCTTCCCTTGAATTTGGACTAGACTGTTCTGGATGGTCTCAGTGATTTGAAGACATACTTTCAATCCCAAATTTGCATGTGATGTGAACGTTGAATTTGCCTCTTAGAGTGAAGAGGTTCTAGCAGCCTTATTAGCTCTGTGTTTCTCTAATACATTGTAGTGTGAACCAGAGTATATTGTGTAACAACATGGCATCCTTGCCCCTGGATGGAGAACCTAGATTGTGTAAATACCTTTCCAAAATCTTTGCGACAGAATATCATTCACCAAGAACACTGCTTTGAAAGTTTAAAATCAGCATTCTGTAGGGACTGGTTTTTAAGCAGTTTACATTTAGCCGATAAAAAACATTCTTTGCTGCGAAGTATCTTCAGAATTTGGATTTATCTTTACTAGAAACACTTAAATTTGGTGTATAGGGTTTGACAATCATGCTTTTCCAGGCTCACTGCCTAAGTGGATTCACAGAATATGCCCTCAGGCATGCTATTCTTTTTCTCTTTGATCAAGCGAGGGAAACAGTATTTCTCTATTCTTACATACATTTCTAGGGTAGTGATCATTGTTTTCAAGTCCTTTTTTAGCTTATTGATATTCTGCTGTTTATATGATCTGTGTCACTTGGATTCAGTTTTTCCGTTTTGAAATGAAGAGAATCACGCTCTCCAAACCCTTCTCTGGAATGTGTTAAAAATGAATTAAGTGCTGGTAGAAAATGCTTTTGAGTTGTTTGGAAGAAATACTGAAATTCTGCCTCACATTTATAAATACATGTTAAGACTTCTGGAATTCTTTCATTATAAAGAACAATTACAGGGAAATCTTTGAATGTGTGTACTTGTGAGTAGTGAATATAAAAACAGTTGTTTTGTGTACATTTTTGTTTTTATTCTAGAACAGATTTGGTTTCATAACTAACCAAAAACATACATAGCAAATCTGTCAGTTCACTAGTGACATGAAACCCAGGATGGGTATTAAAGATTAAGAAACAAGAAGATTTAAACAACAGCAACATGGGTGCCTGGGTGGCTCAGCCAGCTAAGCATCCAGTTCTTGATTTCAGCTCAGGCCGTGATCTCACGATGTGTGGGATCGAGCCCCATGTCGAGCTCTGCGCTGACAGCTCAGAGCCTGGAGCCCGCTTGGGATCCTCTGTCTCCCTCTCTCTCTGCCCCTCCCCCCCCCCAAATAAATAAACATTAAAAAAAAAAAAGAAGGAAGTGGGGAAAAGAACTAGAAAAGGAACAAATTAAAGCCAATGAGATACATCCTATATAAGACATGCAATTAATTCAAATATTTATTGAACACCTCCTATATGCCAGGTATAGTTCTAGGTGTAGGACATTACATTGAACTAAACTGACAAAAATCTGTTTCCTGGTGGACTTGACATTCCCATGGAAAGATATCAACAGTAAAGAAATGCGTTGTACACCAGGCGGTGAGAAGAGTGGTGGAGAAAAAATAAAACAGGACAGAATGTCAGAAGAGGACAGTGGGTGTGCTCATAAAGGATTGTCGGGGAGTGCCTGCTCTATAAGGTGACGTTTAGGCAAAGACATGAAGCAAAGTGTGCAGTTACCGTGGGAAAGAGTGTTCTAGCCAGACAGAACGATACATGCAAGGCCCTCCCAAAGGAGTAGTTCGAGTTTGTTTTTGAGAAACAGAAGGAGGAGGCCTGTGCCCCTGACCCCCTTCTCAGAACTAAGTGGGGAGGTTGGTAAGAGATGGAAAAGAAGCTGAGGGGTGTATCTGGCAGAGTAAATAGGGCCTTAGGCCGTTGTAAGGACTTTGGTTCCGCTTGGAGTGATACGGGAAGCCCTTGGGAGGGGAGTGACATGATCTGCTTAAAAGGAGCACCCTGCTGCTGAGTTGAGAAGACTGTAGAGAGTTACAAAGGGCTGAAGAATGGAGCCAGTTAAATGGCATTTGCAACAGTCCAGGTCAGGTATCACTTGGATCTGATTGACAGCTGTCAAATTAATGAGAAATGGATTCTACACGTATTTCGAAGGCAAAAAAGACTTTGCCAACTGAATGGACATGGACATGCGGGGCATTAGCAGAAGGAATCAAGGATCATTAGGAATTTTGAGTCCAAATATTTCCAGCTGCAGTTGTTTATTGAGATGAGGAAGAGTGGGAAGGACAGATGGAGGGGGAGTGAGGGTGAAGGTAAATTGATTTTAGACACCTGAGCTTGCAGCACCCGTCAGACATGCAGGCACTGTGTCAGGTAAGCATTTAGATACAGGAGTCTGGAGTTTGAGGCAGTCTTCTCAGCTGGCCTCTCTCTGGGGATAGAAGTTTGTGAATTGGGGCACCTGGGTGGCTCGGTTGCTTAAGTGTCCGACTCTTGACTTTGGCTCAGGTCATGATCTTAAAGTTCCTGGTTTTGAGCCTCCCCACTGTCAACGTGGAGCCTGCTTGGCTCCTCTCTCCTCTCTCTCTCTAAGAAATAAAAACTTAAAAAAAAAAAAATCCATTAATCAATAGTGTTAGATATAATTTAAAACCAGAAGATTAGATTTGCTCCTTTAGCAGGTGGGTGTAGCTAGAGAAGGGAAGAGTATGCCCTGGGATGCTCTAGTGTTTAAGGTTCAGGGAGAAAAGAAAAAACTGACAAAGGAGACTGAGGTTGAATCCAGAGAGGGGTCCCAAAAGTCACCTTCTGTTGCTAAGTCAAGTAGAGGACAAGGGTCCTAAGTACACCCGATGGGTGTCCTTAGCGAGGAGCACAGTGGTGACCCTGACCAGCGTTTTCTGTGGAGAGGTAGTGGTGAAAGTGTGATCAGGGCACTGCAGAGGAAAGGGGAGGATCTGGAGGTGGGGCGTCTGGACTGCCCTTTGAAGAAGTTGTAAGGGGGAACAGAGACATGGGAAGCTGGTGGAGGATACGGGGTCAAGAGCAGATACCTTAGATGAGAAATACTGTAGTATGTTTTCATGCTGATGGGCATCGGCCAGAGGAGGAGTGTGAGGTGTAGATGACGCAAGGGGAAAGAGGATAGTTGCCTGAATAATGCTCTTGAGAAGGCAGCGAGAGTGGGATTTTGTGCTCAAGTGGAGGGGTTGGAAGTATATTATGATAGGAGGGAAGGCAGACTCTTTGTGGGAGCAGACACAGGAGGTGCGGAGGTATGCAGTCTGGGGGGACCTCGTAGCCGTTTTCTTCTGATTGTTTCCACTGCCATCATCAGAGTGGAGGCACAGTCCGTGAGGGTGGAGAGGACTTGAAGACGCTGTGTAGGAGATGCTGGGTTTGGGAAGCGGGTTTGCTACACCGAGGGTCCAGTTGAGGTTGGTGCTTAGGAGTGTAAAGTGAGGTCAGTGAGCATGATTGTTTTCCTTACACCAGCTTGGACGGCACAGAGACAGAAGAGGTTAAGATGTGATTTTGAAGCTGTTGCTCATGCTGGATGTTGTAGGAAGCGTATAGAAATCCACCTCTGTGGAACACATATAATAAACCTATGAGAACAAACTCATATACAGGATTGTTGATACAACACAAGATGAATTCCTATAAAAAAGAAAAGGGGAAGCATTTTCTACATACCAGACATTATGTTAGAAGCTATAGGGGCCTTAAAATTCATTCATCCATTCACCTATTTATTGGGTACTGAAATATGTGCTATACATTGTGCCAAGTGCTGGGGATATAGTGGGGAACAAGCCAGAAGGGGTCCCTGCCCTCATAAAGCTTACGCCGTTACTCTAGCCTATTCGAGGGTGGAGTTGACAAATGTTCAGCAAGGAAAAAAAAAAAAAAAAAAAGCCAGTTATTCAAAGTGTGATCCCATACTGATAATAGGTATTCAGGGAAGGATCAGGTCAGTGCAGGCTTAAATGTAGGTGTGAGAACATAAGTCCACAAACCATCATCCAAAAGTTTGTTTTTTGCTTTGAGTAAGATATCGTAGATTGGCTTACTTCCACTGTGATGCTTAGAGTGGTGCTCCTTAATCAGGCACATTAATACTTCCGCATTGAAATGTATGACGATTCACAAAAATTGTGGGGATTAAGGCCAAAGTGGATCCAGATCCGGTCCGATCAGGTTTTGTCACTAGTGAGTTTATGAATAAGCTTGTGGTCCTCAGAGTTAAATTCCAGGCTTGTGAACCATCGTGGAAAAGATAGGACTTTGTACTTCTAGAGGGAAAGCAAGCACAGGGCACAGAAACAGAAATGATCATGACTTGTTAGGGACAGTAAGGAAAACTGAGTGGACTAAATCACTGGGATAAGCAGGTTTGAATAGTTAGAGCCCGATTGTGAAAGGTCTGGAAGCTCTTGTGAAGTGTTAATCTTTGAGGTGGTAGACTGCAAGAATTGTCCGAGGGAGCTGATTGGAAGGTTCCCCTTGCAGCCACTTTTGTGAATGAACAGAGTGGGAACAAACTGAAGAGGTCAGTCCGTTGGCCAGTATTTGTTGAGTGCTGAAAATGTTGTGCTCCTGCTGTTACTAGTAGTAATTAATTGTTGGCACCTTCTTTTGAACCCTTGCTGTGTTCTCAGGCACTGGGCTGTGCATTTGACTTGCATTTCTGGTAGGAGTTGTGAGATTGTTCTGTGATCTTCATCCTTGAGAATCTTACAATCTTGTTGGAAAGAAAAGTCTTAAGCACCTAGTTTAAACTGTGAAATATTCTACTTTATCAATGGAATGTTCTAATGAATAGGGTGTTCTCTTTTTCAGATACTTGTTCTGGATCTTGAGTTGGCTATGTGCATATATATAGTCTGTCAATCCTCAAAAGTAGTGAGTTGTTTTGGCTTTGTATTCATTAGCCTTCTGGTTATATGGTAATCTGGTTCCCTGAGGCTCACTATTTCTGAGAAGGGGGTTGCCCTGGGTAGACTATTCAGATTCTCAGGTAAGGTGTACATCTGTTGTAAAATAATAATTTGGCATGCTGATTGAAACATTTTATGCATTTGGAAAAAATATTTTACGGGTTTGAGGAATTAAGGCATGCCACCTGACTGTTTGCTAATGGGAAAACTTGTAAAATTAAATATCTGGTTTTCAAAGTTTTTATAACAATTGTTATAAATCATTTGTATCATTGTTTGTTTAATGATTGTCTTTGTCACTAGAGTATAAGGCTTGTAAATTTAGGGGCTGGATCTGTTCTCCTGAGCACTGTATTTCCAGGTTATTGCACAATGCCCGGCACATGATAGGAGCTCAGAAATATTTTGAATGAATGAATGAGTGAATGAATTCAGAGCTGAATTGTACACCAGCAGCAAAGATAATTCCAACCTAAGAGTCCTGACCCTTTGCAAAGCCTAAAACCTTACGAAAGGTTGGAGCACTCAGGCCACGACGTGTAGCACAATAGCTTGTATGTGATACCTGTGGAATAATAAGCTCATTCTAAAATTTTAAATTTATAAATCAATGTACATGTATTTGGTACTGCATTTTGGTTAGTCTTAACTGTGATTTGGGCTTCTTCCTGACCTCCTCGTCCCTCCTCCCCTTTTACCCATTTTTCACGTTAATTGATAGTTGCCTCTATTCTGATGAATTTTTGTTGTGGTCTGTCCTGCAGAGAAAGAGATGCTGGTTGCAAGTTTTGGAGATCCCTGTTTTTTATGGAACACGGTTCTGTAAACTTTTCATAAGCTTCCTTGGCAATAACATACACTTGTGATGGACCCTAGAAATACTGCTATGTTAGGATTGGGTTCTGACTCCGAAGGATTTTCAAGGAAGAGTCCCTCTGCCGTCGGTACTGGCACAGTGGTCAGCAAGAGAGAAGGAGAGCTAGAGAACAACGCGAAAGAGGAAGAGGACCTTCGCAAGTGGAATCGGGAAAGAAACAGTGAAGCAGGGAAAGAGGATGGTTTGACTGATGCACAGCAACAGTTTTCAGTGAAAGAAACAAACTTTTCAGAGGGAAACTTGAAATTGAAAATTGGCCTTCAGGCTAAGAGAACTAAAAAACCTCCAAAGAACTTGGAGAACTATGTGTGTCGACCTGCCGTAAAAACAACCATCAAGCACCCAAGGAAAGCACTTAAAAGCGGGAAGATGACTGATGAGAAGAACGAGCACTGTCCTTCAAAACGGGTGAGTAGCGCTCCCAGCCATGCGTGGTCTGCGACAAGACCTGGATTCCTCCACCCTTCACACACGTATCACAGGAAGTTTGGTTTTCATCTCTGTCGTTATTACCAAACGGTCTGTTTTGCTTGACTAAAATAGGCTGCGAGACTTGTTAGGGATGCGAATGATAGTGTAACTGTTTGTATTGGTAGGGCAAATGTGGTAAATTGGGCGCACCCATACCGTTACTCCTGCAGGGCTTAGTGGAAAGTGTATTGGGTTTGCATTTAGGAAACCTAGATTTGAATCTTGCCTTCCTGTTTTTCTAACAGTGTGACTACAGACAGATTAACAGGGAAGGAATCGAGGTTCAGTGCTGTTAAATGATTCCAACACTACCTACCTATATGCCCACGTGCATATTTAAACGTTATGCATACGTAAGTAAAACAATAGATCTAGGTAGAAAGAATTGGTTTAAGATTTTGGAATAATCCTGGCTGTGTGAAATAACTTGATTTTCACTGTTAATTTCTTAACATCAAATTCACGTGCTTCCTACATGTTACCAGAAGCCATAGTGATTCAGGCTTTTTGTTCTTGTCCGAATTGCTCTGTGTATTCTTCAGAGATCACAGACATCTAAGGTAGCTTGGGATATTTTGTTGATAAAATCAACTGTGAATGAGTTAAGATTATAAGCCAGGAAAAAAATGGGTATTGTACCAATTCTTGAAAAAAAATGAACCGGATGAATCTTAGCTAAGTTGATTAACCTATCCTGAGCCTTATTTTTCTCATCTCTGAAATGAAGATACTATCTGTTCCTTCTGACCTCAAGGATTTTCATAAGGTTGATTGAAAAAGATTTTTATCTAGACCATTTTTTATTTGAAACAGTGTTAGAGTTTATCTGATGCAGCTGACTTGTAAAAGTCTCCGGGATGGATGATTGTCTTGAGTAATCTTTCTATAGTTTGTTTTGTTTTGTTTTGTTTAACAGTACATGCTAATGATGAGGTTTTGTACTGAGGTGACTTCACCCACAGTATGTGTTTACTCTCAACATACGGGTAGTTTATATCCACATATCTTATTTGTAGTAGAATATAGTCTGTGGTTTCTGAGGGAAGGTGGCAGAGCTGCTAGTGAAGGGTAGGTGTTTATTTTTCCAACAGTTACTTGAGCATAGGATGTTGAATATATTCGTAACCTCTGAATTAGTTCTTCAGAGGTAGTGGAAGGAGCATGGGTTATGAACTCAGAACCTAATTTTAATCCTGGCTTAAAACCTATACACAGGCAGTTGGCTTTCTCTTACTCAGCCTTGGTCTCCTCAATTATACTGTGGGATTAGGAATGCCTAGCTTAAATGATTATATAAAGAATTGAATTTCTATAAAGAATCCAGCATGTGGTAGTTCTTGGGAATATTCTCTTTTCCTTTTTATAGCCTAATGTAGGAGTTCACAACCCTTGATCCCTGGGAGGGTGTGTTGGGTGTGTGTCACTGCCCTCACAACGCGACAGTCTGTGCAGAATTCTGTGTGTGTCTGGGTGCGTTTTTGCGTAGCTCTTGCCAGCTTCGTAGACCGTTCGTGACTCCGAAAAGATGAGGCATCCTTGGCCAAGGAGGGAATGGACTTTTATGAGATCTTTGGTAGTCTTAAGAAAGCTTGAGGGCTTTGCTTTATTTATTTTTAAAGCAAGGCTTTACCAAACACAACCAAAACATTTACCCCTTGATTCTTCAAAATCAAAAGTCGTTGAGCTTTTGTCAGTGCTGCTTATAAAGCAAATATCAGGCCTTACGTTTCTAGTAAAAACAAATATAGATCATGTATTTTATCTCTTAAAAGAATTTCATCAGTGTTCAGAGAGCAAAAACAAGACCCTCGGAAAAAATAAGTTACTTGCTGTCATGATTAGTCCTGAATGGTTGTTAAGTGTTGATGTAATTTTGTAACTGTTCATGTCATTTTTAGAAGCAAAACCCAAGTTCGGTTCCATGAGTGAAATTTTCCCTTTTCTTGAATGTGTGACATATTGTTAAATTTCTGGTAGTTTACGCATGGACTCTGTTATTTAGAGGGATTCAAATATGTCACTTAGTTTTTAAAAATTTCAATTCCCTGTTTAGGAACTGGCATGTTAATAACTGGGGTTTGAAGTTTAGTTCATTCTTTTGAGAAAATATTAGAGGATGATGCTGTAATGCCTTTTATTTAAAGTTTAGTGCAGACCGTAAGGGTCCTAATTTTGTTTTTATTTAATGTATTTTTAACGTATTTATTCAATAGAGTTTTTTAATTTAATACATATTTTTAAGGCATAATTGACATATCGTGCTGTGGACTTGGTTTGTTTTTAATTAATTCTGAGACTTACCTTCTGTATTCCGTTTTGGCCAAACTGAGCAATTTCATTCTGCCACTGCTACTACTAATTCAGAGTTGGCAGGAATCTAGGAGAATCAAGCACTCTGGTACATGGCTGGTGGAAATTGGTACAGCACGTTTTGAATTGTGCTGCTTTTTTGTTGCTGAGTTTTCAGGGTTCTTTATACATTCTGCAATTAAGACTGGGGAATATTGACTCCCATTCTGTGGGCTGTCTTGTCGCTCTTGACAGTGTCCTATGACACACAAACGTTTTCAGTTTTGGTGAACTCTAGTTTGTCTGTGTTTTCTTTTATTGCCTGTGCTTTTGGTGTCCTTTCCAAGAAATTGTTGTCAAGTCCAGTGTATTGAAGATCTTCCTCTGTCTTTTTCAGGGTTTTATCATTTTAGCTTCTGTGTTTAAGTCTGAGAGATTTTCACGTATCCTCCTCACCCTGAACTTGCTCTCTGAATTCAGAAACTAATTAAGATAGCAAGGGGTATTTTGGTCATGGGAAGCTGGATAAAAAAGGTCCTGTGTAAGAGTGTGGATATTGGACCAGCAAATATTATTTGATTAGGTAATAGACTGTATGATTCACAGTTTAAAAGACAAAAAAAAAAAAAAAGGAAACAATGAAATACTGTTACCATCATTACCCCCTCTGAGTAAATCTATTTTGCAATCCCCTTCTGGGCCATCTGGTGACTCCTCCCCTCCCCACCCCCCCATACTATCTGTGATAACTGATTAAGCAGAATAACCATTTCTCAACCAAAATGAAGAAAACTGATCTATATATTGAATGTATTTTCAGGTTTACATTTACACTTGGAAAATAATACCACAATAACAACTAGTTGTTTTGGGGGGTGCCTGGGTGGCTCAGTGGTTAAGCATCCAACTCTTGATTTCAGCTCAGGTCATGATCTCACAGTTTGTGGGATCGAGCCCTATATCAGGATCTGCCCTGACAGCACTGAGCCTACTTGGGATTCTCGCCCTCTCTCTGCCCCTCCCCCACTCACTCTCAAAATAAATAAACTTAAAAAAAAGAAAAAAGAAATAGTTGTTTTGGTACCAAAGTTGGTATAAAGAATCTTCAGGGAAATAAATCCCAACATCAGTGTCTTTGGTTTCTCCCACAAATACATTATGTGTATACAAGCAAATACATGTCTCTCCCCCTCCCCCCCCCAATAAAAAATAAATAGTGGCATACCACATACTGTTCCCTGTCATGCTTTTTTCCACGTAGTATATTCTGGAGATACGTGTACTTAGATCTGGTCTGATTTTCCATTTTGTATCATTGATGTTTCTGTTTATCTGCCATTGTGATAGTTTTAATTATTATGTTTGATACCTGGTAGGGCTAGTCCTTCATTACTCTTGTTTTAGAGTGCTCCTTGCACGCTTGCCTGTTGATTTATAAACTTAATGTGATTTTGGGAAAAGCAGATTTTTTTTCTAGAATTCATCTGGTTAATTATAAAATTTATATTTTGTTCATCTTTCTCTGTGGTTGAACTTGGAACCTAATTGGAAGATGATTTCCTTGAGAGAAGCTCTGAATTTGCTTTGCCAGGAATTCAGGTGTGTTCCTAATACCTTTCCTGCGGTCCCTACTTTGCCTTGAGGCCATGGCTTGGTGCATTTACCCTCTGAGCAACCATGCCTATTATGGTCAGCCTCATTTTTTCTTCTCATTTGGTATTCTTGGAGATTTTTCTTATGTTCTAGGAGGCCAACAGCGCAACAAGCATTACATTTTGTGCTGGGTTAATTTACTTTGTTGCAATAGAAGAATCTTCTATTTAGCCTACCAAGAGGATAGAGTGGAGATCACCTGATTATTTTATAAGTATGTTTGTTATTAATTTTGTAGATTTCCCAGTCTTGTTTTCTTTAGTGGAAAGAGAAATATCCTTTTCAATCTCCTGTAAAAATTTGGGTTTTGTTGTCTTGCAGCTTCTTGTGGTGTCTGTGTCATTTCGTAAGTTGTCAGAATTCATTCTTCTATAGCAGTGTTTAAGAAAGTGAGAAGAGAGGCAGAAGTCATAATATTTACTTAAATTTATTACACACTAACTTAAAAGGAGAAGAGGTAATGGCACAATCCTTTCTAGCATTTAAACAAAATTCCGGGGGCACCTGGGTGGCTCAGTTGGTTGAGCAACCTACTCTTGAATTCAGTTCAGGTCATGATCTCACAGTTCATGGGATCGAGCCCCATGTCCGGCTCTTTGCTGACAGTGTGGAACCTGCTTGGGAGTCCCTCTCTCCCTTTGCCCCTCTTCCCTTCTCGTGCTGTCTCTCTCTCAAAATAAATAAATAAACATTAAAAAAATGAAGTTCCAGTTTTGGAGTCGTGCAGTATAGCTACTTATATAGGATTTTAATTCACTAGGAGACTAGGCCAAAAGAAAGTGCTTTTATGACAAATGAAAAATAACCAAAATATGTTTCCTGGAACAGGTGATTAAAACTGAGACTTGTTTGAGCTTAAAAGGATTGGGGATATATAAAACCACTATATATTGATTGCAGATTAGGTCACATAGCATTAAACTTTAGTGCTATGTTGGGGCGCCTGGGTGGCGCAGTCGGTTAAGCGTCCGACTTCAGCCAGGTCACGATCTCGCGGTCCGTGAGTTCGAGCCCCGCGTCGGGCTCTGGGCTGATGGCTCAGAGCCTGGAGCCTGTTTCCGATTCTGTGTCTCCCTCTCTCTCTGCCCCTCCCCCGTTCATGCTCTGTCTCTCTCTGTCCCAAAAATAAATAAACGTTGAAAAAAAAAAAAACAAAAAAAACTTTAGTGCTATGTTGACTGACATTTTGTCAGTGAATAGCATATTTGATGTCATTTTAGCCTAGTTGAGTGGTTTTTTTTTTTTTTAATTTTTTAATGTTTATTTGGGGGGTTGGGAGGGCAGAGAGAGAGAGGGAGACACAGAATCAGAAGCAGGCTCCCGGCTCCAAGCTGTCAGCACACAGCCTAACGCAGGGCTTGAACTCACAAACCGTGAGATCATGACCTGAGCTGAAGTCGGACGTTAAACTGACTGACCACCCAGGCGCCCCTAGTTGAGTGGATTTAATGAGCTCAATGGATGATAAATAAAATTTACAGTGCTAATTATAATTTCCCCTCCAAAAGATAGTTTTCTGTTTAGAAAAGAAATGCCTGTGCCAACTTACTAGATTCTTTCAGAAACAGTTCATTGAAGATACAGTTTTGAATTTCAGTGAAGTGATTTTTATGGAGAGCTATTAAAACCCACATGAATCCAAGTATTCTAATTAAGTCCTTTTGGTCTGAGATTTTATTAAATTACAGACATAATAGATTAATGTTTCTTTAATAAGAACATGTACAGATAATAATAATAGTATCTCATTTCTTGCTTAGTGTAGCTAATTTGTCTAGCAGTTTTTAAATTGCTGCATACAAATCCCAAATGTTTTGAAATGGAATGTTGAGGAAAAAGGTTTGAAATTACTTAGCCTTTGGTTTTTCTTTCCTTGTCATTTCTGCTAAATAGCAATAGTATGTTGGGCTTTCTACAGACAGTAGTTCCTTTAAATTTTGCTCTGTGTTAGATCAGCCTGGTTTTATTTATTTTGTCAAGTTTATTTACTTATTTTGAGAGAGAGTGCATGCACAAGCAGGGGGAGGGATAGAGAGAGAATGAAGGAGAGAATCCCAAGCAGGCTCCACGATGTCAGCGCGTCAGCATGGAGCCCGATGCAGGGCTCAGTCTCACAAACTCTGAGATCATGACCTGAGCCCAAACCAAGAGTCAAACGCTTAACTGACTGAGCCACCCGGGCGCCCCTAGACCAGCCTGGTTTTAGATAAAATGTGTATATTTTTTAATTGAGATATAATTCAAATACCATGACATGCCCTCTTTTAAAATATACAGTTGAGTGGTTTGTGGTGTATTAGCCACATACAAAGATGTGCAGTCATCAACACTGTCTAATCTCAGAATATCTTCATTACCCTAAATGTGTATTTTTATTGTGTCTATTACACTTTAGATAACTGAGCAAGGGAGTAATATTTTACTTTCCTTACTTATATGTATTCTAATTATTTATATTACTAATATTTATACTTTTCAGAAAAAAGGATCAAGTTTTGTATCCTTTAATTTTGAACAGAATCTCCAGTCTGGCATCAGAGTATTCTTTGATTTATTTACTTCTCCACAAATAAATTGAGTTGCCTATCCTGTGTGGTGAACAAGTTATTATGATGTCGCGTGAGAACTTCCATAATAAAAATACACACAGTATTCGATTCACAGAATCCTTAAGACAAGGTGGGAGCAGCAGAATATGCAGGGAAGCTTTACAGAGGAGTTCATGTTCAGAAGTAGGTGTTGGCATCTTTGTTAGAATTTGCTAGAAAGAGAAGGGCTTTGAGGTCAAAGTAAATAATAGAGGGCAGAGACCTAGTTAGCATGTCTCACAGATCTTTGTTAGTTGTGATGTAGAACAAGAATTTGGCAGTCCGGTAGTATAGGTGAGTATTCAGAAAACAGTGGAGGACAAGTGGGGTACTTAGGTAGTCAGCTTTTTCGTGTCGCACTCAAAAACTTGGGGAAACTACATTTTTTGCCTACATTTAAGAAATCTCGAAGAGCATTAAGAAATCTCGAGAAGCTGGTAGCAGTCAGTTAAGCATCTGACTCTTGATTTTGGCTCAAGTTATGGTCTCATGGTTTGTGGGTTTGAGCCCTGTGTCGGGCCCTGGGGTGAGTGTGGAGCCCGCTTGGGATTCTCTCTGCCCCCTCCCCTGCTCTCTCTCTCTAAAGAATTAAAATTTAAAAAAGAAAGAAAGAAAGAAGGAAATCTTGGGTTGAAGTTTCTTCTATGTTCTGACTTACAAAGTATTTAAATTTTGTAACCACGTACCGTTGCTTCTAATATAAAATTTTAAACCAAAAATTGCATGACCATACCCATTTGTTCTTAAGGATTTTTTCTATTTATTTATTTATTTATTTAAAAAAAATTTTTTTTCAACATTTATTTATTTTTGGGACAGAGAGAGACAGAGCATGAATGGGGGAGGGGCAGAGAGAGAGGGAGACACAGAATTGGACACAGGCTCCAGGCTCTGAGCCATCAGCCCTGGGGCTCGAACTCACGGACCGCGAGATCGTGACCTGAGCTGAAGTCGGACGCCCAAACGACTGCGCCACCCAGGCGCCCCCAGGATTTTTTTCTGTTTTTAAGGTGACATTTTAACATTTTGTGGTTGTACTTTATATTACTGTTCTTCTGGGGCGCCTGGGTGGCTCAGTTGGTTAAGCGCCTGACTTTGGCTCAGGTCATGATCTCGCGGTCCATGAGTTCGAGCCCCATGTCCGGCTCTGTGCTGACAGCTCAGAGCCTGGAGCCTGTTTCAGATTCTGTGTCTCCCTCTCTCTCTGACCCTCCCCCATTCGTGCTCTGTCTCTCTCGGTCTCCAAAATAAATAAACGTTAAAAAAAATTTTTATATTACTGTTCTTCTTAGGAAGAGGAAATATTTTAAAGTTAAAATTGCTTTTTTGGAAAGTTTTTCTATTTGGGAAATTTGGGATTATTTGTCATTATAGTAAGTAGGATAGCTGTAACGTTATACCTTACTGAAGATATACCTGAGTTTTATTTTCCAGATCTATTAATAGTGAACTACCTTGGTCTTCATGCAGGAGTGAAAGTCCAGCAGGAATAACATTGGGGCAGATTGGTGCACCTTCATGAGCACACAGAACTGCGACAGCAGGTGGCAGTAGAGATCAGGTTTAAGCATGAGTTGCAAAGATTTAACTATCAAAGGGGGAAGGGAAGTAAGGTGTATTGGGGGTTCAGGAAACAGCTGGCTATTGGCCTGTTTAAAGATGTTTGTTTAAAACCAACTACTTCAGGGGCACCTGGGTGGCTCAGTCGGGTAAGTGTCAGACTCTTGATTTTGGCTCAGGTCATGATCTCACAGTTCATGAGTTCAAGCCCCACATCGGGTTCGGCACTGACAGTGCAGACCCTGCTTTGGATTCTCTCTCTCTCCCTCTCTCTCTGTTCCTCCCCCACTCACGTGTGTTCTCTCTCTCAAAATAAATAAATGAACTTAAAAAAAATTACTTCATAATAGAATTCTTCACAGAATAAGAGTTCTCTTTCCAGAAGAAAAAAGAAACTTGATGTCAAATATCCCCCCTCTCCCCTCACAACTAAAAGGTGGGAAAATATGAGGGCATTATCTGAGATCTATATAATAACTTCTGCCTTTTTGTTATAAATGAGTATCACTTTGTACCAGCAAGTACCTAATGTCAGGGGTTAAGAAAAGTGGATATGATTGGGTGAAGACTCCCAAGGAAGAGAGTGGGTGGGTGGTAGTTTGTGTATTCACTGTGACTTCCTTAGATCCCCTTAATATAGATACGGGCCTTCAAGCCAGATTTGTGGTGTTCCTAAGGCTTTAGTTCATTCAAAGTCTGTTACCTAGATTGAGATTATACAGATTAGCAAAAGAAGATAATAATGTCAACAAAGATTTCAGAAATGACAATATTGGTAAAGTGAAATAGTAACCACTACTCACTCATTTAAAACAAAATAGGTTCTGTACTATTAAATTTGGTCTTTTTCTATTCTTTTTTTTTTAACAGCCAAAATATACTATGTATATTTCACCATCATTTTTGGAAAGCATCTCAAAGTCAAGTAGACAAGTTTGCAATACAAAGTTCCGGCTACCGTTTTGGGAGGTGTGCAAAGGCATTCTGATACAAATGCACAGATGGTAGTTACATACACCAGAATATTTTAGCTATTTGTAGCCAAGCTCCATAGAATTAGTAACATCTCAATATACGTGAGAGCAGAAAGATGACCCTAACAATGACAGGATTCGGTTGTAACTTTTCACAGTAAAAGCAGTGACACAAGACAGAACCTCCTTCTGCACCCCACCTTTTTATTTTATTGGCAAAATTGCTGAGTGATTATCCTGTAGTTCCTTATCCAGTCCTTCATTGCCTGAGTAGGGTTACGGAAGACTGCTGACCCTGAAGACAGACAGAGGCTGAAAACGAGGAGCCAAAGGCAAAAGGGAGCCCGGTTAACTTTTTCTAAGCTGCTTGTTACTGTGACTGAGAATTGTAGGCAACTGGAGACTCTCCTAAGCATACCTGGCAACATTTTTCCGCTAGTTTCAGTCTCAAGAGGTAAATTATGTAAGATAAGAATGAAAAATTAGAAAAATAAATTTGTCATCAAGTTGCTAAATAGAGAAAGAAGTTTTAGTATGCAGTAGAGAAAGGAGGGAGGATGAGGGGGTGGAAAGATCCCACTCACATGTCACCCAGTTCTATGAAACGTCCCCTGAACTCCATCCAGCCTCTTTGCTTCCATTGCGTGTGTGTGTGTGTATGTGTGTACATATACATATACACATATATATATGTATATATGTTTTAACATGTGTCACATTGTAGTGGAATTTTTAGTTTGTCTTTTGTTTACTAGTGAGAAAATGCTCCTTGAGTGTCACAGTGATCACTTTAGTTTTTGCATTTAATGGTCAACACAAACTGCTTTAGAAATAAATCATTCAGATTATGGACTGTGTTTTGAAATCTGTAAGCGTTAAAAACAACAACAACAACAAACCAAACACCACCAACACCACCACCAAAAATACACTCCTTAAATAGTTTGGGAGTAAGAGGACTTGTTTCCCTGGCATTAAGATAGTGCTTTTGCATGTATTTTCCTAGCTGAACTGCTCATAGATACTTTCTCCTATCAGTTACTAAAAGCGTATATTAAAACTTTAGGTCTTTTAAAAACAATCTATAGTTTGCTCTTTTTATGAAATTAGTATTACCTGTGGCTGTTTCATGAATTTCCTGGTAAAGCACAACTTTGGTGACTACCCTTAGAAGACCCATCCATCTATCGTAGGTCAAACAAAACCTTTATTTCAATATTTTACCACAACACAGAGTGGTAAACTAAGCTGTCTGTGATATCCCCGTTCAAAAACAACCCCACATTACCTTCTGTAAGAAAACAGTTTCAGGTGTCAAACACCTTTTCAAGGCAGTTAACACATCTTAGTGACTCACCCTCTGAAAGGTGGTGCCAGTACTGGGTGTGCCCGAGTGACACTGTTTCATCCTTACTGCTGTCAGGTTATCCCACGGCCTCCCCGCCCCCCCCGCCCCCCGCTTTTAATCACTTTTTTTGTGTAGGTTCCTTAGCTCTGTCCAGGGAATTCGAGACTTGCTAAATAGGAAAGGGTCACGTTCTCTTCTCTTACCTGTGCTTTGAGTTAGGTGCCATCTGTGCGCGTAGTCTTTTCTATACCCCCTTGTGAAAAGGTCCAGGATACAAGACTGCATTACTCCGCTGCTACCTTTCCACTCCCATCCTCTTGTTGTCAGCAGTTGTTCAAGCAGGAAGGCCTGATGGTATGCGGCTATCTCCAGGTCCTGTTCTGAATGAGTCTTGTTGTCTCACCGTCATATCTATCCATTGTTTATCTTGGAAGCTGCTTGAGCCAGAGTAATTTTGTAGCAGAGAGGAGGACAGTTGGCACAGAGCCCAGCTTCTCGGGGCAGCAGCAGAATATGCAGATCCCCCTGGGTCTTCACATCTCGGGGAAGCCGCCTTTTCTCAGACACAACACCTGAGGGGGCAGCCACGTTCTGTCTGAAGCCTTGGAGACACTCAAGATGCCACTTTCCCCCAAATACCGTCCGCTGTGGAAGCATCTGCTCCCGCAAGTGGAGAGAAAGCAGGCCCCTTCCATTGTGCTCTGCAGACGTGGCCTCATCAGGTTCATTCTCAAGTCTCTCATTTTGCAGTAGAAACCGCCCAAATCGCTGCTGCGTTTGGCTGAGTGAGCAGTTCACTTTCTCTTTGCGTGGTGGATGTTAGGGGTCTCTGCTTGAGTCCGTATCGTGGTTTGTTTTAATGGCGTACAAAATGAGGGATGGTGAAAGTGAATGTTTCTCATTTCATTGTTGATCTTGCTAATGGAAAAAGTCATTATTGAACCAGATTGGTAAAAGGCATAGGTTTCCTTAAGTCCCAGGTAATTCACACTGACTTGCTAATTCAGATGCTGCTTTTTATGGTTGCCTGTCCTTATCTTTTATTTCATTTTAATGGCCGTAAGTCACTCACATACAGACGGCCCTGTACATGCACGTTGCCAACTAATTTTCAGATAAAGCTGCCTTGTAGAAATAAATGAAGACTTCTGGGGAGACATCAGAATCGAAGGCCTTATATGATGAGGTAACAAAACATAGGGATTTTATGAAACTTCCTTAATAGGGAGAAAAGGTTGGATACATGATGAAAGAGAAGTTGTTTCCTGTCTGACCTTACTTTGTGAGTCAAAATCCCAGGCGGCCTATTTCTTAATTGTACCTCTTTCCCAACTAGGGGTTTGAGGGGAGAAATCCTGAGAAAAAGACCATAGATGGATAAGTGCTGTGCTGCTGATTGTCACTTCAGGGATGAAATAGGCCTAAAAAAGGGTCGAAAGACTCGTCCTCCTCTGCTGTTGACACCTGAGACAGATGGGCCTCTTGTGTCTGTTCCTGAAATCCTGTTGATGGGCTGGAAGAGCTCCTTGCTGGTGGAGGTTGACATCTGATAACGATTTCCATGTTATTGTTGCTGTTCTTTTCTCATACTGTTCTCTGAAGGAATTAAACTTCCTCTGGTAATACAAGCGTATGAGTTGACTCTCAATTATAACAGGAGCAGTACGGGATGCTGAGAATGAGTGTGGGTGTGCGTGCACTTCGGTCGGAAACTCAGCGTTCAAGTGTGGCACCTAATGATTTTGTAATTCAAGAAAAGCCCGTTTGAAAAAATACTTGGCAATTATCTGTTAAAACACTTGACTTAATCCTCTGTATGTCAGGGGTGCCTGGGTAGCTCAGTCAGATAAGTGTCCGACTCAGTTTTGGCTCAGGTCATGGTCTCACGGTTTGTGAGTTTGAGCCTCGAGTCAGGCTCTGCGCTGACAATGCACAGCCCGCTTGAGATCCCTCCCTCCCTGCCTCCCTCCTCTCTCTCTCTGTCTCTCTGCCCTTCCCCCACTTGTGCATGTCCTCTCTCTCAAAAATAAATAAACATTTTTAATATTTTTTTATTAAAAAAGTTTTTTTTAATGTTTTATTTATTTTTGAGACAGAGAGAAACAGAGCACAAGCATGGGAGGGGCAGAGAGAGAGAGAGAGGGACACACAGAATCCGAAGCAGGCTCCAGGCCCTGAGCTGTCAGCACAGAGCCCGACGTGGGGCTCAAACTCACAAACTGTGAGATCATGACCTGAGCCGAGGACGGACGCTTAACCGACTGAGCCACCCAGGCGCCCCTAAATAAACATTTTTTTTAAATCAGAATACCTCTAGATCCATTAAAGGGACCTGGTTAAAAAAAATAATCTATTTGTTAAATTTTCTTTAATAAGTTTGGGTGAGCATCCAACTTTGGTTCAGGTCATGATCTCATCATTTGTGGGTTCAAGCCCTTGCGTCGGATTCTGTGGTGACAGCTTGGAGCGTGAAACCTGTGTCCCTTCAGGGGCTTTGGATTCTGTGTCCCTTCCCTGGTGAGACACACACGTTCTCTCTCAAAAATAAATGAATAAACATTAAAAAAAATTTTTTTAAAACAATGTTTGGTTAGGGGATTCCCCCCTCCTTTTCTCAGATGTTTTGGTTCTCTTTTGATGATAGGCTACACGCCGAAGTTTGTGCATTTCTTTAAGGTATTTTCTGAGTATTTTCAGGAGCCAACTTAAGATGATTGCTTACTTATATTTCTAATTTCTAACATAGTTTTACAAGTAACTTATGTTACTTACAATCATTGGGGGGAATTTTGTCCGTAAACCTTTCATTTACATTTTTTAGTGGTTGTCCCAGAGTTTGCACCACTTAGTTACAGCTGACTCAGGACCACTTCCAGATAACACTCTCACCTCTCGGGCACCTTATAATAACAACATAATTAGATTCCTCCCTCTCCTCCCTTGTCCATATCATGACTGTCATTAATTTTACTTCTGTGTAAGGACTTCTGTATAAAATCATACCTTGTCAAATACATTGTTGCTGTTATCTTAAACAACCTTACCTGTTAGATCAGTTAAGAACAAGAAAAATCAAAGTTTATGTTTTAGCTTTGTTGTTTCCTTCTTCAGTGGTCTTCCTTTTACAGTGTAGATCTGAGTTTTTGACCTATCATTTTCCTCCTATGTAAAGAACTTTTAGGGGCGCCTGGGTGGCTCAGTCGGTTGAGTGTCCTACTTCCGCTCAGGTCATGATCTCACGGTTCGTGAGTTCAAGCCCTGCATCTGGCTCTGTGCTGACAGCTCAGAGCCTGGAACCTGCTTCGGATTCTGTGTCTTGCTCTCTCTCTGCCCCTCCCCCACTCATGTTTTTTTTCTCTCTCTCTCTCTGTCTCTCTCTCTCAAAAATGTTTAACATCTTGCAAGCCTGGTCTGTCTGCTGGATACAAATTTCCTCAATTTTTGTCAAACTACGTTTTTATTTCTCCTTCACTTTTATAGGATAATTTCATAGGGTACTGAATTCTAGGTTCGTGGGTTTCTTTTTTCTAACACCTTAATTTCAGTCCAGTGTTCTTGGTTGCATGGTTCTGAGATGAAATTGGATATAATTCTTACTCTGCTCTTCAGTAGAAAAGGTGTTTTTTTCCCCCTCTGGCTTCTTTCAGGATTTTTTTTTAATCTTTGATTTTCCATAGTTTGAAAAATCTGTCTACATGTATTCGTTTTTGTTTTGTTTTGTTTTGTTTTGTTTGCATTTATCCTGCTTAGTATTCTCTGAGCTTTCTGGACTTGTGGGTTCAGTGGCTGGCATGAAATTTGGAGAAACTATCGGTCATTGTTTCAGATATTTTTCCTCTTCCTTTCTTTCTTTGTTCTCCTTCTGTTATTCCCATTATGCAGATGTTACAGTGTGTGTTGTCCCACAGTTCTTGGATCTTCTGTCCTGGTTTGTTTGGGGTTTTTTTTAATGATTTGGGTTTTTTTGTGATTAGCTTTTTAGTTTTTGGGGTTTCTGTTGAGATATCCTCAGACCTGGAGACTCTGTCCTCAGCCATGTTTAGTCTGCTAATGAGCTCATCAGAGCCATTCTTCATTTGTTAGTGTTTTTGTTCTCTAGCATTTGTCTTGTTTCTTAGAATTTCCACCTCTCTGCCTCCATTGCCCCTCTGTCCTTGCATGTGGGCCACTTTATCTACCCGCATATTAATCACAGTTGTTTTAAATTTCCAGTCTGGAACTTCTAACATCCCTACCATACCGAAGTCTGATTTTAATGCTTCCTCTGTCTTCAGACTGTGTTTTTTGTCTTTTAGCATGTCTTGTAATTTTTTCTTAATAGGTGGGCATAATATACTGGGTAAAAGGAATTGCTGTGAATAGACTTTTGGCGATGTGGTGCGAAAGTATGAGGGGAGAGGAAGTGTTCCTTAGTCCTGTGATTAGATCTCCGTCTTTTAGGGAGCCTGGACCTCTAGACTGTGAACTTCACAAATGCTTTTCAGTTTCCTCTTCTCTCTCGAGGTGGGACAGGATGGCTAGAGGAGGGTAGAGTTGGATGTTTCTCTCCCCCCAGAGTTAGTTTAGCAGGAGCTAAAACTAACAAAAGTGTGGGAGATCCCAGTGGCTGAATCTGCTGGAGTTTTCTGCTTTCACACACGTGTGCACTGAGGCTCTCCCAGTTTGCCAGTTACAGTTCAGGGCTCCCTACCCCGGCAGTGCTTCCCACCAAGCCTTCAGCTCCTGGTTTTCTGCTCTGGTAAATTAGGACTCTCTGTCGGTCACTTCCATCTGGGGGGCAACAGTACTTTGCCCTGTGACCTTCTTCTAATACAGATCTAAGAAGAGTTGACTTCTCAGTTTGTTTAGCTTTTTACTTTTTGTTAGGATGGAATGGCAGCTTCCTAGCTTCTCCATAAACTTTTTATCTGCAAATATTGCAGTGGAGCTGTGTGTAATTGGGTTATAAGATGATAAAATTGTCTGAATTTCCATCTACATCTCAGCTTTCATCGTGTGGACACTAGTTTCAAAATCTGCCACGTAATAGAACAGTGGGTAGGAGGAACTTTCCAGGAGGTAGCCTGTATAGAATACACACACACACACACACACACACACACACACACACTCTCCCTCTCTCTCTCTCTCTCTCTCTCTCTCTCTCTCTCTCCCCCCCCCATCCCCACCAGGTGCAAAACACTGTTTCAGTGGGTTCCAGTGAAGAAACTACGTTGAATAAGTTTTCCTATACTGATGCTGTTATTGGTAGAGTAATATTAGAGCTTTCCATATCTCAAGACCTCTTCTTTAACACCATAAGGCGAGCCCTTCCCTGTTTCAAAATCTCTAGTGTAATAAGAACGATCAAGAATGTAGAATAGAGCTTCCGGTATTTCTGATTACAGACAGTAAGTCCATGCCATAATTCTAAGCATCCAACTTGAGGAATGGGAACAAAACGTTGTATTCTTAGGATTCCCAGCCACTCATAACTTCACTGTTCTGTTGCCAACATTAATTAAGTGATAATTAAACTTATTTTTCCTTTCTTTACTGATTTTCCTTTCTGTACAATTTAAGTGGGATTCATTCTGTGGTTAGCAGTGCGAGATGTAGCTATCTTTTAGCAACAACCGAAGTAGGGGTTTAGTCCTCAGCTCCTGTTGTCAAGCATTTGTGTTTTTATGTACCTAAATGTTTGATGTGCAAGAAACAGAAGTAGTATATTTAATCATATTATTCGTGTTTTGTTTACAGTAGAATGAGATTGAGGAACAAGTTTTTCAATAGAATATTTTCTGGAAGGAACTTTGTGAGCAGATCTCAAAAACTTTTTTATCAAGTACTGAAAATGATTGTCAGCCTGTAGCAACACTTCAGAAAGCCTATTGAGGTTTAGGCTTCCTGACTCATATTCATAAAGACATCTTAAAGCATTTAATATTTTTAATGGACTTAGAACAACCCTGGTAGATGTTTTGTTTTCCTCTGACATTTTCTTCTGTTTTTAATACTGTTCTTTATTACGTCCGGATCAAAGGTTATTATGCATGAAGTGGGTTTATTTTGGAGTTTCTCTCCTGAAATTTTGAGCTAAGTTGACATGTTTTTTTTTTTCTCTGTTTTTTGTTTGTATGTTTGTTTTTTGGTTTGAGACAGAGAGAGTGTGAGCAGGGAGGGGCAGAGAGGGAAGGAGACACAGAATCGGAAGCAGGCTCCAGGCTCCGAGCTGTCAGTGCAGAGCCCGATGCGGGGCTCGAACTCACAAACCATGAGATCATGACCTGAGCTGAAGTCAGACGCTTCAACCGACTGAGCCACCTAGTTGCCCCAAGTTGACATGTTTTAATTAATTTTCACACAATGCGAAGAATTGCCAAAGAGGTATTTTTCTTGGAAGCTTCGAGGATTAAATAGAGTAGAAACATTTTACTTAAAAATTAATATTTTTGGAGCACCTAGTGGCTCGGTTGAGTGTCTGACTCTTGATTTTGGCTCAGGTCATGACCCAGGGTCATGGGATCACGCGTTGTCTCAGGCTCCACACTGAGTGTGGAGCCTGCTTAGGATTCTCTATCTCTCTCTGCCCCTCTCCCCTGCTTGTGTATGCACTCACTCTCTCTAAAAAAAAAAAAAAAAAAAAAAGTTAATACATTTAATGTTATTTTGTTTAGTGTATTAAAATTCCAGGAAGGTGAGGGGCGCCTGGGTGGCTCAGTCGGTTAAGCCTCCGACTTCAGCTCAGGTCACGATCTCACAGTCCGTGAGTTCAAGCCCCGCATCGGGCTCTGGGCTGACGGCTCAGAGCCTGGAGCCTGCTTCCGATTCTGTGTCTCCCTCTCTCTCTGCCCCTCCCCCGTTCATGCTCTGTCTCTCTCTGTCTCAAAAATAAATAAACGTTAAAAAAAAAAAATTAAAAAAAAAATAAAATTCCAGGAAGGTGAGAATTATGGTAGAAATGCAAACCTGTTATTCTGTCTTACATGATTATTTAAATTCTATTAGCATTTATTTACTTAATTTTAAAATAATGTTCATACTAATTTAGATAACATACTCTTAATATTTATATTGTCCGTTTCGTTGTTTATTTAACTATTTGATAGTTCTTGTTTTAGAACATGAAATTAACAGCTTGTGTGATAATAAGTATTTCAGGATTTCAGTTTTGCATTAATACATGTACCTTAACTTATTAAATGTTAACACATGATGCCCAAAAAGAAATTCTTCTTGTTTCAGGTAAAAATTTTTGCCTTTATTTGAAAGTGAATATTCAAATAATACCACAAATCCAAGTGTCATGCCTTATTTGTATTACTGACAATGTTAGACTGACTATAATGGGTAGTAATCCACTATGTTGATTACTCATAAGTTTTATGATACTGGAAATAACGTGAAAGTAAGCATTTAGTTGTTTGACTTACTTGAGACTGAAGCCAAACTTGGTAAAAATTTGCCTTCATAAATTCATAATATCTTTTAGAAGGAGATATTTTAAAATATTTGTATAATTTTTATTCTTGTCTTCCTCTTTGTAGCTTGCCCTCTCATTAGATTCTGTGGATATGTTTCTCAAGGCCTCGTTTCTTTATTCTCCTTCACTTCTTGGCAGTCACTCGTTTTAATGGCAAAATACAGAAGCCCTATTTTTGAGCATGTATTTCTTCCCTTACTAGTGAATTTCAGCTTTTTTTCTTGTTCTGCTGTTTAATTCTCTGCTTTTTTTTTTTTTTAATTTTTTTTTCAACGTTTTTATTTATTTTTGGGACAGAGAGAGACAGAGCATGAACGGGGGAGGGGCAGAGAGAGAGGGAGACACAGAACCGGAAACAGGCTCCAGGTTCTGAGCCATCAGCCCAGAGCCTGACGCGGGGCTCGAACTCACGGACCGCGAGATCGTGACCTGGCTGAAGTCGGACGCTTAACCGACTGCGCCACCCAGGCGCCCCTAATTCTCTGCTTTGAATTGTCTGTTTATATGTTCACTCATGTTTATTTTGAGACACTGGCTTTTCTGTTATTTTTTTTTAAGCTATTACCTCATTGTTTTCCTCTCTATAGATATTGTTGTTACCTTTCTCCCAGAACAATGTGGGAAGAATTTCAAGTTGATTTGCATTTTATTCTAAACCCACTAAGGTTGGAAGTCGGAACTAGGATTCTTCAGGGTCTATACCCTCAATGCAGCACCTGTTAAGAAGGTTTCAGAAGCAAACATTAAAAAAAAAAAATCATCAACAGAAGGAGTAAGCAAACACAGCTAAAAACAGGATTAAGTTCTGCAGGAACTTCAAATAATACAGTTGTTGAATTCAGAATGTAAAGTGTTCGTGGCACCTGGCTAGCTCAGTCAGTAGAGCCTGTGACTCTTGATCTTGGGGTTGTGAGTTTGAGCCCCATGTTGGATGTTGTGAATCTTCCATTAAAAAGTAAAAAAGGGGGCGCCTGGGTGGCACAGTCGGTTGAGCGTCCGACTTCAGCCAGGTCACGATCTCGCGGTCCGAGAGTTCAAGCCCCGCGTCAGGCTCTGGGCTGACGGCTCAGAGCCTGGAGCCTGTTTCCGATTCTGTGTCTCCCTCTCTCTCTGCCCCTCCCCCGTTCATGCTCTGTCTCTCTCTGTCCCAAAAATAAATAAACGTTGAAAAAAAAAAAAAAGTAAAAAAGGAATATCAAGTATTTGAAATGATTAGTGTCTTAAAAAAGTAATTAGAGGGGCGCCTGGGTGGCGCAGTCGGTTAAGCGTCCGACTTCAGCCAGGTCACGATCTCGCGGTCCGTGAGTTCGAGCCCCGCGTCAGGCTCTGGGCTGATGGCTCAGAGCCTGGAGCCTGTTTCCGATTCTGTGTCTCCCTCTCTCTCTGCCCCTCCCCCATTCATGCTCTGTCTCTCTCTGTCCCAAAAATAAAATAAACGTTGAAAAAAAAATTTAAAAAAAAAAAAAAAGTAATTAGAGGGGCGCCTGGGTGGCGCAGTCGGTTGAGCGTCTGACTTCAGCCAGGTCACAATCTCGTGGTCCGTGAGTTCGAGCCCCGCGTCAGGCTCTGGGCTGATGGCTCGGAGCCTGGAGCCTGTTTCAGATTCTGTGTCTCCCTCTCTCTCTGCCCCTCCCCCGTTCATGCTCTGTCTCTCTCTGTCCCAAAAATAAATAAAAAACGTTGAAAAAAAAATTTAAAAAGTAATTAGAGAAAAGGATAAACCTTTAAGAAAATAACCAGGCAGAGTTTCAAAAGAAGCCAATTGAATGTATTTTCTGGATATGAACAGTGTATTTTCGAGGTGAAAAAAATTCACCCATTTACTTTTATTTATTATTTATTTTTTTATTTTTTTTTTAGTCTTTATTTATTTTTGAGAGAGAGATAGCATGTGAGCAGGGAGGAGCAGAGAGAGAGAGAGAGGGAGGGAGGGAGGGAGGGAGGGAGACAGACACAGAATCCGAAGCAGGTTCCAGGCTCCGTGCTGACAGCTCAGATGTGGGGCTCAAACTTACGAACTGTGAGATCACAACCTGAGCCCAAGTCGGACACTTAACCCACTGAGCCACCCAGGCACCCCAGCACCCATTTACTTCTAAAGGCTCAGTGAGTAATAGTGTAAGCATTCATTATAGATGCAGCCGTGGAGAGAATAGTGAACTGGAAAATAGTGTTGAGAAAATTACCTAGAATGTAGCAGGGCCAGAGATGTCAAATGTGGTAGAAATAATAAAAGATGATAAAGGATGGTAGTAAGTCCAATATGTTCTAGTTGGAGTCCTGAAGAACAATTATGGAGATTTAGTATTTGAAGGGTAATATTCCAGAATTATTTATGATGGACACATTCTGAGGTTAGGGAATAAAAGAATGTTCTCTTCAAATGCTGAGAGAAAATAACTGTCAGTTCTGGAGAGAGCTTCTCCAACTCACAAGGTTAGCAGAATGGATTGCACACAGAACAAGGGTACTGTTTCCAACTGTTTTGCTGGGAGTTACAAAGAATTAAAACAATTGCCTTTGTAAAAAGGATGAAGGATGCTGCAGCAATTTCAGGAGCACAGTAGACAGATGAGATATCACAGTAGGAGATGAGTGGAAGGCAAACAGTCAGTTATAGAAAAGTGGCATTAGAAGAAGCACGTGCGAAAACAGTGGGAAAGAAGGAACAAAATGGAAATGAACAAAGTTCAAAAGGTTAGGCAATGTGTGATGTATATGGTAACAGGGAGAAGATATATAAGATAGCATAATTGATACCTTCAAAGAGGAAGGCAGAAATTTTTATTTAGATTTACTGTTAAAGGCATAATACAAAGAAATACAAAGTCTGTTCAATAAATAGACTGAAAGGACGTGTTAGGTCTCATTTAATATCATTGCCTGAGTGTTTATCATGGAAACCACAGTTACAGTCTTAGATTTTGTCAGTAAAGCTAAGAATCTCTTTGCGATCCAGATCAAAGGATCAAGTTACCTCTGGAGGATAAAATTCGGGGTGTTCTCAAACGTCAAAATTCAGAACCAAAATAATAATATTCATAATGCCCTCAAATTGGACAGAATTCTTTTGAGAGACAGAGAGTGTAAGCGGGGCGGGGGTGGGGGCTGGCGCAGAGAAAGAGGGAGAGCGAGAATCTCGAGCAGGTTCCACCCTCAGCACGGAACCCGACAAGGGGCCAGATCCCAGGAGCCTGAGATCATGTGACCTGAGCTGACCTGAAGAGTCGGATGCTCAACCGACTGAGCTGCCCAGGTGTCCCCAAATTTGCCTTTTAAACCAGTTTTGCATATACAGTTCTGTGGGTACCAACTATATTCACATTGTTGTGAAACCCTCATCACCATCCACCTGCAGGATGTTTTCAGTCTTCCCGTCACTGAAATTCTGTGCCCCACTGAACAGTGACTACCTTTCTCTGCAGCACGTGGCAGCTGCCATTCTGTTGTGTGTCTCTCTAAATTTGACTACTCCAGGTACTTCCCATCAGTGGAGTCCTAGAGTATTGGTCTTTTTGTGGTTGGCTTGCTTCCTTTTAGTTTAATGTCCTCGAGGTTCATCCATGTTGTATGGCATATGTCAAACTCTCCTTCTGTTTTAAGTCTGAGTAATAAGTAGCTGTATGCGTATGCCACATTTTGTCTGTCCTTCACCTGCCAGTGGTCGTGGACGGATGTGCATCCTCCTGCCGGCTATTTGTGAATAAAGCTGCTGTGGACGCCAGTGCGCAGATATCAGCACGAGTCCCTCACTTCGCTTCTTTGGGGTATTGGCAAATTTAACCATGAAAATTAAAATGACATAGGTTTTCTGGCACTAGCTAAGTTGCTTACAAGGTTTGTATGGAAAAATAAGCAGCAGTGACATTGCTGAAAAGAGCAGTAACGTGTAGGAATCTGTCTTAGCAGGACATGAAACCAGGTTGAAATGTCCGGCACGTTGTGGTAGTGGTGCACGGACAGACAGAAAATCAGTGACCCAGAATGGCGTATGTAGCAACAGGCGCGCGTATATGCACGTGGGGGTGCGTGGGTGACTCAGTCGGTTAGGTGTCCGACTCTGGATTTCAGCTCAGGTCATGGTCCCAGCCCCGCATCAGGCTCTGGGTGGACGTGGAGGCTGTTTAAGGTTTTCTCTGCCCCTCCCCCACTCACACCCTGTGTCTCTCAAAAAGAAAAACAAAAGAATTCAGTTCATGAAAAGTGTAGCATTTCGTGTCACAGAATGAAGGACAAAATGATTCAGCAAATTCCATTGGAACTAGGTGGCTCTCTAGGAGATTTTACACATCCATAGACATACATATATTTTAAACGTCATGAGGGTTTTCATCTCTCTCACTGCTGTTTTTCCTTTGAGAATAAAGATGCCATTGTTATCCCCATTTGAAAAAAAAAAAAGACGACGCTGCTTTGATTCCACTTTATCTTCTAACTCTGACCGCCTACTTCTCAGTTCCCTTGTTGTTCTTTACTTGACTTCACATTTTTCTCTGCCCATTCTCTTTTATACCCACTCGTGTCAGGTTTTTGCTCTCGCGCTTTCCAGAAAGTGCTGTTGCGTGGTTACCAGTGACCCCGTGGGGCCACGTCCAGTAGCTGGATGCACGCTGTCATTTCTCTTTGATCCACCAGCAGCACTGGGGTGGCAGCCCTTGGGCCTCACGTCCGGGGTACCGCATGTTCACTCACGCTAAGTTTTTTTTTTTTTTCCCCCCTGTTGTTACCTTCTGGCCCCTTAGTCTTTGCTGGTTCTTCTTCATCTGTTAATGTGGCCGTGCCTCACCTGGTTATGTCAGCCCGTCTCAGGGCTTTAAATATCTATGTGCCGCCGTTCAGATTTGAAACTTCCTGCTCAGACTCCTCTACTGGGGTGTTTAGAAGGCATTTCAGTCCTAACATGTCCCAGACTGATCTCCTGACATTTACTTTCCGTCCTCCACCACAGTCTTTGTGATTGATCTTCTCGTCACATACACTGTTTGACCCTGGTCCATGGTCGCTGTCATCTCTTGTCAGGATAACTGCTCTGGGTTGCTAACAAGACCCTGGTCACTTTATGAAGCACGAGGAAGAAAGCAACTAGAGGGAGGGCATGTTGGAAGATTTAAATGAAATCTTGTCACCCTTCTGCCCTTCCTCCACCTCAAAACCTCCTAGTGCTGCCCCTTTCAGGCAGTAAAAGCTCAAGCCTTGGTAACAGCCTAAAACGCCTGCCTGATCTTCCCCTCTGCACGTGTTGTGTTCCTGTCCCCATTCAGTTGCTCAGGTCCTGCCCCACCAGTGTTCTTGGTGTTCCCTTTCATCACTTCCTCACTTGAGGTCTTTGCCAGTGAGGCCTCGCCCAGTGCCACAGCCCCGTTCTTGGCAGACTCCTGGCTCTCTTGGTAGCCTTCAGTTTTTCCCAGAACGGTCACCACCTTTTAGCAAATAATATTTTGAAAATCTGTGTTTTTCTTTATTGTTTTCCTCTTCCATTAAAATATAAGCTATGTGAGAACAGGGATTTTTGTCTTTATTCTTTCACAAATCTCCAACACTGAGTATACACCCAATATATATTGTCCAATGAAGAATTAGGTCACATACCTCTTCTACATGAAACCTTCTATTGGTGTTCCCTTCCCTCTCTTGGACTGACAGAAGTCTGCCCTTGCACCTCCTGCCTCAGGGCCTTTGCTCTTGCTGTTTCATCTTTGGGGTATTATTCTTTTCTCAGGTATATAAATCCCTCCTTAACTGCCCTTGGGTTTCTGGGGAATTGTGATCTTCTCAATTGGGACTTTACTGTCACCCTATTTTAATGTTGTAAATCATTTCCAACCCTAGAGTTTCCTCCTCTTCCATGCTCTGATTTTCTGCATAGCATATTTCACCCTCTGAAATACTGACTGTTTGACTTCTCTTTTTATTGCCTCTCCCCTGCTCATGCATTAGAATGAAATATCCATGTTAAAAGGAATTTTTTCCACTGGTGTTATTCTTTGCACTTAAACGGTAGGTACTTAATAACTATTACCTGAAAAAAATGAGTTCCTGATTAAGCAAGAATTCAAGATTATAAAGTAAAATCAGTAGTGTTTTTGAATATCATCAATTTAGAAAAACTAACAAAAAACTCATTCATGCATGTAACATGTTTTATGAAATATTTAGAAATAACCTTGACAGCAAGTGTTTAGGATCTGTTTGAATAAGATTATAAGTATCCAGTAATACTAAAAACTTTCACTAGATAAAATTGCTTTCTTATTGTAGAGCTAATGTTAGTGTTGAGGTATCTTTTTTCATACACACACACACACACACACACACACACACACACACATATACACATACACATACACTTAAAGACATTTAGAATTTTTTTCAAACTTCAAATGGATCTCAGGGCCACCGCTAAGTATACATATGCAAAAATAATGAGGAAATCTTACGAAAATCTTCTAAAATTAGTGATTTGGGATATACAAGTCTATGAACTTAAAAACCCTTGGATTTGTGCTCTAAAAGATGGAATTTTATGGTATGTGATTATATCTCCATAATACTATAAAATAACCCAAGGAAATTCTGCAGGAATACAAAAAAGAAAAATGAGTCTTTTCAAGTATTAGAAGTTTTTATAAAGTTAGAATATCAATACATTGTATTAGTGGCTCGGGAATAAGCGTAAATGTGAATGAAGTAAAATGGAGAGCTTAAAGAAAGACCCGAGCGTGAATTAACATGAAGTGCATAATGGAAATCCTCGAAACAGACAGACCTTCTGAGGTAAAGGCTGCTTACCTACTCACAGGTTATTTTCAAAATTCAAGACAGGTAAATAATTTAAAGCAAAAAGAAAAAAAATTCATTGAAGATGAAGGGAAGATTGTTGTCTTCAGAAGGACATGACCTTTCCAAGTAATCTGTGACAACAGCGTTAGAGCTAGAGAGACTGTTTTATTGAACATAATGGCTAAGAGCTTTGGCTGTGAAATGAAACTAGGTTTAAATCATGGCTCAGTCACTTAACTGGTTAGGTGATGCTGGGCAGGGAATATCTACCCTGTTCTCTTTTTTCTATTTAATGAAGTCAATTAGAGTAACTGCAGCAGTTACTACAGTCAGGATTGAATGAGAGAGTGTGTGACGTACTTAGTACAGTTTTTCGTATGTATTTGGATGCATAAAACTTCTTTAAGAAATCTAATAGGAAGTGGAAAGACAACTGATAAGTTGAGGGAAATAAGTGTAACACGGCAGAAGAAAAGAACTTATTTCTGACATGTTAAGGGCTCTTCTAAATCAGTAATGATAAACTCCACAATTTAGAAAGATAATGTGGACCAGGACCTTTTAACAGTTGTTTCAGTGCTGAAGAAGTACACACGGCCAGCAAAGTCATGTCACCAGAAGTTCCCAATAACAGGTAATAAATGAAATGTAAATAGAAATGCAAAAAAAAAAAAAAAAAATTGTAGATTGTGAAATCTTAAGCACTGACAGTGGGAGTAAAAAGGCTTGTCTTCACATTTAGAACATTGATGTCTCACCAGAAAACTCACATGGCTTAATGTAAACCATAGACAGAAAACAGTACGGCCGGTGCGGGAGCCCAGGCCCGCAGCAGGGAAGTTAGCACGGGAACACGTGGCCTTTACAACCAGAGAACTGTAAGCGTGGGGACCCCCTGGAGGGGGTTTAAATGTGTACAGTGGGCAAAAAGCCATTTGATAAAAACAGGACAATAACAAGTAGATTTGAAAATGAACTTAAATAGTAAGTAATCCTAGAACTTACTAGAACAGGAAATGGCAGATAGTAAAATTTTTGAAGATGGCTCTAATCAAATCACCCGAATTGGCAGTGTTTAATTTCAGAATTATCAGGATCAGGCTATCAGATGGTATTGTTGTTTCTGCTCTAAGAAGCATTGCCTAACAGTATGGAATATCACACATCATAAAGTATTATCTTGAGTTGTAGAAATGTATTGTTTTATACATTCTGTGTTTGTTTGGGTTTTTTTATGTTTATTTTGGAGAGAGAGAGAGCATGAGAGAGGGAGGGTCAGAGAGAGGGAGACACAGAATCTGAAACAGGCTCCAGGCTCTGAGCTGTCAGCATAGAGCCCTACGCGGGGCTCGAACTCACGGACCACGAGATCATGACCTGAGCTGAAGTCAGATGTTTAACCGACTGAGCCACCCAGACACCCCCATTCTGGATTTTTGTAATGAACTTTTTTTTTCCCTTTGAAATAATTTTTCCCCCCTTTGGTGCATAGCTGGTCAACATGTGTAACTATTTATTCTATATATTATACCTTTAGACCTAACAATTCTCTGAGGGAAATAATTGGACAATAGCAAAGATTTACGTAATTGGATGTTTATCATATACTATTTATAATAATAAATAACCAGAAGTTATTTTATTTTTTAAATTTTTTTTTCAACATTTATTTATTTTTGGGACAGAGAGAGACAGAGCATGAACGGGGGAGGGGCAGAGAGAGAGGGAGACACAGAATCGGAAACAGGCTCCAGGCTCTGAGCCGTCAGCCCAGAGCCCGACGCGGGGCTCGAACTCACGGACCGCGAGATCGTGACCTGGCTGAAGTCGGACGCTTAACCGACTGCGCCACCCAGGCGCCCCACCAGAAGTTATTTTAAAAGCAGCAAGTAGGTTGATTTAATGAACTGCAGACTGTTGTGAAACCGTTGAATCAGTAGTCTAATTCCTGATTTGTTTGCACAGAAAGGTGTCTTCTTGTAGCATTTAAGTTAACCAAGGTACAAAACAAAAAGCATTTTCGGACCATTTTTATACAAGGATGTACATGTGTTTTTGTGCATGTGATGGAAAGATCTGAAATGTAAAAGTGTTTATCCATGGATGGTAGTACTTTTGTCACTTTTTAAAATAAGCCTAACTTTATATTTGGAGTAAAGCTATTTTTGTGTTGAAAAAAATTATATGCCTAATGGGACGTTTTGATAAGATATCCTTTTTGTTGCCCAACATATAATATACTCTGTTAAAAATGACCCTTCTTATGACCAATTGTCATTTTAAAAGGTTCTTAGGAATGGAAGAGACTACTATCACCAGCACCATAGGTAGTTTTGCATTGTCTTATTAATATAATCTCATTGACTCACTTTATCCAGTGGCAGAATTTGGAAGAAGAGATCTTTGAAACCAAAACTAAATTATCTGCGTATATCTTTTTTCTTCTCTTTTCATCATTGACCGTTTACTGTGGGATAGTGTTTTAGGCTGATTTTAGTTAATATTTCTGACAGACACAAAAACCCAGACTTGAGTACAGTCCTTTAGCAGGATATGGGAACTGTATATGTCTCCACTTAAGGCAGAATTTCTAAAATGACTTTTATTGAAGTATAAACACACATAAATCGTGTGACAGCTCAATGGATCTTCTCAGTCCACAGTACCCCCTCTGGCCAGTGTTCAGTTTAAGAGCTACAACACTGCCAGCACCTGTCAAACCCTCTCATGCTCCTTCCCTTTCGCTGCCGCCCACGCCACGCTGCCTCATAACCACGGGGGACTGTTTTCCTGACTTTTTTTTTTTTTTTTTTTTTTAAGTTTACGTATGTATTTAGAGAGAGTGTTGCATGAGCAGGGAAGGGACAGAGAGAAGGAGAGAGAGAATCCCAAGCAGGCTCCACGCTGTCAGCACAGAGCCTGACGTGGGGCTCAAACTCCCAATCCGTGAGATCGTGACCTGATCCGAAATCAAGAGTCAGACACTTTACCAACTGAGCCCCCCGGGGCCTCCTGAATGGGCTTAAATAGTATAAACATTTGTTCTGGCTCCTTCCGTTCACTGTTGTTAACTTTATCCACTTCACTGTACATAGTCTCAGTTTGTACAAGATGGATTTTTACAGGTAAGTTTTAACATTAGAAATGTTGTAGTTTTCTGGGGATGCAAGCTGGTGCAGCCACTCTAGAAAACAGTATGGGGGTTCCTCAAGAAACTAAAAATAGAACTACCCCATGACCCAGCATTTGCACTACTGAGTATTTATCCATGGGATACAGGTGTGCTGTTTTGAAGGGACACATGCACCCCCATGTTTATAGCAGCACTATCCACAATAGCCGAAGTATGGAAAGAGCCCAGTGTCCATTGACAGATGAATGGATAAAGGAAATGTGGTGTATATACACAATGGAGTATTACTCGGCAATCAAAAAGAATAAAATCTTGCCATTTGCAGCTACGTGGATGGAACTGGAGGGTATTATTAGTGAAATTAGCTAAGTGAAATTAGCCAGAGAAAGATAAATATTATATGACTTTACTTATATGAGGACTTGAAGAGACAAAACAGATGAACATAAGGGAAGGGAAACAAAAATAATATAAAAACAGGGAGGGGGACAAAACAGAAGAGACTCCTAAATACGGAGAACAAACTGAGGGTTGCTGGAGGGGTTGTGGGAGGGGGGATGGGCTAAATGGGTAAGGGGCACTAGGGAATCTACTCCTGAAATCATTGTTGCACTATATGCTAACTAATTTGGATGTAAATTTTTAAAAATAAAAAATAAAACAAAATAAAAAAAATGTAGTTTTCAGATACAAATATATTTCAAAGTACTTTATAAAGCCTCTTAATTGTTAAGTTTTGAAAAGTAACTATGAACGTACAGAATGAGCCTATTGTTTCTTAGTAAAATGGGAGGAAAATGTAAGGGGTTTGTTTAATCACAAGCTTAGTATTTATAAATTGTACAGGAGACTGTCAAAAAAAAGTCATTTTCCCCTTGGGCAAAATTGTAAGAGTCTAGGGGCGCCTGGGTGGCGCAGTCGGTTAAGCGTCCGACTTCAGCCAGGTCACGATCTTGCGGTCCGTGAGTTTGAGCCCCGCGTCAGGCTCTGGGCTGATGGCTCAGAGCCTGGAGCCTGTTTCCGATTCTGTGTCTCCCTCTCTCTCTGCCCCTCCCCCGTTCATGCTCTGTCTCTCTCTGTCCCAAAAATAAATAAACGTTGAAAAAAAAAATTTTTTTTTTAAAAAAATTGTAAGAGTCTAGTCCAAAAGAGATAATTAAGTTTCCTTAATTCTGAGGTGATCAACTATTGGTGGAATTGTGTTCTCCTTTAGTTGCCATAAAGTAAAGAGGAGTGTTGAGAAACTGAAACACGTCCGTCAGAAAATGACCAGAGAGAAGTGAAACCATTTGGGGCAGAAGGTTGACTGTGTGGTTGAGATCACATGGGTGAAAAGCTGCTGGAAAGCAGAGCAATTAGACTTATTCTATGTGATTTGAGAAGGTGAGACTCAGACCAGTAAGTGATAGTTGCAGAAAGGCAGATTTTACATCACTCTTAGGAAGAACTTATTTTAATTTTTTTTTAATGTTGATTTATTTTTGAGGGAGAGAGACACAGAGCATGAGCGGGGGAGGGGCAGAGAGAGGGAGTCAGGATCCGAAGCAGGCTCCAGGCTCCGAGCTGTCAGCACAGAGCCCGACACAGGGCTCAAACCCACGGACCGCAAGATCATGACCTGAGCTGAAGTCAGATGTTCAACAGACTGAGCCACCCAGGCGCCCCTTAGGAAGAACTTATTTTAATAAACACATTTCATTATGGTAAATTTCAAATTAAAGAGTAGAGTGACTAGTACAAGTTCAGAGATCTATTTACGTCCATCACTAGGATCCTCTTGTGCTACATTTCCTATCTAATACTTGGATGTAGTCTGTTCTTCAGGGAACCCTGGTTCCTCCCCTTTTACTGGGAAGTGATAGGTAGAGACCACACTCCTGGGTATTAGAGGTGTTCATTGCTACTGGATTTTCATTGTATTTAGGCAGTTTGATAGAGATAAGGGGGAAGGTGTGGGTGTGTGTTAAAGCCTTTGTACGTTTCTAATATTTCAACTTGAAATTATAGGGGTTTTAAATTGTGTCTCCTTTTTTTTCTTACAAAAATTTGGTTCCTAGGGGCGCCTGGGTGGCTCAGTCGGTTAGGCGGCCGACTTTGGCTCAGGTCATGATCTCGCGGTCCGTGAGTTCGAGCCCCGCGTCGGGCTCTGTGCTGACCGCTCAGAGCCTGGAGCCTGTTTCAGATTCTGTGTCTCCCTCTTTCTCTGACCCTCCCCCGTTCATGCTCTGTCTCTCTCTGTCTCAAAAATAAATAAACGTTAAAAAAAAAAAATTTGGTTCCTAATGACATTGACATAGTAACATATTTGATCTATATATCTATCAATTATCCATCTATCTAGGTTCAAAGTAATTATACCAATATTACCACTAATATCAGTCTCCCTGGATGGAATTTAAGATTTCTTGTGGATATCATTTTGTCTTTAAAATGTATTGTCCAAAGACTGTTTTAAAGTAATTCAAAATAATCGTCTTCCATGTAAGCTATGTACTTAATTTGATAGATATATTTGTTTACATTGTTTTCAATATTTAGAGATTTGGAATATTTTTCTATATGATATAATTTTGTTTCTTAAATACTTAAAGTACTTAATTGCAAAGTCAGAACCATAAGTAGATGCAGAGAAGTCTGACATCTAGGCCTCTTTCCTCCCCTTGTAGGTCACCGTTTTTATTAATCTTTCGGTTTTTTCCTTCCATGTTTAATGTGATCAGATACGTGTATATATTCATATTCCTTTTTTATATGTAAGGTGGTATATTTATAGCCACTGTTCTAATTCTTTCTTTCATTTAACATCGTATTCTTAAAGAGGATCACACAGCAGTTGGTTGGTCTCTCCTTTTTTGGGGTCTTGTTTTTTGGGGCTTTTTTTTTTTTTTTTTTTTTTTTTTTTTTTTTGCAGTTTCATAGTACTCTCTTATACACATTCCTTTGGTTTAATCAGCCACTCTCCTGTAGATAATTATTTTAGAGTTTTGCTATTAAAATGGTGGTAGGGGGTGCCTGGCTGGCTCAGTCAAGTATAACTGTTGACCTTAGAGTTGTGAGTTTGAGCCCCACGTTGGATATAGAGATTACTTAAAATCTTAAAAAGTAGTGGTACATTTTATAGTTTTCTGCAGCTGTTATATTTTTGCCAGCGTATCTTGGCAAAAATCTAATCCAGTAGGGATTTGGTCTCCTACTGGTGGGGTTCCTGTAGTTAAATGCATATGGTATTCTAGTTATTACCCATTTCCCTTCTATAGAAATTACACCATTTTACATGCGGTACATGTCTGGGTATGCTTGAATTTGTTTTTTGTTGTTCGCCCTCTTCCATTGGTTCTTCGGTCTTTTTGTGTGTAAGTTCTGTACTGTTTAACGATAGAAGCTTTAAAAAATAATTTTACATTTGGTACAGTTGTACCCTTGCTTTTCTTCTTTTTAAGATTTTGCTAGTTATTCTTGCTTGTCTAATTTTTCAAAAGAATTTTATATTTTTTTGGTGGTATTTTTATTGGGATAGCATTAAATTTATAAATTTGTTTTGGGAAAATTGTCATCTTATGTCTTCCTATCCACAAACACAGTATGTATTTCCATTTGTTCAAGTCTTTCATTTTTATTTCATGGTTAAAAAGAACTCTTTATGTCAATTATACTTCAGTTGTTCAAGAAAATCTATGTTGAAACATGGGAGAAAAATTATTTGTTTTCCCTGACAGTGTCAAATGAAGTTCATATTTTTGATTTAAATAAATCTTTTTTATTTCTTTGGACTTTTTTTCCCCAAAATTTTTATTTAAATTCTAGTTAATTAACATATTGTGTAATATTGGTGTCAGGAGTAGAATTCAGTGATTCATCACTTACATACAACACCCAGTGTTCCTCTTAATGTGCCCTCACCCATCTATCCCATCCCCCCACCCCCCTCGCTCAGTCTGTAACCCTCAGTTTGTTTTCTATCATTAAGAGTCTCTTATCTTTCTCTCTGTTTTTCTCCCCCTTCCCATATGTTCATCTGTTTTGTTTCCTAAATTCTACATATGAAAGAAATCATATGGTATTTGTCTTTGACTGACTTGCTTTGCTTAGCGTACATAATACACTCTAGTCCATCCACATCATTGCAAATGGCAACATTCAGTTATTATTATTATTTTTTAAGTACACACACAGCTTAGTCATGGCCCTGAGATCGAGACCTGAGCTAAGATCACGAGTCAGATGTTTAACTGGCTGAGCCACCCAGGCACCCCAAGATTCTAGTCTTTTATTCTTTTTGATGGCTGAGTAATATTCCATTGTATGTATATATTTATAAGTTTATATATGCGTATATTTTAATATATAGACACATACATACAAATACTACCTCTTTATCCATTCATCAGTCATTGGACAATTGGACTCTTTCCATAATTTGACTGTTGTTCATAACACTGCTATAAACATTGGGGAGCATGTGTACCCCTTCAAATCTGTACTTTTGTATCCTTTGGATAAATACCTAGTAGTGTAATTGCTGGGTTGTAGGGTAGTTCTATTTTTAATGTTTTGAGGAGCCTGCAGACTGTTTTCCAGAGTGGCTGCACCAGTTTGCACATCCATCAACAGTGTATGAGTGTTTCCCTTTTCTCTGCATCCTCTCCCAATATCTGTTGTTGCCTGAGTTGTTAATGTTAGCCATTCTGACAAGTGCGAGGTGGTATCTCCTTGTGGTTTTGATTTGTATTTCCCTGATGAGTGATGTTGAGCATCTTTTCATGCATGTTAGCCATCTGGCTGTCTTCTTCGGAAAAGTGTCTATTCATGTCTTCTGCCCATTTCTTAATTGGATTATTTGTTTTTTGGGTGTTGAGTTTGAGAAGTTCTTCTAGATTTTGGATACTAACCCTTTATCACATATGTCATTTGCAAATATCTTTTCCCATTCTGTAGGCTGCCTTTTAGTTTGGTTGATTGTTTCCTTTGCTGTGCAGAAGGTTTTTATCTTGATGAGGTCCCAATAGTTCATTTTTGCCTTTGTTTCCCTTGCCTCCAGTGACGTGTCTAGTAAGAAGTTGCTGCGGCGGAGGTCAAAGAGGTTGCTGCCTGTGTTCTTCTAGGATGTTGATGGTTTCCTGTCTCGTGGTTAGGTCTTTCATCCATTTTGAATTTCCTTTTGTGTGCGGTCTAAGAAAGTGGTCCAGGTTCATTCTTCTGCATGTTGCTGTCCAGTTTTTTCTGACACCATTTGCTGAAGAGACTGTCTTTTTTTCCATTCGTTATTCTTTCCTGCTTTGTTGAAGATTAGTTGACTTATATAGTTGTGGTTCCATTTCTGGGTTTTCTTTTCTGTTCCGTTGATCTATGTGTCTGTTTTTGTGCAAGTACCATACTGTCTTGATCACTACAGCTTTGTAATGTAGCTTAAAGTCCGGAATCGGGATGCCTCCAGCTTTGCTTTTCTAAAAAAAAGAACTCTTTAATTGTTATCCAAAAGTAAAACAGATTGTTGTGTGAAGTAATTAATTCACTTGTGAAGTATATGGTGAGAATTCATGAATTGGGTAACAATTTATGTTAATGACTTAAAAGTTACTTCCAACTCCAAAATGTGATACAAATCTTTTTATTCAAGTTTATTTATTTATTTCGAGAGAGAGATAGAGGAAGAAAGCATGAGCACAGAAGGGGCAGACAGCAAAGGAGAGAGAGAGAATCCCAAGCAGGTTCTTCACTGTCAGCACAGAGCCTGACTTGGGGCTCGAACTCATGATCATGACCTGAACCAAAATCAAGAGTCAGATGCTCAACCAACTGAGCCACCCAGATGCCCCCTAAATGTTATATAAAAGTGCATTGTATAGAAAATGTGAATGTATTTTACTGTCTTTTTTATTCCTCTCACATTAAGAGAGAACTTGACTGTTCTTTCAAAACTGTAACTGAGGGGTACCTGGGTGGCTCAGTCGGTTAGGCGTCCAACTTGGGCTCGGTTCGTGGGTTCAAGCCCTGCATCAGACTCTGTGCTGACGGCTCAGAGCCTGGAGCCTGCTTCGGATTCTGTGTCTCCTTCTCTCTCTGCCCCTCCCCTACTTGCGCTCTTTCTCTTAAAAATAAATAAACATTGAAAAAATAAAAATAAACTATAATTGAGAATGAGTTAAAGGAGTGGAAGTAGGTTAGGGGTTGCACAGCACTGGTTTGAAATCTTTGCTATCAATGAAGGAGGTAGGCAGTGAACAATTATTTTATTTTATTTTTAAATATATATTTTTTAACGTGTATTTATTTTTGAGAGCGAATGCGTGCGGGGGAGGGGCAAAGAGATGAGGGTGAGACAGAGGATCCAAAGTGGGCTCAGCGCTGAAAGCAGGGAGGCCCATGCAGGGCTTAAACTCACGAACCGGGAGATCATGACCTGAGCCAAAGTCAGGTAGCTAACCGACTGAGCCACCCAGGCGCCCCAGTGAACTATTATTTTAAAAGAGTGCCATTGGTTATTGTAACTAACAATACTTATCTTTTTAAAAATAGGATGTTTGTATGCAAATGTTCAGTCTAAAGTAAGGTAAGAGTAGATTGCTAATTTGCCATTTTCAAACAATGTCAAAAAAAAGCAGGTTATTTTTAAATGTTGAATAATATATAAGTGTGTGTGGTTGAGAGTCAGCACAGGTAACGTTTTGCTAGCCTCTGATACAGCAGCAGAGGAACTCCTATATGGTGACATGGTGTTTAACATTAGTTAGGTTTTTAAATAAACCTTTTTAAATAAAGCACTCTTGCCTATGTTTTATCTGATATGTGATCAGTCAGGTTGTTCAGTTTTAATGCTAAACCGAAGTGTGATACAAGGTTTACTCTCTCTGAAACCTGTTTCTTGTTCAAATTTTAGGACCCTTCAAAGTTGTACAAGAAAGCAGGTGATGTTGCAGCCATTGAATGCCAATCCGAAGAAGGCATCCGTCTTCATTCACAGGGAGAAAACAGTCCTTTGTCGAAGAAGCTGTCTCCAGTACACTCAGAAATGACAGATTACATTAATGCAACATCATCTACTCTTGTTGGGAGCCGGGAGCCTGATTTAAAGGACCGAGCATTACTTAATGGAGGAACGAGTGTAACAGAGAAGTTGGCACAGCTCATCGCAACTTGCCCTCCCTCTAAGTCTTCCAAGACTAAACCGAAGAAGTTGGGAACTGGCACTGCTGCGGGATTGGTTAGCAAAGATTTGATCCGGAAAGCAGGCGTTGGCTCTGTAGCTGGAATACTACATAAGGACTTAATAAAAAAACCAGCCATCAGCACAGCAGTTGGATTGGTAACTAAAGATCCTGGGAAAAAGCCAGTGTTTAATGCAACAGTAGGATTGGTCAATAAGGACTCTGTGAAAAAACTAGGAACGGGCACTACGGCGGTGTTCATTAATAAAGACTTGGGCAGAAAGCCAGGAACTGTCACTACAGTAGGACTGCTGAGCAAGGATTCAGGAAAGAAGCTAGGAATTGGGATTGTTCCAGGGTTAGTGAACAAGGACTCTGGAAAGAAGTTAGGACTTGGCACTGTGGTTGGGCTGGTTAATAAAGACTTGGGAAAGAAATTGAGTTCTACTGTTGGCCTAGTGGCCAAGGACTGTGCAAAGAAGATTGTAGCAAATTCAGCAATGGGATTAGTTAACAAGGACATGGGAAAGAGACTGGTGAGTTGCTCTATGGCAGGCCTGGTCAGTAAAGATGCCATAAACCTTAAAGCCGAAGCACTGCTCCCCACTCAGGAACCACTCAAGGCTTCTTGTAGTACAAACATCAGTAGTCATGAAAGTCAGGAACTTTCTGAATCCCTGAAAGACAGCACCACCAGCAAAACTTTTGAGAAGAATGTTATACGGCAGAGTAAAGAAAGCATATTGGAAAAGTTCTCAGTTCGAAAAGAAATCATCAATTTGGAGAAAGAAATGTTCAGCGAAGGAACATGCATTCAGCAAGACAGTTTCTCATCCAGTGACAGGGGGCCTTATGAAACCTCAAAGCATGAAAAGCAACCTCCCGTGTACTGCACTTCTCCGGACTTTCAAATGGGAGCTGCTTCAGACGCATCCACAGCAAAATCCCCGTTCAGTGCAGTAGGAGAGAGCAGTCTCCCCTCCCCATCGCCCACCGTATCTGTCAACCCTCTAACCAGAAGTCCCCCTGAAACTTCACAGCTGGCCCCTAATCCATTGCTTTTAAGTCCTTCCACAGAATTAATGGAAGAAATTTCTGAATCTGTTGGAAAGAACCAGTTTACTCCTGAAAGTACCCACTTGAACATTGGTCATAGGTCCGTGGGTCACAGCATGAACATCGAATGTAAAGGGATTGATAAAGAGCTAACTGATTCAAAAACCGCGCATCTAGATATTCCAAGAATAAGCTCTTCCCTGGGAAAAAAGCCAAGTTTGACTTCCGACTCCAGTATTCACGCAATTACCCCTTCGGTTGTTAACTTCACTAGTTTATTTAGTAACAAGCCCTTTCTAAAACTTGGTGCAGTAGGTGCGTCGGACAAACACTGCCAAGTGGCTGAAAGCCTAGGCACGAGTTTGCAGTCGAAACCATTGAAAAAACGGAAAGGAAGGAAACCTCGGTGGACTAAAGTGGTGGCGAGAAGCACGTGCCGGTCTCCCAAAGGGCTAGAGTTAGAAAGATCAGAGCTTTTTAAGAATGTTGCGTGTAGCTCACTATCAGGTAGTAATTCTGAGCCAGCCAAGTTTATGAAAAACATCGGACCATCTTCGTTTGTAGATCATGACTTCCTGAAACGCCGATTGCCAAAGCTGAGCAAGTCCACGGCCCCGTCTCTTGCTCTCCTAACTGATAGTGAAAAACCCGCTCACAAGGCTTTTGCTACTCACAAGCTCTCCTCCAGTATGTGTGTCTCTAGTGACCTTTTGTCTGACATTTATAAGCCCAAGAGGGGAAGACCTAAAGCTAAGGAGATGCCTCAACTGGAAGGGCCACCTAAAAGGACTTTAAAAATCCCTGCCTCTAAAGTGTTTTCTTTGCAGTCTAAGGAAGAACAGGAACCCCCGATTTTACAGCCAGAAATCGAAATTCCTTCCTTCAAGCAAAGTCTTTCTGTGTCTCCTTTTCCGAAAAAGAGAGGCAGACCGAAGAGGCAGATGAGGTCACCAGTCAAGATGAAGCCACCTGTACTATCCGTGGCTCCGTTTGTTGCCACCGAGAGTCCAAGCAAGCTGGAGTCTGAAAGTGATAACCATCGGAGCAGCAGTGATTTCTTTGAGAGTGAGGATCAGCTTCAGGACCCAGACGATCTGGACGACAGGCACAGGCCCGCTGTCTGCAGCATGAGTGACCTAGAGATGGATCCAGATAAAAAAATTACCAAGAGGAACAACGGACAGCTAATGAAAACAATTATCCGCAAAATAAATAAAATGAAGACTTTGAAGAGGAAGAAACTGCTGAATCAGATTCTGTCAAGCTCCGTAGAATCAAGTAATAAAGGGAAAGTGCAATCCAAACTCCATAATACAGTGTCCAGTCTTGCCGCCACGTTTGGCTCTAAATTGGGCCAGCAGATAAACGTCAGCAAGAAAGGGACCATTTACATAGGAAAGAGAAGGGGTCGAAAACCAAAAACTGTCTTAAACGGCATTCTTTCTGGTAGCCCTACCAGCCTTGCTGTCCTTGAGCAAACTGCTCAGCAGGCAGCTGGCTCGGCATTAGGACAGATCCTTCCCCCTTTGCTGCCCTCCTCTGCTAGTGGGTCCGAGATTCTCCCGTCACCTGTGTGCTCCCAGTCTTCCGGGACTAGTGGGGGTCAGAGCCCTGTGAGCAGTGACGCGGGCTTCGTGGAACCCAGTTCAGTGCCGTATCTGCATTTACACTCCAGACAGGGCAGTATGATCCAGACGCTTGCAATGAAGAAGGCCTCAAAGGGGAGGAGGCGACTGTCTCCTCCTACTTTGTTGCCGAATTCTCCCTCCCACTTAAGTGAACTCACCTCCCTGAAAGAGGCCACTCCTTCTCCCATTAGTGAGTCTCACAGCGACGAGACCATTCCCAGCGATAGTGGAATCGGAACCGATAATAACAGCACTTCGGACAGAGCAGAGAAGTTTTGTGGACAGAAAAAGAGGCGGCATTCTTTTGAACATGTTTCTCTGATTCCCCCTGAAACCTCTACAGTCCTGAGCAGTCTTAAAGAAAAACATAAACACAAATGTAAGCGCAGGAATCACGATTACCTCAGCTATGACAAGACGAAGAGGCAGAAACGAAAACGGAAAAAGAAATACCCCCAGCTCCGAAGCAGACAGGATCCAGACTTTATTGCAGATCTGGAGGAACTGATAAGTCGTCTGAGTGAAATTCGAATCACCCATCGAAGTCATCATTTTATCCCCCGAGACCTGCTGCCCACTATTTTTCGCATCAACTTTAATAGCTTCTATACACACCCTTCTTTCCCCTTGGACCCTTTGCACTACATTCGAAAACCTGACTTAAAAAAGAAGAGAGGGAGACCCCCTAAGATGAGGGAGGCAATGGCCGAAATGCCCTTCATGCACAGCCTTAGTTTTCCTCTTTCCGGTACAGGATTCTATCCGTCCTACGGCATGCCTTACTCTCCGTCACCCCTTACAGCCACTCCCCTGGGACTAGGTTACTATGGAAGGTACCCCCCCACTCTCTACCCTCCTCCGTCTCCTTCTTTCACTCCTCCGCTTCCACCTCCTTCCTACATGCATGCTGGTCACTTACTTCTCAACCCCACCAAATACCATAAGAAAAAGCATAAGCTACTGCGACAGGAGGCCTTTCTCACAACCAGCAGGACTCCTCTCCTTTCCATGAGCACCTACCCTAGCGTCCCTCCCGAGATGGCCTATGGTTGGATGGTCGAGCACAAACATAGGCACCGTCACAAGCACAGAGAACACCGCTCTTCTGAGCAACCCCAGGTTTCCATGGACGCCGGCTCTTCCAGATCTGTTTTGGAGTCCTTGAAACGCTATCGATTTGGGAAGGAAACTGTTGGAGAGCGATATAAGCATAAGGAAAAGCACCGATGTCATATGTCCTGCCCTCATCTCTCTCCTTCGAAAAGCTTAATAAATCGAGAAGAACAGTGGGTCCACCGAGAGCCTTCAGAATCTAGTCCACTGGCTTTGGGATTGCAAACACCTTTACAGATCGACTGTTCAGAGAGTTCTCCAAGCTTATCCCTGGGAGGGTTCACTCCCAGCTCTGACCCGGCCAGCAGCGATGAGCATACAAACCTTTTCACAAGTGCAATAGGCAGCTGCCGAGTCCCCAACCCGAACTCCAGCGGCCGGAAGAGACTAGCTGACAGTCCTGGACTGTTTTCTGCACAGGACACTTCGCTCACTCGGCCTCACAGGAAGGAGCCACTGCCTTCCGGCGAGAGGGCAGTGCAGACGGCGACAGGTAAGGAGGGCTCCTTCGCTGCCTGTTGTTTGTGTTGGGAAAGGAGAGGACTTGGCCCTCAGGTTGCCTGATGCGTGTATGTGAACTCTTAACGGTTTGGTTTGTATAAACAGATGTGGCATGGTATCTTCAGCGTTCTTGTTTTTGGTACATGTGAGAAGTAAGATAAGGCCTGTCTTTGCATTAACTCTGAATTTTGAGAAGAGGTACCGTTACAAAAACAAACAACACTCAAGTTTTGGAAACCAGGAAAAATGATTCTTCTTTCTTACACAAAAAGGCGGTTACAGTTTCTTTAGGGAGAAATGGCCCATGGGTGTTGTTGGCAGCTGTGCAGGACTTTTAATATATTCTAATCTAGTAATTATAAGTGAGTTTATGTTACAGGAAGAAATGTCAACCCAGTGTGTCTCATAATAAAAATCTAGGCTTTCAAAATTATCAACGTCGTAAAAGGGACTTCATTCTGCAGAGTGATCTCTAGGTATCCTCACAAAAGCTGCTTCAGTCGCATATGAAATGACATAAAACAAATCTGCATGATACATTTGAAACACCTGCAAAGCTCGTAAGAACTGAAACAAAGATAGGAAACAAGAAAGTGGAAGCACTGCCCATTCATGTAGAAAGAAGGCATCTGTGAGTCAGAAGGTCTTTATCAGAGATCTCAGCTCTGGGGGTTTGGTTGTAGGTAACTCTAGGAAGTCTGCGGAACCTCTATAGAGTTATAAGTACAATCATGTGTATGTGTGCTTGTGCGTACTTTTCAGGGGAAAAATCTATAAATTGCATCACATTCTCCAAGTCAATTCTCTAAGCCTCCATACCTCTTCCTATAAAATGGTAACAATAGGGTTATCGTGAGAAGTAAATGAGATTATAAGGTGTGTATTGAAGTGATTTGCACATTGTAAGTGCGCAGATGTTAATTGGTAAAATCATTCCCCAAAAGATTAAAAACTTAGGCATTATAGGAAATGATAAACCCCTCTAATGTGTTTTTGCTTATGCTGTTCATTATTCACGAAATTTTGAAAAAGCCATTTTTGTTGAGAAACTGAGCATTCTTTAGTTTCTAACGATGTAATAAAGAGAAGAAAAATTCCTAAGTTTTAATTAGGTTCATTCAGCAAATTTTTGATGAATAAGTCACTGAGTATCAGTTTGTCAGGCACTCTACTTTGTGGGCTCTTGGGAGGAATAAGGCACACAAATACATTGTTCTCATGGGACTTACAGAGGAGGAGATAGGCGATGAACAAAAATGTACATGTTAAATGTCATTAGAGATGTGATCAGAGCGTTCAAGCAAGAAAAAGAAAAGAAAACACGGAGTGTGGAAGGGGGCCTGACTCAGCAAGCCGTCTCTGACAAGGTGACTCTAAACTGTTTGTTACCTGAAGGCCGAGCAGCAGTTAGCTGGGGAGACAGTTGTACTCACTCATTGACTCCCTCACTTAGTTGTTAAAGTCTAGAACGTGTGGCACTCTTCCAGTCACTGGCGTCAAGACATGAGGTCAGGCCCCGTGAACTTTCAGCCCTAGTGACACAGGACCAATAGTAGAGTGGTAAGCTCACAAGGAAAGGCATAATCGGGGGGAAATGCTGTCAAGTTAATACTACAGTGTCAGGATGGGTCGTTACCGGGAGGGGGGCGCCTGTTTAGGTAAAGTTATTGGTTACGGCCTAAGGATGAAAAGTTGAAGCTTGAAGGATGAGAAGCCGCCGCTTCTCAGGCAGAAGTTTGAGTCAAGAGCACGTTTGAAGATGCTGGGCTGAGAAAGAGTAGTATCTAGAGGTACTCTTTACTATCTAATACCTAAATATATTAGAAGACCTTGGTGGCCGGGTCACGGTGGCAGGACAGGGAACACAGGACGGTGCGAGAATTGGGGGTGAAGAAAGCAGCCAGGCCGTGTTCAGAGAGTTTAGGTTTTACACTAGGCTTAGGCAAGAGACAGAGGAGTACTGATTTTAGAGTCGCTTCTTTAAAGGATCATTCTGGCTCGTGTGTGAACGTTCACTTGTGGAGGAGAGAGCTGGTTGTAGGGAGGTTGGCAGTCTGTCGGTGGGGGGGGGGGGGGGGGAGGCGTGTGGTGCGGACAGACCCCTGCAGGGACATTGCAGGGGTCGGCGTGGTGCCACCTGGAGGAGGCATACATAGGGAAGCACACTTTGCTTTTTTAATACGCGTGAACTTTGGAATGTCTTAGAACATCTTTAGAACGTTCAAGCGGGGAGACAGCAGGCAGTTGGAGACCTGATTCTTGAGCTCAATAAAGATGTTTTGGCTGGAGATAGGGGTGTTTCACTATGAGGTTCTGAGAAACTGTCAATATCACTTACAAAAAATAAAAGGGCTTCTAGAAAAGATAAAGTCGGGAGCAGATTCTCAAAATGTGTGCAACTTTGTACCCAGAGCACCAAGAAAAATAATAATTCTAGAAAATGCCAGCAGCAGTTAAAAAGACAAATTGTTTGATAAAGAAAGAAAGACTACAGTAAACATAGCATTTAACTTTTCAGGAAAAGACGAAGGTAACTTGATAGAAGGGGATTAGAGAAGGGTCAGAGCCGCTCAGTTGTGGACACAAAAGCATGTCGCTGGCAGATAAGAGAAGTGATGCTAGATACGGCTGGTTCTGGTTTCTCGTCCTCGTTTGGCTCTTTTGCAGGAAGATCTGGGGAAAGCACGTGTTGGGTGATCTGCGGCCGGTGCTCTGACGAGGAGCGGTGCTCCCTGGCTCACTCTGTTGAGATCGTGTGTGAGCCTGCTCAGTGACCATATCATCCTGGTATTCTTCTGCTTACCAGTTGTGTGTGAGCTGGTTTGCTTCACTGGAACAAAACAGTTGCTGCGTTCATGTGTCTGTTGATCTGTCACAATGTGATGGATGATGTTCCCCAAAGGAGGGGATAGACCCGGAATCCGGGGCCTCAGACAGCCCTGAGGAACCGCACCATTTAAAGTATTGGTTATTTACCATGTATGCTAACTAACTAGAATTTAAATAAAAACTTGAAATAAAGAAGCAGTGGTTAAAAGCCATCACCCTTTGGTTTGTCTGTAACCATTTGGGATCTCTTCAGTTTTTTAAAAACTAATTGCCAAGGCTTAAAACTCTGGAGATTTCACACAAAGTTCAGAAATCTGCTTTCCTTTAAAAGAAAAACCAGAACAGGGGCATCTGGGTGGCTCGGTCGGTTAAGCGTCCAACTTCGGCTCAGGTCATGATCTCACAGTTCGTGGGTTTGAGCCCTGCGTCGGGCTCTGTGCGGACAGCTCAGAGCCTGGAGCCTTCTTGGGATTCTGTGTCTCCCTCTCTGCCCCTCCCCCTGCTCATGCTCTGTCTCTCAAAAATAAACATTAAAATTAAAAAAAAATAATAATAAAATAAAAAGCAGAACATCTGGCAAAAGTTAATCCCCATTTCCTGGATGACATCAATGGCACCCCCCCCCCCACACTCTGTTGGGGCAGGCGCTATTCAATTCGTCTCAGTCCACACCATTTCCTTGTGGTGTGCCGTATCTGGCTCAGTTCAGATATTGAAGCAGTGTATCTGTCTCCAAGGAACATTTTAGTTTGAGGCCTCTAATCTAAGAGTTGTGAGAAGGAGCTTGTAACAGGTAGGGAAATCGAGGTGGAAGTGAAGCGAGCTGACAGGGTGGTTGAACGTATTAGCTACGCAAACGCTAAAGTCACCCAGGAGACCGGCTACAGGAGGTGGGGTGAAAGGATGGATGTGAGCCTGGTTGCAGGGTCCTCAGGAGGTACAGGTCTAATGTGGGAAAATATCTGCCTTAAGAATAAGAATTTGTCTCCTTCCTCTTAAAAAAAAATAACAAAAACATTAAGATCTCTGAAGTCACCGTTCTGACACTAGTTTTCTGGGGTTGAGGAAAGACCCTGCAATTTTAAGGGCAAAGTCCTTCAAAGACTGCCCCCACTTCCTGTGCCGGAGCGAGTTTCAGTGACCCCAGTCCACCTACACTCTTGTCTAGACTGCTGCAAATTTGGGGCTTCCCACAATCCCACAAACCCTCAAGTTTTGATAATTTGGTACAACAACTCAGAAGTTACTGAAACCACTGTACGTAGGATTACAGTTTTATTGTCATAAAGAACGCAGATCAGGAATTGAAGAGATTCCCAGGACAAGGCCTAGGGTGGAGGACACACAGCCTCCCTGCCCGGTGTCTGTCTGTGGGATCAGGGTGTGTCGCCTTCCCGGCACACCACTGTGTTCACCAACCAGGGAGCAATGCCAGGCCTTTGTGTCTAGAGTGTTGATTGGGCCTAATTACATAGGCATGATTAATTAAATCACTGGCTGGGTGCTCAAACCCTATCTCTACCCACTCCCCCCCCTCCCCCCACTGTAGATAGGGCTGGCCCCAAATTTCAGCCCTCTAATCCTGTGATTGGTCTTTGTAGTGAGCAGCCCCACCCTGAGGCTACCCAGGGTCCACCTTAAGTCAGCTCTTTGGCATAACAAAGACCCTTCTGTCACTCAGGAAATTCTAAGGGTTTTTGAAGCCAAGAATCAGAGAACAGATACATTCTTTATTGTATCACAAATCCGCAAATTCGTGGAGCCTCTCCGTCTTCTTCACAATTACTCTTTTGATAAGTGGGTAGAAATGTGTCTTGATTTTCTACTTAAGGAACTTTTTCAAGTAGACATGAAAACTGGTTACGTATCCTAGTTCTTAAAACCAGTTGAGAAAACGATTTTTAGTTAAGGAAAGTTATAAGAAAAAATTACTAACTAAAGCCTGGGGTATCTTCTAATTTAATCTCTTTGAAAGTCAGAACTTTGTTTGTTTTGGCACAGCTTTATGTATTTTTTTTTAATTTTAATTATTAATGATGATGGCTATCCCTTCCACAGTTATTGTCTGTTGTTTGCCAGGAGCAGGGAATAAAATCATGAGTAAGATGTGATTTGCTGCCAGAAGGAATTTACACTTACTCAGAGAACATAGGCATGTTTACAAATAATTATCCATGGCTCCAGGGGCGCCTGGCTGCTGGGTAGGTACAGCATGCTACTCTCGACCTCGGGGTTGTGGGTTCGATCCCCACTTTGTGTGTAGAGATCACCTAAAATCTTAAACAGTGGTGCCTGGCTGGCTTGGTTGGTTGGGCATCTGACACTTGGTTTTGGCTCAGGTCATGATCTCATGGTTCATGAGTTTGAGCCCCACCTCAGACTCTGCTGACAGCTCGGAGCCTGGAGCCTGCTTTGGATTCTGTGTCTACCTCTCCCTCCTTCTCTCACTCTGCCCCTCCCCTGTTTGTGCCCTGTCTCTCAAAAATAAATGTTAAAACTATTTTTTTAATATTAAAAAAACAAATCTTAAATACTGACTGATAACTCCTAAAGATATGTTCACAACATGTTTTGGGGGCAGACAAGAGAGGGGCTCACCTAGGAGGAGCTAGAAAGACTCCTAGTTTTTAGTTTAGTGTGCAAAGAATAAAGGATGAAGACTATTTCTTACAGAGAAAGAAGCTTTTAGGGTCTTAGTGACCTCATAGTATGCTTAGGTAACTGTTTACAGTCTGATATGGAACCCACAGGATGAGACTGGAAAGACAGGAGACAGATCATAAAGCCTCTTGTTTATTATATAAGATTGTAGGGAGTTTAGAGTTTACCCTGTGGGCAATGGGAAGTTAAAGGTTTTAAAGCAGGATGATTTGCTGAGATTAAATTGACAACACTGTGGTACATGTACTGGGGAGAGATCAGGTGTACTAGTTTGGGAATTGCCCCAGCAGAATCTTTGGGGGCCTGAACCAAGGTAGTGATGGAGAAAACATATTCAGAAGAAGTAGATTTTAAAAAGAGGGGAGGAGGGGCGCCTGCGTGGCGCAGTCGGTTGGGCGTCCGACTTCAGCTAGGTCACGATCTCGCGGTCCGTGAGTTCGAGCCCCGCGTCAGGCTCTGGGCTGATGGCTCAGAGCCTGGAGCCTGTTTCCCATTCTGTGTCTCCCTCTCTCTCTGCCCCTCCCCCGTTCATGCTCTGTCTCTCTGTGTCCCCAAAAAATAAATAAACGTTGAAAAAAAAATTTTTTTTTAAAAAATAAAAAGAGGGGAGGAGGGGTGCCTGGGTGGCGCAGTCGGTTAAGCGTCCGACTTCAGCCAGGTCATGATCTCGCGGTCCGTGAGTTCGAGCCCTGCGTCAGGCTCTGGGCTGATGGCTCAGAGCCTGGAGCCTGTTTCCGATTCTGTGTCTCCCTCTCTCTCTGCCCCTCCCCCGTTCATGCTTTGTCTCTCTCTATCCCAAAAATAAATAAACGTTGAAAAAAAAATTAAAAAAAAAAAAAGAGGGGAGGAGGGGGCGCCTGGGTGGCTCAGTCAGTTGATCGTCTGACTTCGGCTCAGGTCATGATCTCACAGTCCGTGGGTTCGAGCCCCGCGTCGGGCTCTTTGCTGACAGCTCAGAGCCTGGAGCCTGCTTCGGATTCTGTGTCTCCCTCTCTCTCTGCCCCTCCCCTGCTCATGTTCTGTCTCTCTCTGTCTCAAAAATAAATGAATGAATGAATAAATAAATAAATAAATAAATAAATAAATAAATAAATCGTTAAAAAGAGGCGAGGAAAGGGGAAGACTTTAGAATGTCTGCAGGATGCCCCTCCGGTAATGGGTTGGACAGCGGTGTAATTAAGTGAAAGGAGGCGCTCAGAAGAGATGGCTGGAGATAAAAGGCAGATTTGGGTTTCATGCTGTTCAGTGGGATATATGCATCTGTAGCTCAGAGGAGAAATCACCCTGAAGAGGAAAATTGTAGGTAAGTGATTGTTGAAGCCGTGAGAAGTGGTCCTGTTTCGCTGGGCGCACCACACTGCTAAGGGGACAGGAATGTCAGGTGCTGCTGGGGTCAACTCGAAGAGGCTGGGAGTAGAGGCTGCCTTTGGCTGATTATCACCTGTGAGCTCACAGTGGTTTCTGTGGAGGTAAATGTTCGATTTCTGGGGGTGCAGGAACGAACGGGAAGTGAGGAAGTGCAGACCGTTAAGATTCTTACAGCTTTACATTTGTGGTAATTCCAGCTGGTTTATTACGTACTCGTAATTACACATGCTGCCAAGGAGATATTTGCATTTCTCAGTATGTGATTGTTTCGACGTCACATGGTAATTATTCTTAAAGTGTACAAAGAGCATAACTAAACTTTGTTATTTTAATTTGGCCTCGGCCTTCAGCTGATATTTTTTTCTGTGGATAACTTAAAGACAGATTCATTATACATTAATTGGTATCCTGTTAAAATACCCAAAATAGGACTTCCTACTGTGCCATATAATACAAAATTGCCAATTACCTTCTGGACATTATTATCATGAAAAGGCTTCCCAGTGGCCAAAGCAGGAACAATGTAAGCAACAGATAATAATAATAATAATAATAATAATAATGTCACTATTAAGTGACAGTATTGGATTATAATGTAAAGATACAGCAAATACCCATTACTCCATGTTGATGTAACTAAGTGATCGTATGGGGCACCTGGCTGTCTCACTTGGAAGAGCATGCGACATTTGATCTCGGGATCACAAGTTTCAAGCCCCATGTATGGCATAGAGCTTATCTAAAAACAAACAAAAAAAAGAATGACCAATTAAATCAGTGGAAGGAAGGGACAAATTTTCCTTACAGAAGAATTACAAATAGTATATGTAGACCAGCCTCTTCAAGGAGGTGGACTTTAATTCCCCTCTTCTTGAATATGCACTGCACTTAGTGACCTAATGGCACGTAACAGAGGACAAGAAGGAGAGAATAGCAACTTTGCAGTGAAGGAGACGAGCAGACCGACCACACCTTAACCGGGTGCAAGTTTAACTTCATCAATGATGAATCGTGCCGATAACAGGTAGCCTCTGATGTAATTAGCCGGGAACTTTGTTCTGTGGTGTTCTTTCCAAAACTTATAACCACAGTATTCTTTTAAAAAACACAACCCTGTTCTAATAATACTAAAACCAAAAAAAGAGACATTGTACAAAATATGTGACCAGTGTACCTCAGAAGTGTCGAGGACCTGAGAAAACAAGGAAAGATTAGGAAACTGTCACAGATGAGAGAGGATTGAGACATGGCAACTAAATACAATGTGATATTGTGATTGGCCCCTAGACCAGGAAAAAGACATATGTGGAAAAAATCATATTAATGTCAATTTCATAGTTTTGGCAGATGTATCATAGTTAAAATATAAGACGTTAAGTTAACGTTAGGGGAAGTTGGGTAAAGGCTGTGTGAGAAGTCTCACTTTGTACTATCTTCCATAAATTTAACATTATAGCAAAACAACTAGTTTAGTGTTTTTTTTTTTAAACAGTACTAATTGTTGAGGGAAGCCTATCTCTAATAACTAAAGAAAAAATAAAACAGATTCTTACGATTTGGATTGAGTAGATTTTTCGTGTTTGTTGGCATAAAGTAGGCATATCTATGAATTATGTTGATGTGCATATGAGGAAAATAAAATTAGATCAGGGGCACAGGCAGGAAGGATCTTCCTTCCTGTGTGGTCTGGAGCCAGGTGGCTGACCTTGCCTTGTTTCCTAGCTGGGCAAACTGATAATCACTTGAGCAAATTTGGACTAAACAAATTAAGTGGCATAAAGCTTTAAAAGGAGTAACAGCTCTCATCATTTTATAAATGATGTTTGTGTGGTGGTTAGCTCATTCTTCTTCTGTGTTCTTCTGTAGGAACTGTTAGGGACCAATAGTCTAAGACCAACCTGATGCATGTGAAATCATAGGGATTCCACACCCAAGCCTCGCCTGGCCTTTCTGGCCTCGCCTGGTCCTGGTAACCAATTAAATCAGTATCTACATTCGGTAGACCTAAAATGGGCCTGATGAGAAAGAGAATCACATACTCTATCCCTGTTTTTCAGCGTTTTCAACTCATGGCTGGCTGTACATGGTCAGTCTGCAACCTGACTTCAAAAATGGGGGATGGTTCCCCCTAGAGCTCACAAAGTAGAGAATGTATTACACACGCACACACACATAATTATTACAGGTTTCAATAACTTTTTTGTCCCCCCAGGAGTAAATTAGAGCTGATTTTTATTTTCGTTTGGAAAAAGTATATTTACTGTAAAAATGTAATGGTTGAAGAAAAGTATACTGTGCTTTGTTTTCTTTTTAACTGGAGAGTGTCTGCATTGATCAGAATTTTCTGATATAGGACATTGTCTCTAGCATGATGTATAAAGATACCCCCAAAAGTAAAGCGTGAACACGTGTGAAGATGAAATCCGAAAATTGATTATGGTGGTTAGTGCAGTTCTGGGGTTTCCAGTGGGATTCCATTTCAGTGGATGATGTGCTTTGGGCATTACGAGAAATAGCCTAATTAGAGGGAGGAAAACAGACTTTTTAGCTTAAAAATCACCAGCATAGGCTCTGAATCATTCTCTCTTGTAGTGCATTTAATTGGTGAGTCAGATGAAATGTATTGCTTTCAGTAAATGTATTTCCCACAATTGGAAACAGCTGTTTTTATCATGGAACCAGCTTTTATCTCAGCATTCAGCTCATTCAGTAGAAGCTTCCAGGACTCCTGTGAGCTGTGAACCATAGCAAAGGATTCAGAATTTAATCTGGGAACAAAAAAAAAAACCTGATCAGAAGCTCCCAATAGTTGGTTCATATTCTTTTTGTTGTTGTTAATGTGTATTTATTTTTGAAAGAGAGACAGAGAGTGAGTGGGTGAGGGGTAGAGAGACAGACAGAATCCGAAGCAGGCTCCAGGCTCCCAGCTGCCAGCACAGAGCCCGACGTCAGGACTTGAACTCACGAGCTGCAAGATCATGACCTGAGCTGAAGTCAGACGCCCAACCGACTGAGTCACCCAGGCACCCCGGTTCATATTCTTTTACTATGGTATTCCTTTGTGTGATAAGCCAGCTTTGATGCAGTCACTGTTCAACAAACACTCCCGATAGTCTTAACTTGTAAATGATAAAATAAGTTTCTTTCTTAAAATTTTATAATACATTGTTTTGGTGGGAAGGAATGATTTAAATGTTAGAAACTAGTTTTAAATATGTGATTTTAAAATAAATGTGTATCATCTATAAACTGGCTTCAGCATGGTATCCTTCCAAATCTAGCACACTTAATCTGTTTTTCCATGGCTTACCCAACGATATTTCTAGCATTGGAAACAGCAGACAATCTGCTCACCCAAACCATTCCCTGGTTACTTGGGTCTTTAGTGCTGATCTCCCAACAGAGTGTGACCAGAACTCGTAACTATAATAAGTTTCGAAAGTTTTCATAGTGGATTTACACTAAAGAAATACATGTTTTATCCAAGCAGCTGTTGGTTTCATTCACTGTGTTCTTTTGTTAATTTACGTTTGGAAATTCCCTCGTTTTTTAGCCTAGGGTAGGTACTCAGGGCTTCAATGAAGTAGTGAGGTTGAATTATTACTCTAGTTTTTTCTTGGTGATACCTTTTTCCCAACAGACACCACAATCAGTGGGAATTGTCTCCTTTTACGCTGACGTCTCTGCCCATTTGACTCCGTCCTCACACCCAGACGTCTGAAAACGTACTATTTCTTTTTTATCTTAGATAGGTTTCAGTTCCTCCTGTGTAGACACCAAGATCTCTTGTGACAAATCAACTTCAGAACAGCTGCTTGGTTTCCACCCATTTTTATATATAATGAAAAGATTTCCAGGTTCTTATCCATTAAATCCAGTTATGTCCTTTTTTGTTTTCTCCACTTTCTGACATTCTTACCCATGATGTCACCCTACAGTTTTGCTGTAGAAGTACCATCTCTCCCCCTTTTTGTCTTCTTTGTCAAAGGTGTTTCCTCAAAACCTGCCTTTATGTTTAAAAGCTCAGTGAATAATGGCCAAGAAAAATCCAGAGACTCTACGGTCAAAACCACTTCAAGCTTCCCTCACATTTCTAAGTTTGTTTTTAATTCTTAATTCCCTTATTCTTTTCCCAATTTATGATGGTCCCTTTTTTTGTTTCCCTCCTTGCTGATAGTCGGCCTTCTTTTTTCCACGAAGACCTCTAGTTTTCTAGCTGAAGAAAAAGAATACTTGTAGTAATCACCTTACATTTATGCTGAAGTCCAGTTTTATTTGGTTGCCTTCTTGGTGATTTACTTATAACTTCTGCTTCATTTATGTGTGTGGAAGCTCTAAACATATCTCTGAAGCTGTCAGAGGTCTGAGTAACGAGTTATTCAGTAGCGTTTCTACCCAGTCGTTTTGTCAGTTGCGGAATTACCACTTCGATTCTGTTCACTTCTGAAGTACTTAATTATTTGGCTTCGTGCTGTATCGACATGGGAACTCTCTGATACGTAAAATCATAGGTATTCTCCGTGTGTATTCTTTGACGAAGTATCACATTGTCTCGAACTGAAATCCATACAACCCTCTTGTCCTGTAAGGAGTGCAGAGTGTTCTCACAACCCTCCAGGCAGATCTGAAATGACCGCTGATGACACGGGAGCAAACACGCATCGCGTGGTGGAGACAGCGACAAGGCAGTCACTGACCTGAGGAGTCCCACCGTGGCGTGGCCGAAGCCGAGAGTAAGCGGGGCAAGCAGACGGCGGTGCCCTCCCCTCCCCGTCCAGACCTGCACTGGCGCCCGGTCGCCGTGGGCACATCGGGTTTCACTGATGGAATCCAGAGCGTGGCCGTGACCCTGAAGGAGGTGTGGTGAAGAGTCCGCGGATTGGAAGATTCACTTTCCAGGAGCTTTTACCACCTTGCAGGTGCCGACCAGCCTGGGAGGTGCCTGTCCTACCAGTGCTTCCCAGTTGGGGGTACTTCTTTATGCTTAGGAATAATGCTGGAGCCCCTAAATTAGTTCCACTTCCCAAGTGGGCATAAGTCCTTGCCCTTGTTTCATTTTTCTTTTTATTTTGAATAGTTGCCTACGCATCAGTGACATTGTTAAGTAATTAAGGTCTAAAAATTTATGATGAACCTAAGGAGCCAATTTATGTATGAGAGCATAACGTTTATAAAAACCCTTTCAATTGCTTGCGTTACCTCACTTTGAAACTCGCATCAGTCGAGTGAGTTCGAGTGCTTTCTCAGACCAACGTTCAAGTGCATTGACTTGCCAAGATCTTAAAAGTCTTAATTATAGCAGAGCCAGGACTCAAACTCAGGGCACCTTTGGTGATGTACCTAACACTGCGCCACGCACAGCTGTGCACAGCACTCCGCTTTAGGTTTCGAAATGTGGATATGTTGTTCTCCCTTGAAATGGACATTCTTGTTCTGTCCGGGCGTTAGCTTGCTCTCCCCCGGCCACCCAGCTGCGCATGGCACTTAGGAAATAGTACATTTTTGGCAGTGTTGGAGATAACGTTTGCAAATCTCACCCGATTTCTGCTGTTAGGCCAATTTCAACATCTTTAACAGGTTGCTGCCTCTTACGTACAAGCTTCTATCATCATTTTCCAGTCTTAATTTTGGTTGCTTTCTATCATTAGGTAGGTTTTTTTCCTCCAGCTTTCTCATCCTCTTACTGTCCTATGACCAACATTCTTTTAGCAAAATAAGGATCTGATCTCATGACTACCAAGCCCTAGGGAACTGTGTCTCAGGGATACATTTTTTTTCCCCTGAAATATGAAATATTAAGACCATCTCTGCTTTTTATGAAAAGGGAATTCAAACAGACTTTTACAAATGAAAAGTGAAAAACATCCTGAATGAAGTTTCATTCCAGTCTCCTGTTAAATCCTAAGAATAGGCTGCCGGCCTCCAGTACTTTCAGGAAATGAAAAGTGGCTCAGAAGCTAGGTGAGCTAAGCCACCTCTCTCTCAATTGTTTCGTTTCTCAGGAATTGCTGTACAATGCTGCCAGTAACGATCTCCAGGGATCTGACCCCCGTTCCACCTCCTCCTGCCTCCTGTGCAGCTCCAGATGCCTCCAAAGGAGGAGCTTTGAGGAAGGTGCCGGTTCCCTCTTTGACCCTGAGGGCAGTGAGGCCAGGCAGGGTGATTCTCAGGATATCCTGATGTTCAAAGGTACAGTTGAAGCCTTCATCAAGACTTTCTTGAAGATGACCAAGAAATTTGGGGAACATTACCACGTAGCCTAGAAACTGAAGACAGAGCTCCAGCATGGATGGCACAAACGCCATCTGAAGTGCACGTGATGACATTCAAGACCTTCGATAAGCTCCTTAGGGGCAGAGACTTTCAAAAGATTTTTCTCTCTCTCCTCCTGCCTCCACAATGTCTAGCGTAGAAGCAAGCATATAAACTGGACTCGATGAATGTTAGTTTATGACTGAGAGAGAAGACTTTATAAAAAGTGCTCTCCAACCGCTCCTTTCCCTAGTTGTTAGTCCAAGATTGAGCATTCAGCAGAATAACGGTAAAGAGAGGCCTCTGATGTCTCAAGCTTCTTGGCCACTGTTGTCTTCTGTCTTGGCTCTGTGTCTCAGTAGGAAGTAGTTACCTGTCCAGTGTGTGAATTTTTCAGTGTTAACACTTATTTTTTTTATTTTTTTTAACGTTTATTATTGAGAGAGAGACAGAGATAGAGCATTAGCATGGGAGGGGCAGAGAGAGAGAGAGAGGGACACACAGAATCCAAAGCAGGCTCCAGGCTCTGAGCTGTCAGCACAGAGCCCGACGTGGGGCTCGAACTCACGAACCATAAGATCATGACCTGAGCCAAAGCCGGAATAACCGACTGAGCCACCCAGGCACCCCTCAATATTAATACTTACTAAGGTATGTCTTCACTGATGCCTGGGCTTTTACCTCTTAGATATTTTTATTGCGGGGGAGGGGGGGTGGCGCCTGGCTGGCTCAGTCAGTGGGGCATGCAACTCTTGATCTCAGGGTTGTGAGTTTGAGCCCCGTGTTGGGTGCGGAGATTACTTAAAAGTAAAATCTTTATTGAAAAAGATATTTTTGTGGTATTTAACTCTTTAATGGAAATCTTATCTCAACCACAATCTAGGGTGGATTCATTGTACTGTCAGTTTTTAAAATCCCTTTGTATTTATTTTTAAGATTCAAGGATAAAGTCTTGCTTCTTGAGTAGATCTCACATTGGTCATGTCTGTGTTGGGGAAGTAGGATGTATTGTTACAATGCCAGTTTCCCGAGAACCTAACTTGTTACTGTTGAATGGCAGCACAGAGCCTTCTGTCTCGCCTGAGCAGGACTCAGAGAGGATTTACAATGATGTGATTTATGATAGATAATACGTAATTAGAACAAAGCTCACGGTTTATTATTATCTGTGTCAGAGAAAGGGAAACACTAGAAACGTGGCTCCATTCAGTTCTGTCCCCGAGTTGTTCTTTGCTCACTTAGTCACATCTCCATCAAGGAGTTCACTCTTCGTTTAGAGGTGGATCTTAAAAATCTCATATTCAGGTATTTGATTTCTGATACTTTTGTACTACAGTTGTACTACAGTTATGCATAGACTTTCTATTTGTGACTTCTTTCAAGTGTGAAGTGAACATTTCAGAGTACTGCTAGTTTTTTTGACCAACGTGATACAGACATTTATTATGCATTCTCAGCAGCTGGCTTTTTTGGTTCTAAAGAATCCAGTATCAGAACCAAGTATATTTTATTCAGAAGAAGAATCTTTCCTGAACAAGATATTTTTCTCTTGAGTAAGAGATGTGTTAAATTATGCCGCATTGATAGGGGTTTTGGTTAACATTAAGTATGTGACTTTTGAAAGGAAATCAAGTTTCTTTGTCCTTAAGAGCTCTTACGTATATAACGAAGGAACCTCAAGCATACAGCTTTAAAGTACGTTTGCTCTGTTTCCTAGATAAGTTAGCAGTCCTTGCAGAATATGCTATAGGGGAAACACACAGAGTGTGAAGGTGACCTCACAGGTTTAAGATCCAACTCTGATTCTATTAAATGAAACGCTCAGGTTGGACCTGCTTTTCTCACATCAGTTGTTCCTAATTAATTGCACTGTACGTTTTGTCCGTCGGTTTCTGGGATGAATTCTAACTGACAATCAGGAACAGGTGTGATTGTAGTCCTGCCGGTGACTTTTATCGATAAATATCTCGATGATGTGTTTCCTGGTGGTGATGCGCCAGAACTAACATGAATTCCGTTCATTTTCCCTCTAAAATCGTTTTCCCTGTGTAACGTGACAGGAGAAATTGACGTGGGAGAGGCCCGTGAGGCAGCACGGGTGTGCTGGCAGCACGCGGTGTGGCTTCTCCCTGCTTTTCGTCCACTCCCCGTCCGCTCGCAAGTTGTATGGCTGCTGGGAGTGGTGATGACAGCAACTCAAATAGTCTAGTTCTGACACACGATCGTTTGAAATTGTGCTTAGACGTGAGTTTCCCTGTGATTCCTGGCCTTTCCTGTCTCTCCAGGTTCCCAGCCAACCTCAGAGAAGTCTTCCCAGCGACTGTCCGAGAGCACGAGCAGCAGCCCTGCCCGGAAGCGGTCGTCCTCGGAGAGCACTTCGTCCACAGGCAAGTCCCCCTGTTGCACGGACGGACTCTGACCCGACTCTCCCGTCTGCTACTTGTGAGCAGACTTCCCGCACGACGCGATAAGCTTCTCACAGAAATCACAGCTTACATTTACTTACAAGACATTACTGTGGACGAGACAGAAGTGACTCTAGGACGCGCGAGGGGGCCACAGTGCAGACTGACACAGTGCGGACCCCCCCCCCCCCAGTCTCCCTGAGTCCAGGTGGGCTCACTCCCAGACCTGCAGCGATTTGGATGTGATCCAGAGGAAATCGTTCAAAATGACTAGGTTCAAGAGTAGGCGGACAGGAAAATAAAGATTTTACAAGTTGTGTTGAGGTGAAGGACTGTGGGTGCGCTAAGGCAGTGTGGATTGGAACTACTTTATGAAGACTTAGATATATGTATGTACAAAATTATTGTAATAACGCAGTAGTTTCCAAAGTAGCATTCACAGATGTCTCAGACAAGCAGAACAATTTAGGAGGTTGAAAGAAGAATCCCTATTAATTATTATTTCTAACCTCAACTTTTAAAATGTTTAATGTTTGTATACACATAACCTCTTACTACAGTGTCATATTTGTGTAGCTTTTTACATAGGTTCAGGTTATGCTCCCAGTTTTTGTTTTGTTTTTGTTTTTTCTGATAGTATGTGTGTTTACCAAAGAACCCGACAAGCTAGAGGGTAACATATATGTATCTGTCCTCTGCCTTTAGTGAGGATTGGAGAGGAGGAAGTGCTTTCTAATGTGTCAGTGTCATCAGGAGAGATGGGGGAGTGGTAGGGTCGTTCCAGGTGGGGGGAGGTAATAAAAGGGGGGCATCTGGGTGGCTCAGTCAGTCGAGCCTCTGACTTCGGCTCCGGTCATGATCTCGCTGTTCTTGAATTCAAGCCCCGCGTCGGGCTCTGTGCTGACAGCTCAGAGCCTGGAGCCTAGAGCCTGCTTCCAGTTCTGTGTCTGCCTCTCTCTCTCTCTGTCCTTCCCCGACTTGTGCTCTTTCCCTCTCTAAAAAATAAGTAAACCTTAAGAAACTAAATAAAAGAGCCAGTGTAGTTATGGTCAAGGACTGAATGTGAGGCTGGAAAGGCAGGTAGGGAACCTTATTAATGACACTGAGGGACCACTGAAAGTTTTAGGCAAGGAAGTGACTTATCAATTCTTGGCTTTCTATCCATGTTTTTAGGGGTTTTTTGTTTTTAAATGTTTATTTTTGAGAGAGAGAGAGAGAGCAAGAGCGAGTGTGCGTGTGAGCAGGGGAGGGGCAGAGAGAGAGGGAGAGAATCCCAAGCAGGCCCCAGACTGTCAGTACAAAGTCCAATGTGAGGCTCAAACCTACGAACCGTGAACCAGTTGAGCCACCTAGACAGCCCTAACCACGTTTTTGTTTTTAATGTTTTTATTTATTTATTTTTTATTTTTTTAATGTTGATTTATTTTTGAGACAGAGACTGAGCATGAACGGGGGAGGGTCAGAAAGAAAAAGGGAGACACAGAATCCAAAGCAGGCTCCAGGCTCTGAGCTGTCAGCACAGAGCCCGACGTGGGGCTCGAACTCACAGAGTGTGACATCATGACCTGAGCCGAAGTCGGAAGCTCAACCGACTGAACCACCCAGGCATCCCAATGTTTTATTTGTTTTTGAGAGCGAGAGAGGCAGAGACAGAGCATGAGCGGGGGAGGGGCAGAGAGACAGGGAGAGACAGAATCGTTCGAAGCAAGCTCCAGGCTCCAAGCTGTCAGCACAGAGCCTGACGCAGGGCTCGAACTCAGGAACTGTGAGATCGTGACCTGAGCCAAAGTTGAACACTTAACTGACTGAGCCACCCAGGCGCCCCCTCATCCATGTTTTTTGATTAGTAAATCACTTGTGACTTATGGTCAGAAAATCTACTTCCTTCATTAGTTCAGGGCCACCCTGTCAAATTGTATCCGTGTTCTACTTACTGAATTTATCTTATGATGAGCTTCAACATATTGGAAGCTTTTTATTAGCACCATTGTGGTCTCAGAGGTGCAGTGGAACCAACTCGAGCATCACTAGGGTTTTGTCTCTCAGAGTGCTGTTTCCGTACTGCTTCAGGGAGACTCTTAAACATCCAGTGAACTACTTTTGACAATGTTGACCTAGACCAGAGGTTAGCAAGCTGCAGCCTGCAGACCAGATGCGACCCAAGGCTTCTTTAGGTGTAGTCCCAGCTAGAAACTGTTCTTACGTTTTTATTTATTTATTTTTATTATTTATTTATTTTTACTTTTTTTTTTTTTTCACTTTTATTCATTTTTGAGAGAGAAACAGAGCATGAGTGGGGAGGGGCAGAGAGAGAGGGAAACAGAATCTGAAGCAGGCTCCAGGCTCCGAGCTGTCAGCACAGAGCCCGACGTGGGGCTCGAATTCACAAGACCGTAAGATCATAACCTGAGCTGAAGTCAGATGCTCACCTGACTAAGCCACCCAAGCGCCCCTGTTTTTACATTTTAAAGGGTAGCTTAAAAAAATACAGGAGCAAGGGAAAAAGTATATGTGAGACACCGTATGTGTCTTCAAAAGCCTAAAATATTTACTATCTAGCTATCTATAGAAAAAGTTTGCCAACCCCTAAAAAGAAAGAATGAGATCTCATGGAGATATCCACGAAGAAAAATCACCCAAATATTTTACTTGAGTAAACAAAAGAAATACTACCTAGATCCATAAGGTTACTGTCACCATATAAACCAACCACCATTTATTCATTCAAATAAATCCTTTCTGAGTTACTATGAATACTGAGCACTGGAGATGCAAACATGAATAAGGTTCCTGCCCTCAAGGAGTCAGCCATATTCGCCATTAAGAGGTGGGTTAAATTCTGTAACAGACCGGTCGGTGTAGGCAACTCGAGCACTTACCACATGCGTGGTGACTAAAGGAGACATCCCTGGGGCGCCTGGGCGGCTCAGTGGGTGGAGCAGCTGGCTCTTGATTTTGGCTCAGGTCATGATCTCACGGTTCGTGGGTTCCAGCCCCCGCGTTGGGCTCCACACTGACGGTGCTAATAAGCCTGCTTGGGATTCTGTCTCTCTGTCCCTCCCCTACTCAGGTGCGCATGTGCGGTCTCCCTCTCTCTCTCTCAAAATAAATAAACTTAAAAAAAAAGAAGAAGACAACATCCCTGAAGATGTGACACATAATACTAGTGTAATTTGAGTACATGAGTGGGTAAACAGTAAGAATGTGTTTAACACACTGACAATAACATGTCCGAAGAAAAGCGCAAAACCATAAAATGGAATGCTGTTTTTGGAGAGCAGCACGTTATTTGAGATTACTAGCGTGTGAGGGATATTATGTGTGATTGTGGTTGAACATGAAGCTATAAAAGTAATAACCCACATGGCACAGGGGGTTTTTTTGTTTGTTTTTTCATTTGAAGGAATTGAGACTTTACTGTAGAGGCAGTTGGGAGCCACTAGAGGATTTTGAACAGGAAGATAAAAATTATTTGATATATTGTGCAGTTCAAAATAGGATAGATTTTGCAGTGCTAAAAGAAGTCCCACATTTCGGTGGCTTGAAACAACAAAGCGTTGTTACTTTCTGTTCACGCTGTGTGACAATAATGGGTCTGTTGTGCGTTGTCTTCCTTCTAGGACCTTGTGTAACCCAGCCTCTATCTGGAGCGTTGCTGGTCGTGTGGAAAAGGGTGAAGGTTCATACAACGCACTGACCAGCTCTTAAAGTTTCTGCCCAGAACTAACTGTTACTCCTCACATTTCAGCGCTAAAGCAGATCGCATGGTTAAGTCTTACGTCGAGGAGGTGTCGGGTGTATGATGTCATTGAAGGCAGGGCAGCAAATATTTATGAATAATGGCTCAGTCTACCGCGTACACATTTTGGGAAAACTCTACAGCATTACAGTGTAGAGAGTGGAACGTGACAAGAAATATGTGGAGAAATGCATTGATAATGGCTTCAGGTTGGGATATGTTAGAATTGAACAGTGTTTGGACTGTTGGGGTGGAGATGTTAATTAGCCATTCGGAAGTGGCGGCGTGTAGTTTGAGAGGCATCTCTGGTAGAGACGCAGGCCTAACAGTAGGTAATACAAACTTTAATCTGGCAGGGAGTGAGATTACCCAGCAAGAAGATACCAGTTGGGAGGATGGCAGGAATGCAGGTTAAAGAAACATTCGCTTTCGAGGGAAGCGGAAGAAAAGAGATCAGTGATAACATACAGGTTTTAAATAGATTTTTTATATAGAAAAATCACAGAGTACATGGAACGGAAACCTCTTAATGTCAGATGTCACAAAGAGGTCAAGAAAGATGTGGACAGAAAGTGTTAAGTAATTGGGAAAACGATTTTTATAAAACCACTTTGCAGGCGGAGTTAGAGCAGTTTGGCTGCTTGAGAAGGTGCTGTCTGAGTTCAGGTGACCCTGGTACGGATTTGAGCTTTGCTTCCAGCAGGGAGGCAGAGGAGATGTACAGAGCCAACAGATACGCTTCTCGGTACTTAAAACTAAAAATACTAGATAAAGTATGGAAAATATTTCTTAAAACATTGCTGAAATTTGAAGTAAGTAGACAGGAAACCAGAAACTTTCAGAAAACTTGATTAACAGGAATTAGGAGTATTAGAGCTGCTTGACATCTGCCTGGTGTGGCGAGAGCCTGATTACTGGGAAACATCCAGGTGCAAGAGACAAAGGACAAGGCCTAAGGCTCTAGCAGCACAGAAGTCCCCATCAGATTTCGGTAAATCTGGCGTAAATCTGGCGCTCCCTGAAGGTGACATTTACCAGGTTGAGAGCCAATAGAAACAAAGCCGCCACAGAAGAACCTGGTGGTTTCTTGTTTCAGTTTGGCTTTGGGAAGAGCCCGAAAAGGAGCTCCTCTCCACACACATGCTCTGTGTCACCTCCTGTCTCACACTGCCTGTGGAACCCAGAAAAAAAATCAATGAAAATTTGTTGTAGAGTAGTAGGGCCCTGAGTTCTTCCACAGGCAAGTGCAAATTTAATTCCTATTTGGCATAAACCTGAGCGTCTTTGACCGTCCTCAGTCCTGATTGACCTGGCATTCTCATCATCACCAGCAGCACTGGGATGATACCCTCTGTTTTGCAGTCGAAGGGCAAGCAGGAGGGCCTCTGGCCAGCTCAGTCCATGTAGCACACCACTCTCGATCTCAGGGTTGTGAGTTGGAGCCCCACATTGGGTGTAGACGTTACTTAAAAATACAATCTTTAAAAAATAAATTAATTAAAAATAAAGGCAACTAGCTCAACCAGAACTATGTCCTCCTAACCTTCCAGGGATATTCAAAGAAATGAAATATGTGTAGAGACTATCTGTGTAGTCATTGAGATATATAAACAACCGTAGGAAAACAGTTTTGTACGGGATATCTTATGGCCCATCCATGAACTGTTTTGAAGCAAATCCAAAGGGATAATTTACTTAAATACACTAAAAGAGTATATGATAATACTCATGAGTGCAGTCACTGTTATGAAAGCTATTGGCTATGACCTTAGCGGGATCTATTGGGAAACATGACAGGAGATTGCCTGGACTTAACTTATGATGTGGAAGCTGGGTTCCCAGAGCAGAGGTTTCAGAGAAACTCAGGTGGAATGTGTCCTGCCTTTTGTAGCCCAACCTTAGAAATCACCATATTCTCACCTCTATCGACTTCTCTTTGCTAGAAGCAGCTCACTAAGGGCAACTCATATTCAAGAGGAGAGGCATTAGATCCTACCCCTTTTTAAAAAAACTTTTTTAATGTTTATTTATTTTTGAGAGAGAGACAGAGCATGAGTGGGGGAGAGGCAGAGAGAGAGGGAGACACAGATTCCAAACGAGGTTCCAGGCTCTGAGCTGTCAGCACAGAGCCTGACGTGGGGGCTCGAACTCACAAACTGTGAGATCGTGACCTGAGCCAAAGTCGGACGCCTAACCGACTGAGCCCCCCCAGGTGCCCCTAGATCCTACCCCTTGAAGGGGGAATTAGTAAAAGAGTTGTGTATGTACAGGTTGTAATAGCTCTACAAGCAGCTGGGCTGTTGCTTTAGGGCAGGGAGGCAAGATGAGCTGGGTATGGAGGGGCCGTGGTGGTGTGAAGGCAAGTGGATAGGTTCAAGAGGCCAGACTAACGTAAAATCGAACGTTTTGAGTTGTGGGGAGAGTAGAGGAGAAATGACAGACGATGTGGCCTGAGCTTGGCTGACAAAATCCCTGGCACGTGATTGGTGCTCTGTGTAGATAATGTTGAAGAGCTGGCTTTACGTTACCAGTCACTGAGCTTGGCGCTTTGGAGGAACAAGGTTGAGGGAGGAGGTAATGAACAGGAGTACGAGAGATCTATGAAACATGCAAAAGGAGAGAAGTAGAAAAACAGGTGTTACTCAGAAAAGAGAGACTGGGGAGACACCAGAATGTACGTGTCTACGTACATTGAATGAACTGTCAAAGGGAGCAGGGAGGCCTGCATCAAGGAGAGAAGCGCTCGGGCCAGAGAGTGAGAAGGGGACAGTCCTCATTCTGGTGACCTTCAGATAAAAGTTCTGATCGTGGAAACTATGAGAATGAACGTGTCCCCCGTGGGCAATAAATGTAGAAGGTAACACTGCAGTACCGGGGCTGAGGGGCCTCTACGGCTAATGCTGATGGAGCTGAGGAATGGGGAGAGAAAGTGGGTTATCAGAGAGACAGTGGAGGCCGGATTTTAAAAATTAGGGATATAAAATGTCACTGAGAGTTTGAATTTAAACAGTACTACTGGATATTATTTGAAGGAAGTTATTGGTAATTGGAGAAAAAGTCCAGTGTAATCTGATTGGAATCTGGAATGCCTGGGGCTTGTACAGTAGCCCCTAGAATCCTACCGCATTTTAAACTCAGATAGACAGGATATGCATCCATCAACTTTGGAGAAGCATTACCTGTGATCATTAGTAGGAAACAACGAGGCATCTTGGGAAGTAGGCCTATTACAATTCGATGTTTACAAAGACTGTGAAACTAACATGGCTGGCCAGAGGCACGGGAGCCTTTCCCACGTGAAGTATAGTCACGAAAATGCGCTGACAAAGATCACCAAGTCCCTGGGCCACTAAGGTAACAAGGGTTAAGTGGAAGGTCTTTGTCCGGCGTTTAACTGTCGAGTCTCCTAACTCAAACGGACCTTCATTTCTGAAGAAATAAACGATTCATTCCTGGTCCTCATCTCAGAGAGTGAGCGTTATTGTTGTTGCTTTTTAACTCACTGGTAATAGGGAGGCATAGGCCAGTTTTGAAGTTCCTGAGATGACTGTCATATAGGCCTGATTCAGGAAAGTAAACCACCAACTTGCCTGGGAGAGAGAACCGCACATGGTCTTAGGATGTGTGATGTTGTGAGGACAGATGGAGCAGTGCTCCTTTTCTTCCTTGTAAAGAGTCGTTTAAGTGACTGGCTGTGTTCGTTTTTCTTCTGCGTGTGATTTGTCACCTCGTTTAGTGAATGGCGTTTCCTCTCGAAGTCCGAGAGCGACCGCTTCTGGGGACGACTCCGTGGACGGTCTGCTGCAGCGGATGGTACAACATGAGGACCAGGCGCCCCTGGGGAAGAGCGTCGAGGCCGCGATCACATCCGCCTCTGTGCCGCCTTCCTCCAGTCCGGGCCACAGCCACGGCCACGGCCACGGCAAGGAGCGAGCCCCGGGGAGACCAGACAGCCTTCTCGTGCCTGCGGTCCCCGGCGACTCCTGCAGTGGTAGCATCTCACTCCTCTCCGAGAAGTTGCCGAGCAGCCGTTCGCCCCCGCACATCAAGAGGAGCGTAGTGGAAGCCATGCAGCGCCAAGCTCGGAAAATGTGCAATTACGACAAAATCCTGGCCACCAAGAAAAACCTGGACCATGTCAACAAAATACTAAAAGCCAAAAAACTGCAAAGACAGGCCAGGACAGGGAACAACTTCGTGAAACGCAGACCAGGCCGACCTCGGAAATGCCCCCTCCAGGCCGTGGTGTCGATGCAAGCCTTCCAGGCCGCCCAGTTGGTCGGCCCCGAGCTGAGCGAAGGCGAAGAGAGAGCAGCGGCGCCCTTCCGTCCTGACACCGTTACGGATGTCATCGAGGCTGTTGTCCAGAGCGTGAACCTGAGTCCAGAACAGAAGAAGGGGTTGAAGAGGAAAAGTTGGCTTTTGGAAGAACAGACCAAGAAAAAGCAGAAGCCGTTCCCAGAGGAAGAACGAGAGCGCACTGAAAGGTAATTCCTGGTTTCACACTTGGTCTGGGTGGAGGACACACAGACGTGTCACAGATGTGACCTATCCATACGCAGCTGAGTGCCTCTTCGTTATAGAAAACCTGCACTTCTCTGTTTTATTGAAAAGTTTCTCTTCAGGGCCGCCTGGGTCATTCAGTTCATTAAGCGTCCGACTCTCTCTTTCTTTTTTTTTTTATGTTTATTTTATTTCTGAGACAGACACAGAACATGAGCGGGGGAGGGGCAGAGAGAGAGAGAGGGAGACAGAGAATCTGAAGCAGGTTCCAGGCTCCGAGCTGTCAGCACAGAGCCCGACGCGGGGCTCGAACTCACGGACCGCGAGATCGTGACCTGAGCCGAAGTCAGACGCCCAACCGACTGAGCCACCCAGGCGCCCCAATGTCCGACTCCTGATTTTTGACTTGGGTCACGATCTCAAGGTTCCTGAGTCTGAGCCTGTGTGCAGAACCTGCTTGGGATTCTCTCTCTTTCCTTCTCTCTCTGCCCCTCCCCCACTTACTTTAAAAAAGTAAGGGTTAGGTTTAAAAAAAGAGGGGGGTTCTTATTATAACTGCCCCAAATTATAAATAATTAAGCACAGGGAATGTAACAATTCAATCTAATCCCCTCACTCTACAGGTGAGGAGGTCCGGGCCCAGAGATGTTACCTATTTTATCCAGTATATAGCTGTGTGCCTGGAATTATTTTTACTATCACACCTACTCCCGTATGCTCTAACTTTGTCTTCCTGTCATCGCATACGTTTTTCTGCATGTTAGATTTATTTCCTTCATAGTGTCCTGGTTACATTTTTACATTTTTCTAAAAGATAACAGAACACAGAGCCAAAAGTCATCCAAAAATAAGAGCATTTAATCCTTTTGTTACGTATCCAACCAGATTCATTCCCTGAAGGTATATTTGGTATTTTCAAAGGAGCTAATGGCAATCTTCACCATTTGCAAATGGCTTTTCCTTTACTAAATGTCGCATGTCAGTCACAGTTAATGGCATCCCTCGTTCACAGAGAAATACAAATTGAAACTGCTAGATACATTTTAAGCCTCTTAACATACATTGTCAGACTGCTGTCTTAAAAGCCACGTCTGTTTATACTTTGACTAGATCATGCGGTAATAGTCAGTACTCTTTACCCCCCACCCTTATCTACCCTGGAAATTATCTTTTTAAAAAAATCTTTAGGGGCGCCTGGGTGGCGCAGTCGGTAAAGCATCCGACTTCAGCCAGGTCACGATCTCGCGGTCCGTGAGTTCGAGCCCCGCGTCAGGCTCTGGGCTGATGGCTCGGAGCCTGGAGCCTGTTTCCAATTCTGTGTCTCCCTCTCTCTCTGCCCCTCCCCCGTTCATGCTCTGTCTCTCTCTGTCCCAAAAATAAATAAAAAACGTTGAAAAAAAAAAATAAAAAAAAAAAATCTTTATCTGGGGGCAGGGAAAGAAAACCTTCCTCAATCTGATACAGGTGAAATATACTTCCTAAATGTTACTTGCTGCTTATTTTAATTTGCACGTTTTTGCATATTAGAAGACATTAGTATGTGTTGTGTTCCATACCTGTTTTTTAAGTGCTCATTACATGCAGTCACAGTGATAACCCTGGGACGCCTAGCTGGCTCAGTCAGAAGAGCCTGTGACTTTTGATCTTGGGGTTGTGAGTTTGAGCCCCATGTTGGGTGTAGAGATTACTTAAATTAAAAAAAAAAAAAAAAGAATGATAACCCTTAATGCTTGTTGTAGGACATCATTTGGTTTTCTTTATATTTTCTTGCCAAACAGCAATAGGACAGTTATCAGTCTTTTTCTCTATCATCTACCTTGGTGAATCCCATATAGAGGTTTCTTATATCTCTCTAATGCATCATCTATAAAAAAGACTTCTTTTCCTAGAGAATATACAGGATATATTTTTTTTCATGAGTAATACAAGCTTGTAGATACATCAGTGAAACTGAAAGCTTACTGGTCGAGAAGTTGTGTCTCTCTTCACATGACCTCATTTCTTCTCAAATCCTGTTCTCTTTGTGGGCATGGGCGTTAAGAGCACACCGTGTAGCGGTGCCTGGCTGGCCCAGTCAGGGGAGCATGCCTCTCTTGACCTGGGGGTCGTGAGTGTGAGCCCCATGCTGGGAGGGACTCCTCTTAGGAGATTGTGCAAGAAAGGACATGACGTAGTGAGATCCCAGGGGCAGCAGCAATTTTTCACCTTTTTCTGATTAGAACCTACTATAGTACTTGGTATGTAGCAGGAATTTATTCATTTCCTCATTCAGTAAGTGTTTATTGCAAAATTACTTATCCCATGTGCTGAGGGTAGGTAAGAGTGGTAAGCAGATAGAGATACACTCCCTGTCCTCATGGATTGTGCAGCCTAAGTATGAGTAGGGAGAGTTAGTGCTATGAGAATGAATTGTTGAGGTGATTGACCTAGCTTCCCTGTGGAAGTAATTACTAATTAAAATCTGAAGAATTGACTTCATCTGTTATGTAAGGCGTGAGGCTAGAGCACACATTATGGGCTCAGTATGAAAAGGCAGAGCAGGTTCAAGGAAGTGAAAGAATGCTTTTGTGGCCAAAACACAGAGCAAATTCTAGTAGTGTGGTCTAGAGCTTAGAGAATGAGTCTAAAGAAAAGGTTGTGGGGGCCAGATCATGCAGAGGGCCTTGTACGCCATGTTAAAGAGCATGGACACTATTTGATTAGTAACAACCCAGATGGCAAAAGAATAATGGTTATGGGGCGCCTGGGTGACTCAGTCGGTTAAGCATCCATCTTCGGCTCAGGTCATAATCTCAGGGTTCGTGGGTTGGGGCCCCACGTCAGGCTCTGTGCTGACAGCTCGGAGCCTGGATCCTGCTTCAGATTCTGTCTTCCTTCTCTCTGCCCTTCCCCTGCTCACTCGCTCTATCTCTCAAAACTAAGTAGACATTTTTTTTAAGTTTAAGAAAAGAATAGTATAATGGTTATGAGCTGGGTTCTAGATCAGAAGAATCTGGGTTCAAACCCTGGTTCTAAAAGGAAAAAGGACAAATTTTAAAAGCTGTGTAAAAAATAAAATCATCTCTCCTTTGCTCTACTGGTGGGAATGCAAACTGGTGCAGCCACTCTGGAAAACAGTATGGAGGTTCCTCAAAAAATTAAAAATAGAACTACCCTATGACCCAGCAATTGCACTACTAGGTATTTATCCAAGGTATATAGGTGCTGTTTCTTGGGTTTTGGGGGGTTTTTTTAAGTTTTTTTTTTTTACATTTTATTTATTTTTGAGAGAGAGAGAGAGAGAGAGAGACAGAGCACAAGTGGGGGAGGGGCAGAGAGAGAGGGAGACACAGAATCCAAAGCAGGCTCCATCCAGGCTCTGAGCTGTCAGCACAGAGCTCGACAAGGGGCTCAAATTCATGAACCCTGAGATCATGACCTGAGCTGAAGTCGGACACTTAACCGACTGAGCCGCCCAGGTGCCCCCAGGTGTGCTGTTTCTGAGGGGCACATGCACCCCCATGTTTATAGCAGTACTATCCACACTAGCCAAAGTATGGAAAGAGTCCAAATGTCCATCGACAGGTGAATGGATAAAGAATATATATACACATACACACAGTGGAGTATTATTCGGCAATCAGAATGAAATCTTGCCATTTGCACCTACGTGGATGGAACTAGAGGGTATTATGCTAAGTGAAATTAGAGAAAGACAAATATCCCATGACTTCACTCATATGAGGACTTTAAGATACAAAACAGATGAACATAAGGGAAGGGAAGGGAAGGGAAGCAAAAATAACATAAAAACAGGGAGGGGGACAAAACCTAAGAGACTCTTAAAGACAGAGAACAAACTGAGGGTTGCTGGAGGGGTGGTGGGAGGGGGGGATGGGCTAAATGGCCAAGGGGCATTAAGGAAGACACTTGTTGGGTTGAGCACTGGATTCTACTCCTGAAATCATTGCACTATATGCTAACTAACTTGGATGTAAATTAAAATAAATTAAATAAAATTTAACGACAAAATAAAATCATAATTCAAATAGTTAAAACTGAATCAACACTATGCTACATATATCAACTTGTGGGATGTATCTAAAGAGGCGGCTAGAGTCGGATTCATAGCCTTTAATACTTACATTACTTTCTAAAATGCTGAAAATTTATGAACCGTGAGTCCAATTAAGAGATGAGAAAAACCAGAGAATAAGCCCCAAAAGGTAAATGGGAAGTGAAGGAAATGAAACATATATTAAATTAACAAAATAAAGCTAAGGTACAATAGAGAGACTCACTGAAGACCAAAGTTAGTTCCTTGAAGACTAATAAAATATACAAACTTCTAGTAAAGTTGATCAGTGAAGAAAATTATAAGTTAAAAAGGAGATAAGCTGTATATGAGAGATTAAAAAATGACTACTATAAGCATGTTATGCCCCACAAATTGGAAAACTCAGTTGAAATGTACGTATTCCTAGGGAAAACCTACTCAAGAAGAGATAACCTGAGTGTTTCTTTTCCATAAATCAATCTTTAATTTAAAATCTTGCTGCAAAGAAAGCAGCAGGACCAGAAACTTCTACCATACTTGAAAGAAAAGGATCATTCCATTCTCCTTAAAATTCTCTAGAGGCACCTGGCTGGCTCAACCGGAGGATCATGTGACTCTTGATCTCATGGTCATGAGCTCAAACCCCACACTGGGTGGAGACAGACAGACGTACATACATAAACAAACTTAAAAAAAAACAAAAAAACTCTTTAGAGATGATGGGGGAAGTAGGGAGGGGAATACACCTACGGAAAGTACATAAACATTAGAAATAAGTTCATCTTTTTTTCATAAAGCCAACACTGATGTAGACATGGAAGGGGTGAATGTATAGAACTCTGCTAGCTAGTATCCCATGTGCCTCCCCAGTCACAAACTGCTTCACCACTAGCCAAAATCAATTTCCTGACTTCTTTTTTTTTTTTTTTTTTTTTTAACGTTTATTTATTTTTGGGACAGAGAGAGACAGAGCATGAACGGGGGAGGGGCAGAGAGAGAGGGAGACACAGAATCGGAAACAGGCTCCAGGCTCTGAGCCATCAGCCCAGAGCCCGACGCGGGGCTCGAACTCATGGACCGCGAGATCGTGACCTGGCTGAAGTCGGATGCCTAACCGACTGCGCCACCCAGGCGCCCCATCCTGACTTCTGATGTAACCACCTCCTTACCTTTTTCTTTTACACCATTTAAGTCTGCAAGCCTAGACAATGTCGTTTAGTTTACCCTCACTGAACTTCGTTTGGATGGAATTGCACAGGACATACACTTCTGTGTCTTCCCTTTCTTTGCTCAACATGTACATCTGTATCTGTGCTGTGACATGTTGCTGTAGTCCTTTCCGTCGTCGGTACAGAATTCAGTTCTCTGCTTCACTGTTGGGTCGTTTCGACTTTGAGACTATTTCCCAAAAATGCTGGTGGATATGGGCACGAATTTCCCCAGGGTATATTCCAAGGGATGGAATTACTGAATAACGTAAAAGATTTGTCCCCAGACTTCTTGAAGCCGTGGTGCGTTAAGCTAGTACGGAACTGGTTCGGTAAGAGAAGGCAACCTTGCTACATGAAACCGTAACACTGCTTATCGACAGGGACAGAGAACAGTATTTAATGAATTGTGCCCTAAAAGTTGATATTACATAGTAACGGGAATGAAATTGGATCCTGTCTCATCCCAGATACAAAAGTTAACTCCCAGTTGATTAAATCCATAATGGAATGAAAAAAACTTCACAACTTTATTGTCAGAAAGGAGTTCATAAGCCAGATCTCAAAAGCAGTACCCATACAGGTAAAAAGACTGACATACTCAATTATATTAAAGCTAAACTTCCATTCATCAAACATCATGACAAATATATGAAGACTTTCTACAAACTGGGAAATTTGTAACACGTGTGATGTATACAATTTTGGTGTCCAGAATACATAAACAGCAACAAAATTGTGTTACAAATAAACCCTATGTAATCTAGCAGTTGCCCTTTAGAGAAAGTCTTGCCCAACAGTCAACACTTTTCGGAAAGGTAGTGGCAAGATTCATTATAATATATAGAAAATAGAAATATCCAACATTACCATGAAAAGGAATAAACACAGTTTTCCACGCAATGGAAAATGATATGGTAATAGAGATTCATGAATTACAGCTGATAATGTAATAATAGTGGATGAATCTTATAAACATTAAGTAAAAAAAAAAAAAAAAAAAAAAAACCAAGGTCCTAAAAATGACATACTAGCTGGTCCTACTTTTATAAAGCAAACACACACACAAACTAAACAAATTACTGCATTTTTTTAATAATTTTTTTAATGTTTATTTTTGAGAAAGAGCACAAGCAGGGGAGGGAATGAGAGAGACGGAGACACAGGATCTCAAGCAGGCTCCACGCTCCAAGCTGTCAGCACAGAGCCTGACGCTGGGGTCAAAGTCAGGAATGGCGAGATCATGACCTGAGCCAAAGTCAGACGCTTAACTGACTGAGCCACCCAGGTGTCCCCAAATTACTGTATTGATGTAGATAGATATATCATGAAACCATGTATTTTTTTTAACGTTTGTTTATTTTTGAGAGAGAGACACACAGAGTGCGAGCTGGAGAGGGACGGAGAGAGAGGGATACAGAATCCAAAACAGGCTCCAGGCTCTGAGCTGTCAGCGCAGAGCCCGACACAGGGCTCAAACCTATGAACTGCGAGATCATGACCTGAGCCAAAGTTGGATGCTTAACCCACTGAGCCACCAGGCACCCTGTGATGAACCATATTTTAATGTGCATTACCTCTTCCTCTTTTTTTTCTTGAAAAATTCAGTCTTGGGGCACCTGGGTGGCTCAGTCAATTGGGTGTCTGACGTCAGCTCAGGTCATGATCTCTTGGTCCATGAGCTTGAGCCCCCCATCAGGCTCTGTGCTGACAGCTCAGAGCCTGGAACCTGCTTCAGATTCTGTGTTTCCCTCTCTGTCTCTCCCTCTCTCTTTGACCCTCTCCCGCACTCGCTGTCACTTACTCGCTCTCTCTCTCTCTCTCCTCTCAAAAATAAACAAAAAAATTAAAAAGAAAACTTCAATCTTCTTTTCTTTTTCTTTTTTTTCTTTTTTTTTTTTTCAACGTTTATTTATTTTTGGGACAGAGAGAGACACAGCATGAACGGGGGAGGGGCAGAGAGAGAGGGAGACACAGAATCGGAAACAGGCTCCAGGCTCTGAGCCATCAGCCCAGAGCCCGACGCGGGGCTCGAACTCACGGACCGCGAGATCGTGACCTGGCTGAAGTCGGACGCTTAACCAACTGCGCCACCCAGGCGCCCCTCTTCTTTTCTTTTTCTTTTTAATGTTCATTTATCTTGAGAGAGAGAATGCCAATAGGGGAAGGACAGAGAGAGAATCCCAGGCAAGCTCTGCCCTGACAGTGCAGACCCAGACATGGGGCTCCACCTCATGAACCATGAGATCATGACCTAAGTCGAAATCAAGAATCAGATGCTTAACCGACTGAGCCCACCCAGGTGCCCTGAAAAATTCAGTCTTAAAGTCATTAGGTCTAGGTGTCCACATGGGGTATGGAAACCATGGTGACCCTGAGTTGGGTGTTGGAGACTTAATGGAGCGAAGAGTTGGGGCCTGGGACAAAGTGGAGAGAACATCAACCCCGCCTAGGGTGTCAGAGCCTGAGTAGAATGAGATGGATGCACTTGTGGAGAGAGAGCCCAGTGTTGGTATAGACACCGGCAAGGGCGGGACGTTGTCCACTCAGACTTCACTAAGGAGAATTTTTAAAAATCTGTGGATGGGCATTCGCATGTCTTATAAGCCCTCATGGTAATTCTGATGTGTGTAGCCTATGGACAGCACTCGGGGAAACGTGGCACTGGGAGAATTGATGTATGCAGGTGATAAACAGGAAAGCAGAAATTGTTTTTGATTACAGAAAAAGAAGGTAAGGCACAGAAGTAGAAATGAATTTGCCTGATAAGGAGAACAGCAACCAATCAATCAATCAAACAAACAAATAAGAACAGGTGAAAAGAGAAATAACAAATTAATTGATTGGATAGATAGATAAATCGATTGATCCTGTTACCAAGTACCAAGTATGATTTATCCCAGTTATAAAAGACTTGTTCAACATCTAAAAGCATATTAAGGTTCCTCATCACATCAAAAGGCTAAAGAAGAAAAATCACACAGTCGTGTCAATAAGTGTAGAAACGTTAATTTCACAGACTAACTCGTTTATGATAAAAACTGAGCAGTCTGGGAACAGGAAAACTACCTCAACATATTAAAGGCCTTATACAGGGGCGCCTGGGTGGCGCAGTCGGTTAAGCGTCCGACTTCAGCTCAGGTCACGATCTCACGGTCCGTGAGTTACGAGCCCCGCGTCGGGCTCTGGGCTGATGGCTCAGAGCCTGGAGCCTGTTTCCGATTCTGTGTCTCCCTCTCTCTCTGCCCCTCCCCCGTTCATGCTCTGTCTCTCTCTGTCCCAAAAATAAATAAAAAACGTTGAAAAAAAAAATTAAAAAAAAATAAAATAAAATAAAGGCCGTATACAAAAAACCCTGCAGCTAACAGGACCCATGGTGAGAGATTGAGAACTTTTCCCCTAATATCAGAAATGAGGAAGAATGTCCACTTTTGCTGCTTTAATTCAGCCTAGTATTAAAATTCCTGACTGATGTAGTCAGGCAAGAAAAAGGAGTAAAAGGCTTCTAAAGTGTAAAGGAAACAGTAAAATGAGCTGTGTTCACAGATGCTGTGATCTTACATGAACCCTTAAAGATCTCAAACAAAACAGCTGTAGAAGCTTTTGAACAAGTTCAGCAAACTTGAAAACACAAAATCAGTTGCGTTTCTATACACTGATAATTTTCTAAAAAGGAAATTACAAAAACAGTTCTACTTACAGTGGCATCAAAAAGAACAGACCTAAGAATAAACTTAGCAAGGGGCCCGGGGGGCTCGGTAGGTGGAACCATGCGACTCGATCTTGGGGCCGTGAGTTCAAGCCCCATGTTGGGTGTAGAGCTTACTTAAGAAGAAACTTAAGGGGCGCCTGGCTGGCGCAGTCGGTTAAGCGTCCGACTTCAGCCAGGTCACGATCTCGCGGTCCGGGAGTTCAAGCCCCGCGTCAGGCTCTGGGCTGACGGCTCGGAGCCTGGAGCCTGTTTCCGATTCCGTGTCTCCCTCTCTCTCTGCCCCTCGCCCGTTCATGCTCTGTCTCTCTCTGTCCCAAAAATAAATAAACGTTGAAAAAAAAATTTAAAAAAAAAGAAGAAACTTAAAAAAGAAAAAAAAAAGGAGGGGAGGGCACCTAGGTGGCTCAGTCGGTTAAGCGTCCGACCTCCACTCAGGTCATGATCTCGTGGTCCGTGAGTTCGAGCCCCGCGTCGGGCTCTATGCTGACAGCGTGGAGCTGGGAGCCTACCTCAGATTCTGTCTCTCTGCCCTTCCCCTGTTTGCTTATACTTTTTATCAAAAATAAACATTGAAAAAAATTTTTTATTAAAAAAAAAGAATAAACTTAGCAAGGCAAAACTTGTACATTGAAAACTACAAATCATTGTTCAGTCAAATTAAAGAAGACATAAATAAATGGAAAGACAGCCTGCGTTCAGGGACTGGAAGACTTAATGTTGTTAAGATATCAGAACCACCCAAAGCGATCTACAAATTCAGTGCAATAGCCCAGTGATGTGTTTTTCATGGAAATAGAAAAATCCATTCCCTGCCATGTCATTGTTTTGGGCTTAAGGTCCCTAACCAATCTGCTTGCTTATTTTTATTTTATATATATTTTCCAGGGTTTTTCCTTGTACCTAGTGCAAGGATAAGTGGCAATATCTATTCCATCTTTGCCTGGAGCTAGAATCAACTTAATTTTTAAAGATTAAAAAAAAACTTTTTAAATGTTTATTTATCTTTGAGAGAGACAGAGTGCAAGTGGGGGAGGGGCAGAGAGAGACAGAATCCAAAGCAGGTTCTAAGCTCTGAGCTGTCAACACAGAGCCTGACGCGGGGCTCAAACCCACTAACCGCGAGATTGTGACCTGAGCTGAAGTCGGACGCTTAATCGGCTGAGCCACCCAGGCGCCCCTAAAGATGTTTTTGATAGGGGTGCCTGGGTGGCTCGGTCAGTTAAGCGTCTGACTTCGGCTCAGGTCATGATCTCACGGTTTGTGGGTTCGAGCCCCACATCAGGGTCTGTGCTGACAGCACCGAAGTCTGCTCAGACTCTCCCTGTCTCCTCTGCTTCTCCCTCATGTATGCACAGTCTCTCTCTCTCTCTCTCTCTCTCTCTCCCTCCCTCCCTCCCCCTTTTTCTCAGAAATAAACATTAAAAAATGTTTTTGATTGACTTAGAATTCTACTTGGACAGGCTTTTTCCTCCTCCTCCTCCTCCTCCTCCTCCTCCTCCTCCAGCACTTAAAGATGTTATCTCATTGCCTTCAGCCTTGAATTGTTTCAGACATGAAATACTCATTCCTGTTTTTGTACTCCTGTATAGATTGTTTATTTTTTCCTCTGGCTTTTAAAAACTTTTCGGTATTTATTTAGCAGTTTACTGTGATACACCTTGTTGTATTGGAGTTTATAGTGTTAATGGCTTGTTTAGCTTCTTGGAACTTTGAGCTTATACTTTGTATCAAATTTGGAAAATATTTGGCCATGAATCTTTGGGGTTTTTTCATTATGAATTTTTTTACTTTGTAGATGTCACATAATTGTGTATCTAGTTTTGTTCTTTTCCAAATGTTCGCGGTTTTTTTGGTAGGCAGTTAAGTTACTTGTGGTTCAGTTTAGATCCTTTGGAAGACTGTTTTTAGGCTTTATTAGTGCTAGTCTTTGGTCTAGGGATAGTTGAGTCCTATGAAACTGGGTGACACTACCCTCTGGATTGTCTGTGGAATGCCCTGTAGTTTCTCTCCACTCTGCCTGGTGGAATCAGAGTAGCGACCATCATGTACGAGTTCTTGGACTTGTTCAGGTCCCAGCACTCTGGTAGCTCTTTGTCTGGCTTTAGAGAATTTCGTCCTGTGTAGGTACCACCCGGACTTTAGTCTAGAATTACTTTCCTCCGTGGCTTTCTCCACACCAGTGCTCTGCCTCACCAGCCCGAGTGCCCTCAGCATTCTCTGTCTTTTCGGTTTATGTTGTTGGCTGTTCTCTGCTGTGGCTCTACTCCCTCCATCATCATCCTCCCTATGAACGCAGTTCTTATTTCTATTTTTTTCTTTCTTTTCAATTTTCTTGGTGATCACAATCCTACAGTGTTGTCTAATGTCTGATCATTGTTTTGCAAACTTTCTCCAGTTTCAGTGTTTATTTATTTTTGAGAGAGAGAGCCAGAGCGCAAGGGGGGAGGGGCAGAGAGAGAGGGAGACACAGAATCCGAAGCAGGTTGCAGACTGTGGGCTGTCAGCACAAAGCCCAACATGGGGCTCGAACTCACGAACCGCGAGATCACGACCCGAGCTGAAGTCCGACTTTTAACCGACTGAGCCACCCAGGTGCCCTAAACTTTCTGTAGGTTTGTAGTAGTTTACCATATTTCTACTAGTTTCTGTTGGAGGACCAGAGTGGCATCTGTTACTCCATCACAGTCCGATGAGGAAGTGCTGTATCTCATGTTTTACTTGCTGTGGTGTTTTTTGAATAGACAGTAATAAAAATTACCTTTAAACTCTCTTTCTAGCTTTACTGAAACAACAGTTGAGATTCCCGGTCCTCCTGAAACCCCAGCCAAGCCTCCCGAACCTGAAGGTAGCTTGCAGCCTGTGCTTTCTCTCATCCCGAGGGAGAAGAAGGCCCCACGTCCCCCAAAGAAGAAGTATCAGAAAGCAGGGCTGTATTCTGACGTTTACAAAACTGCAGAGTAAGTAGTCGCATCTGTCAGCCGGCATGTCTTAAAGACCATTCTTCCGTGCTTGAAATGATACTTTGACTATCAAAAAACACCGTATGAGTGCAGGGCCCGCAAATACTGACCTCATCACAGACACCGCAGCGTCCACTATGCTAGTGACACTGCACTCTGTTGTTCGGGGCTAATTACCTTCCTGCTCTTTTGGGTTTTGTTTCAATTTTAAAAAAAAATTTTTTTTTTTACTGTTTGTTTATTTTTGAGAGAGAGAGTGAGCATGACCAGGGGAAGGGCAGAGAGAAAAGGAGACACAGAATCCGAAGCAGGCTCCAGGCTCCGAGCTGTCAGCACAGAGCCTGACGCGGGGCTTGCACTCACAGACCGTGAGATCATGATCTGAGCCAAAGTCGGACGCTCAGCCGACTGACGCAGGCGCCCCTGTTTCAATTTTTTTTAATTCTAATTACTTAACATTTGGTGTAATATTAGTTTCAGCATCTTCCCTGTTCTTCATCTTCTCTCTGCCTTTCTAGCGGTATCTTTTTTCTTTGTTAAGAATAAGAGAAATGGTACTATGTGGGTATCTAAAATGATCTTGATTTTTTACATTCATTCCTCATTGATTGAGTGTTTTCTGTGTTTTCAAACACTTTGCTGGAGGAGTGAAATACGCTCCTTGTAGGAACGTCCTATCCCTTCGGGAGGAGCAGCTCAAGAAGCACCTCAATTAAGAATGTGTAGAGCCCAAGGGTGCCTGGCCAGCTCAGTCGGCAGAACATGTGACTCTTGGTCTTGGGGTTGTGGGTTTGAGCCCCATGTTGGGTGTAGAAATTACTAAAAAATAAAATCTCTAAAAAAGAAAAAAAAAGAAGGTGTAGAGCCTGAGACATCAACTGACTGTGTCATTGTGTATAAACATGATGAATTTTTTAAGTTTATTTATTTATTTTGAGAGGAAGAGAGAGAGGGGAAGAAAACGAAAGAACTCCAGTGGGGGAGGGGCAGGGAGAGAGAAAGAATCCCAAGCAGGCTCCATGCCATCAGCACAGAGCCCGACATGAGGCTCAAACCTGTGAACTGTGATATCAGGACCTGATCTCAAGCGCCCCCAATCAATCACCCAACCGACTGAGCCACCCAGGTGCCCCAACATGATATTTTTAAGAAAGGAAAAGTGTGTGTGTGTTGTGTGTGTTTTTGGATAACTCTAGCGACAGAGCAGACAGTGTATGACAGGGCTGCAACAACAGACACTCGGCGTCCGTCAAAAGGTCATGAGGGTGTGAGGGAAAGGTTACGTTTTAGACGTATGTCCGACTCAGTGAGGTTAAAGTGTCTGCATGTGAGCCACAGCACCTTATTTTGCAGTGGAAGGTTTTCTGTTGATTGACCACTGAGGTAGATCCCACATAAACTCTTTGTACCCCATTCTTGCTTCTAGGATCATGAAAATGTTTTATTCATTAAGCTTACTCGTTGCAGATGCCGATAATAGGAAATTCAAATACTCCAGAATTTAAGAAGATACACATTTCTTTTCCTTTAACTTAAAAAATGTTACGAGGGGTGCCTGGGTGGCTCAGTCTGTTGAATGTCCGACTTCGGCTCAGGTCGTGATCTCACGGTTCATGAGTTCGAGCCCCGGGTCAGGCTCTGTGCTGACAGCTGGGAGCCTGGAACCTGCTTCGGATTCTGTGTCTCCCTGTCTCTCTGCCCCTCCCCTGGTCGTGCTCAGTTTCTCTCTCTCAAAAATGAATAAATGTTAAAAAAAAAAAAATTTTTTTTTAATGTTACAAAATACAAACTTCAAGGTTAATATGGTGTCTTCAGTTTCCTCACAGATCTAGACTCCTTTGTTTCTGTCCCTCCATTTCAGCATTAGGCTTCCCTTTCTGTGGTTTCTTCTTGTTCCAACATAGCAGCTAGAGCTCAGCCATCAGGTGTTCCTTGTAGAAAGCAGAAAAGAAGAAAGGGAGTGAAAAGTGTCCATCTTCTCTGTAAGGAAGCAGTATGGAGTGGACACGTCTTCCCACTCCTACCCAGACTTGAATCCCCAATCCCCAGTGTGATGGTCTTTGGAGGCAGGAACTTTGGGAAGTAATTAGGTCATGAGGACGTTGCCCTTTGTGAGTAGGGTCAGCGGCCTTCTAAGAAGAAACACAGAGACATGGCCTCCTTCCACTATATGAGGAGTAGCAGGAAGGTGGCCCTGCACACCAAGGAGAGAGTTCTCACTGGCACTCACCCCTGATCTTGGACATCCCAGCCTCCAGAAGAGTGAGAAATAAAAATGTGTTGCTGACACCCCCCCCCCCCCCAGTCTCTGGTAATGTGTTATATATAGCAGCTCAGGCTGATGAGAAAGGAGAGTTGAAAACCTCATTTATAGACCCTGGCCAGAACATCGTCATGGAACCACACTTCAGGCAGGGAAATCAGGGTTCATATTCCAGTTGATGATGCCTGAAAAATATCTAGCATTCAGTCACTACAAGTGAGAAAATGGAAATGTATTTTGGAAAGAGCTATTTTTTTTCCAGTTACAGTTTTAAGCAGTGTTTTTGCTGAACAGAGAAAACAAATATATTTATCAAGTTTTCTGCTAAAAAAAATTAATTTCAAGTTTTACTTTTGTTTCTATAAATGTGTTTTTTTCTGGATTAAATCCCTAAAAATGGGAGATTAATAATAAAGTCAGGGGGCGCCTGGGTGGCGCAGTCGGTTAAGCGTCCGACTTCAGCCAGGTCACGATCTCGCGGTCCGTGAGTTCGAGCCCCGCGTCAGGCTCTGGGCTGATGGCTCGGAGCCTGGAGCCTGTTTCCGATTCTGTGTCTCCCTCTCTCTCTGCCCCTCCCCCGTTCATGCTCTGTCTCTCTCTGTCCCAAAAATAAATAAATGTTGAAAAAAAAAAAATAATAAAGTCAGATTGTGAATCAAAAGATCAGTATTTTCGACCACATCTGTGTTGTAAAATGTCTCTGGTCAGACAAAAGTCTTTCACTCGGAGAATGGACTAAAATATCACCTTGTTTATGTTACAACTAGCTATTCACCTCTTAGAAATAAGTAGGTGGGGGGGGGGCACCTGAGTGGTTCAGTCGGCTAAGCATCGGACTCTAGATTTCAGTTCAGGTCATGATCTCACAGTCCATGAGTTCGAGCCCCGCACCAGGCCCTGTGCTGACAGTGCAGAGTCTGCTTGGGATTCTCTCTATCTCAAAATAAATGAATAAATAAGTGAAATTTTTAAAAATAAGTAGGAAGAAAATGGTTTATAGGAATATCATATTTTTTTTAAGTTATTTATTTTGAGAGAGAGCACACAAGCAGGGGAGGGACAGAGAGAGGGAGAGAGAGAATCCCAAGCAGGCTCTGCACTGTCAGTGCAGAGCTGGATGGGCACAGGGCTGGAGCTCACAAACCATGAGATCATGACCTGAGCCGAAACCAAGAGCTGGACACTGGCCAACCGAGCCACCCAGGCAGGCCCTGTTCTGGGATATTTTTAGAACATTGATGAGATTGATACAGGTATGCATTCTTCCAAACTGTGAAGCCAGTATATTTTTATGGGCTGCCTGGTTGTTGTTGGTAGCAATTTGTGGGGTTTTTTCTTTGTTTTGTTTTTTAGTTAAGGAAGAATTCTTTAGAGCAGTTTTAGGTTCACAACAAAATTGATACACAGTGAGAGAGAGTTTGCATACACCCCTGCTCACGCAGCCTCCCCTACCGTCAACATCCTGCAGCGCACTGTCACGTCTATTATAATCAGTCAGCTTCCACTGACACATCCTTATCGCCCAAAGTCACAGCTGACGTGAGGGTTCTCTCTTGGTGTTGTACGTTGTGTGGGTTTTCATAAATGTCTAACGACATGTGTCCACCTTTGCAATATCACACAGAATGGTTTCACTGCTGCCCAGAAAATCTTCCATTTTCTGCCAGGTTGTTTCTGGGGCCACAGAAGGGTACAAAGAAATTGCAAAGTTACTCTTGTATATAAATCATTATAGGCTTTAAAAAGTTATGAGGGGATATGACTTCCCTCCTATGTGGAATTTAAGAAACAAAACAAACAGAGAAAACAAAAGAGTCACACCAAGAAACGGTCTCTTCGCTCTAGAGAACACATAGGTGGTCGCTAGAAGGAGGGGGCACAGGTGTGGGTGAAACAGGTGACAGGGATGAAGGAGTGCACCTGTTGTGGTGGGCACCGGGTGATGCGTGGAGGTGCTGAATCACTCCCATGTACACCTGAAACTCATAGTATACTGTATGTTAACTCTACTGGAATTAAAAGTTAAAACAAATTTTTAAGACGCAGGGGGTGCCTGGGTGGCTCAGTCGGTTTAGCGTCTCACTCTTGGTTTCTGCTCAGGTCATGATCTCGCGGTTCATGGGTTCAAGCCCCGCGTCGGGCCCAGTGCTGACAGCTCAGAGCCTGGAGCCTGCTTCGGATTCTGTGTCTCCCTCTCTCCCTACCCTTCCCCAACTTGCATTCGGTCTCTCTCAAAAATAAGTAAACATTTAGAAAAGAAAGAAGATGTCATTGTTACAGTTGAAAAGGATTAAAGATTGATCAGATGGTCTGGCGTGAAGAGTGTAAAGGACAGGATGAGAGTCAGTGAAGATCCCCGTGTTTTGTTTTGTATTCCTGGGTGGATGATGATGTCATTAGCTAAAATACCAGAAAAAAAGTCGTACAGACAGTACTCCTTGGTTTAAGAAAACCTCCATTATTAATGTTCCTTTCTATAGGTACCAAAAAATGTCTCGTGATACAGTCAACACACTGCTCATGGAGGTTAGCCTGTACATCGGTTTTCTCTGCCCTCTCTACCAGGTCACTCAAGTTGCTTGAAGCAACACAGATGTATCGTCTTACAGTTCCTGAGGTCAGAAGGTCAAGTGAATCTCTGCAGGCAAAATAAAATCAAGGTGTTGGCAAGGTTTTTCTTGCCGTATTCCTTCTGGAGGCTCTTCCTTGCCTCTCCAGCTTCTAGAGGCTACCCCGCACGTCGTGGATGGGGTTCCTTCTGTCTTCAAACCCTCAATGACAGGTTGAGTCCTTACATTTTGTCACTTCAAGCTTGGTTCTGTTTTCGCTGACTGTGCCTTTAACTTCCTCTTCCATTTATAAGGACCCTTGTGATTATATTGGGCTCACCTAGATTATCCAGAATACTATTCCTGTCTCTAAATCAACAGATTAGAAACCTTAATTCCTTCGGCATATTCCCAGTTTCTGGGGGTTACATGTGGATATGTGGGGAGAGTGAGCGTTATTGTATCTACTGAACCCTCTAGCTTATGGGGTTCACATGTCTTACTTTATATTTGTCCGCACTTTTTGAAGTGAGGACAATGCTGTGTTACTTTGGAATTTAGATTTTATTTTATCTAAAAGGAATTTAACGGAATATGTAATATCAGGTATCTGTCAAGTACCTTGGAGATTGAATTTAAGACTTAGGGTGTGTGTGTGTGTGTGTGTGTGTGTGTGTGTGTGTGTGTGTGTTTTAAGTTTACTTATTTACCTTGAGAGAGGAAGTGTAAGTCGGGGGAGGGACAGAGAGAGAAGCAGAGAGAGAATCCCAAGCAGGCTCCACACTGTGAGCGCGGAGTCCAGTCTGGACTGCGCCGAACCAAACCCATGAACTGAACTGGGAGATCATGACCAGAGCTGAAATCAAGACTTGGACGCCGAACTGACGGAGGCCCCCAGGCGTCCCCAGGCTTAGAGGATACTCTGGTGAGACAGCACCTTGATGGGGGCCTTTGGGCTTCACTGTCATTTTGGGCAAATTACTTTTTCTCTCTAGAATCAAAGAAATGAAATTTATGTATTAAATGAAGCTGTTGAACCATATAGTTTGTATATAGATGGAAATACTGAGCTGGTGAAAGGTCCAGTCACACAGATCACTTTTAGGCGAAGCAAGTTGAAAATTCAATTTATCTGATTTTTTATTTTAGTCGCTAAGAAAGTGAAAGTAACCCAAGTAAAGGTGTGTTTTTTAAATTATTTTATCTTTATTGAGCTGTAATGTACATCCCACATTATATTAATTTCAGGTGTACCATATAATGATTTAATATTCGTATATGACATGATCACAATAAGTCTAGTGAACACCTGTTAGCATACATAGTGACAAAATTTTTTTCTTGCCATGAGAACTTTTTTTTTTTTTTTTTTAAGATTTTATTTGTCGGTAATCTCTACAGCCTGCATGGGGCTCGAACTCACAGCCCTGAGATCAAGGGTGGCACACTCCACTGACTGAGCCAGCCAGGTGCCCCTGCCATGAGAACTTTTAAGATCTATTTTCCTGTCAGCTTCCCAGTATGCACTACAGCATTATTAACTACAGTTGCCATGCTGTGTGGGACATTACGTCCCATGGCTTATTTATTTAATGACCGGAAGCTTTCACCTTTTGACTCCTTTCACCCATTTCACCCATCCCAGTCCCCTGAAATCCCCCCGCTTCTGACAACACCAGCATGTTCTCTCTGTGAGCTTGGTATTTTGTTTTTTGAGTTTTGGGGTTTTTGTTGTTTTTTAGATTCCACATGTAATCGAAATCATACGGTATTTCTCTTTCTGTGTTTGGCTTCCTTCCCTTAGCATGATGCCCTCGCAGTCCATCCATGTTGTTGCAGATTTCAAGATTTCATTCATTTTTATGGCTGAATCATGTTCTGTTATGTTTGTACACCACATCTCCATCCATTCATCTGCTGGCAGACATGAAGGTTGTTTTCGTATCTCGTAAATAATGCTGCAGGGAGCATGGGGTTGCAAGTATCTTGTCCAGGTGACGTTTTCGGTTTCTTTGGATACGTACTCAGAAGTGGAATTGCAGGGTCTTAGGGTATGTCTGTTTTTAATTTTGAGAGGCACCTTCATGCTCTTTTCCACAGTGGCCGCACCAACTTACATTGCCACCCATAGTGCATGTGGGCTCCCTTTTCTCCTCATCCCTGTTAGTAAGTAATAGACACTTACTATTTCTTATCTTTTTGGTAACAACCATTCTGACAGGTGTGAAGTGTTGTGGTTTTCTACGTCCATCTCCCTGATGGCTAGTGAGATTGAGCATCTTTTCATGTACCTGTCAGCCTTCTGTGTATGTGTCGTGGGAAAATGCCTGTTCAGCTCAGATCCTGTGCCCATTTTTTAATCAGATTGTTTGTTCTTTTACCACTGAGTTGTAGGAGTTCTTTATATTTTTTGAATATTAACCTATTAACGGATGCATGACTTACCAATATTTTCTCCCATTCAGTAGGTTGCCTTTTCATTTGGTTGATGATTTTCTTTGTTGTACAGAAGACCTTTAGTTGGATGCAGTCCCTCCGTTCATTTTTGCTTTTTTCGCCTTTGCTTTTGGCATCAAACCCAAAAATTCATTGCAAGGCTGATGTCCCAAGTAAAGTGTTAAAAACAAGATTAACTTCATATTTTAAGGGTTTTTTTAAGTTGATTTATTTTGAGAGAGTGAGAGAGCACATGCCCGTGCAGGCAGGGGAGAGGCAGAGAGAGGGGGAGAGAGAATCCCAAGCAGGCTCTGTGCAGTCATCGCAGAGCCCAACTCGCAGCTGGAGCCCACGAACCCTTGATAATCATGACCTGAGAGAGTTGGTCGTTTAACTGAGCCCCCTGGCCCCCCCGCCCCCGGCTCTGGCTCCCTCGTGTTTTAATGGTTTCAGTTGATTAACTGATTGCACTTAAATATACATGACATAAAAGTAACCATTTTAATAACTTTAAGTGCACCGTTCGGTGGCATCAAACACATCACCTTGTGCGACCGCCACCACTGTCCACCTCGAGCACTTCTTCATTTTCCCAAACTGAGTGTCTCCTCTCCGAAGTGTGAATTCCAGCGGCCCCTCCCCCGCTACCCAAGTGAAGTGACACGTGTAAAGGGAATAGCGCACAGTAGACACGCAGTGAACCTGGCTTGTGTCTGCAGCGTCTCACGTCCCCAGGGCTTGTTTCCTATCCTCTTTCTTTTGCTCAACAGTTTTATCGAGATGTAGGGGAGCCTGGGGGGCTCAGTCGGTTGAGTGTCCAACTTCAGCGCAGGTCATGACCTCACGGTTCATGAGTTCGAGCTCCACGTTGAGTTCTGTGCTGACAGCCCGGAGCCCGGCGCCTGTTTCATATTCTGTGTCTCCTTCTCTCTCTGCCCCTGTCCCACCTGTGCTCTGTCCCTCTGTCCCTCAAAAATAAACAAACATAAAAAAAAAAACCTAATAAAAAAAATTGAGATGTAATTCATATACCGTATAGTTAACCAGTTTTGAGTGTAGAAGTCAACAGTTTTGGGTATATTACATTAATTGTACATGCAAGTGTAAATACTTATATAATATGATATGAATTTTATTTTCACTTGTATGATTTATATTTTATTATTAGAATAAATTTTTATTGCGGTAAAGTACGTATGGCAGAATTTACCATTTTCCTCATTTTTAAGTGTGCGATTCAGCATCATTAATCGCATTCACAGTGTGGTGTAGTCATTACCATTGTCTGTTTCCAAAATGTTCCCTTGCTCCACACAGAAACTCTGTAACCATTAAGCAATAACTCCGCGCACACACACCCCAGCCTCCAGGAGTGTCTGATGTGCTTTCAGTTTCTGTGAATTTGCCTACACTTGCTGCCCCATGAAAGTGGAATCGTATGACATTTGTGCTTCCTTTGGTCTGGATTATTGAATTTAGCATAATGCCTTCACTGTTCACTTATGTTTTAGCATGTGGCAGAATGTTGGTCCTTTTTATGGCCATATAATATTCCATTGTGTAGGGTGTGCAACGTTGTGTTGACTTACTCGTCTATGGATGAACGTTTGGGTTGTTTCTGCCTTCTGGCTGTCGTGAATGATTCCCTGTGAACACTGGCGTACGTTTATGTGGTGGGGTCCCTGCTTTTGATCCTAAGCGTATACGTTATCCATGGGACTAGAAGAAGCTATGTTTAGCTTTTTAACGAACCACCAAACTTTTCCCTAATGGCTGCGCCACTGACTGTTCATCAGGAAGTTATTGACTTGAGATCTTTCTTTCATTTGAATGTTTGTGTTTTTACCTGTAAATTTCCTTCTAAGTACTATTTTTACTGCATCAGATAAGTTTGGGGTTTTTTTGTGTTTACATTCTCATTGATTTGAAGATAGTTTCCACTTTCCCTTGTGATTTCTTATTTGAGCTATCGGTTAAGAGTATGTTGTTTGATTTCCACACATTTGTGGTTTTTCCAGTTTTCCTGATCAGAAAAAAATACTCGGTATGATTTCAGTCTTTTAAAATCTATTAAGACTTATTTTGTAGCCTAACATATGACCCTTCCTGTAGAGTCTTCTGTGCGCAGTTGAGAAAACCCTATAATCTTCTGTTGTTGGGTGGAGTGTTCCTTATATTTCTGTGAGGTCTATTTGGTTTATAATGTTCAAATCCACACTGACCTGTGTGGTTGTTCTAACCATTATTGAAATTGGTTGAAGTCTCCAACTGTTCCTATACGGCTGTTTCTCCCTTCATTCTTATGAATGTTTCCTTCACATATTTTGGGTCCTTTGATGTTTGGTGAATATATGTTTCTAATGATTATGGCTTCTATGTGAATAGACTCTTGTCAGTATTTCATGTTCTTCTGTGTCTCTCGTAAGAGTTTTGACTTGAAGTCTCTTTTGTCTGATATTGGGGTTGTCATTCTGCTCTCTCTTGGTTACTGTTTACATGGAATATCTTACCTTTTTTCCATCCTTTTACTTTCAGCCTATTTGTGTCCTTGGATCTAAGGGCAGTCTCTTGGAGATAGTACATCGTTGAATCATGTTTTGTATCCATTTTGTTTCTCTCTGCCTTTTGTTTGGAGAGTTTCACCCACTTACGTTGAAAATAATTACCAATAAGGAAGGGCTTATACTTCCCTTTGTGTTGTTTCCATGTCTCACGGCTTTTTATCCCTCATGCCCTCCATTACTGTCTTCTTTTGTGCTTCGTTGATCTTTTTGTAGTGACATGTTTTGATTCCCTTCATCCCCTTTTGGGTGAATTCTATAGCTATTTTCTCTGTTGTTACCATGGAGATTACATATAACTTCCCAAAGATGTAACTGTGTAATTTGAGTTGATGCCAAGTTAATTTCAATTACATACAAAAACTTTACTTTTTCTTTTTTTTTGTAAATAAGCTCTACTCCCACTGTGGGTCTTGAACTCATGACCCTGAGGTCATGAGTTGGAAGCTCCACCAACTGAGCCAGCCATACGTCCCCTAAACTGTACTCCTCTAAAGCTCCACATACCCCTTTTATGTTATTGGTGTTACATATTACATCTTTTTTTTTAATTTTATTTTCTTTAATTTACATCCAAATTAGTTAGTATATAGTGCAACAGTGATTTCAGGAGGGGTGCCTGGGTGGCTCAGTCGGTTGAGTGTCCGACTTCAGCTCAGATCATGATCTCACGGTCTTTGAGTGCAAGCCCCGCGTCAGGCTCTGTGCTGACAGCTCGGAGCCTGGAGCCTGCTTCAGATTCTGTGTCTCTGCCCCTCCCCTACTCATGCTCGCTCACACTCTCTCTCTCTCTCTCTCTCTCTCAAAAATAAATAAACATTTTACAAAAATTTTTAATAAAAACGATTTCAGGAGTAGATTCCTTAGTGCCCCTTACTAAGCCCATTTAGCCCTCCCCCCTCCCACAACCCCTCCCGTAACCCTCCGTGTGTTCTCCATATTTATGAGTCTCTTCTGTTTTGTCCCCCTTCCTGTTTTTATATTATTTTTGCTTCCTTTCCCTTATGTTCATCTGTTCTGTGTCTTAAAGTCCTCATGTGAGTGAAGTCATATGATTTTTGTCTTTCTCTGACTAATATCACTTAGCATCATACCCTCCAGTTCCATCCACGTAGCTGCAAATGGCAAGATTTCATTCTTTTTGATTGACGAGTAATACTCCCTTGTGTATATAGACCACATCTTCTTTATCCACTCATCCATCGAGGGACATTGGGCTCTTTCCATCCTTTGGCTGTTGTCGACAGCGCTGCTGTAAACGTGGGGGTGCATGTGTCCCTTCGAGACAGCCCACCTGTATCCCGTGGAGAAATGGCTAGTAGTGCAGTTGCTGGGTCGTAGGGTAGTTCTGTTTTGAGTTTTTTGAGGAACCTCCATCCTGTTTTCCAGAGTGGCTGCACCAACTTGCGTTCCCAACATATTACATCTTCATTGGTGCGTGTGGGTGGCTCAGTCAGTTGGGCGTCCAGCTTCAGTTCAGGTTATGATCTCGCGGTCTGTGAGTTTGGGCCTCACATCAGGCTCTGTGCTGACAGCTCAGAGCCTAGAGCCTGCTTCGGATTCTGTGTCTCCCTCTCTCTCTGCCCGTCCCCCGCTCGCGCGCGCGTGCGCGCGCTCTCTCTCTCTCTCTCTCTCAAAAAATAAACATTTAAGGGGCGCCTGGGTGGCTCAGTCGGTTGGGCAGCCGACTACAGCTCAGGTCATGATCTGGCGGTCTGTGAGTTCGAGCTCCATGTCAGGCTCTGTCCTGAGAACCCAGAGCCTGGAGCTTGCTTCCAATTGTCTCCCTTTCTCTCTGCCCCTTCCCTGCTTGCTCTCTCTCTGTCTCTCTCTCTCAAAATAAATAAATAAATAATAAATTTTTAAAGAAACAAACATTTTTAAAAATTACATCTTTATTCATTGTGTGTCTCCAAACATACATTTATAAGTACTTTTTATGCACTTGTCTTCTGAATCCAGTCTCTTTTCTCTGTAGTCTTTCATCATGATTAAGGTTTAACAGACCTTTGCTTCTTTCTTTCCCAGCAGTAAAGAATAAAAATCATTTTTTAAAAGGTTTATTTATTTATTTTGAGAGAGGGAGAGAGAGCGTGCATGAGAAGCGGGGAGGAGCGGAGGGAGAGAGAGAATCCTAGGCAGGCTCTGCACTGTCAGCGCAGAGCCTAACTTGGGACTCGGTCCCACATACTGTGAGATCATGACCTGAGCCGAAACCAAGAGTCACATGTTCAATCAACCAAGTCACCCAGGCGCTCGAAAAAATCATTTTTTCTTAATAATAAATAGTACTTGTTCCCAACAGCCACATCCAGAAGTTCCTGGTTTTTATAAAAGAAGTAAATAAGATTGCATTAACAGAGATGATTACAGAACTCTCCACATGTGGTTTGGCTTCTAATGTGGAGGAGAGCCGTCAGGCCATCGCTGCATATGTTTGCGGGAATTATAAATCATGATTTTTTAAAGCCGTTTTCCACTTAGGAACAGAGATGGGTTAGGAGCAAGTCTGTAATTACACTGACATTCTGTTCTATTTTTTGTAGAAGCTCCACTCCATTTTCATGGCTGGGAAACATGCGTGTGCAGCCTGCATGCGGTAGGCAGCAGCTGTGTTTCTCTAGCTCCCTCTAGTGGTCAGAAAGTGAGTTCACTAACACTTGTTTTTGACTTGACTGTCTTAATATAGGCCTGGTGGGCTTAATGCATAACGAGATTTAGTTAGTTAGTTTTGCATAATAAGATTTAGTATACTTGAATACATAACAAGGTCCAAGATACTTTTAAAAATTATATTCTGTGCACACAATGGAATATTATTTAGCCTTAAAAAGGAAGAAAATTTGGACACCTACAGTGTGGATGAACCTTGAAAACATTATGCTAAGTGAAGTAAGCCAGCCACAAAAAGACAAATACTGTTTGATTGCACGCCTCTGTAGTCAGATTCTTAAAGACAGAAGAGAATGGTGGGTGCCAGGGGCTGGTAGCAGTGAGCGTGTACAGGGTACAGACTTCTAGTTTTGCGAGATGATGAAATGTGTCATCTAGATGGATGACAGTGAGGTTATACAACAATCTGCACAATGAACTGCATACCTAAAAATTACTTAATGGTAAATTTTATGTCATATGTTTTACCACAATTTTTTTTTTAATTTTTTTTAACGTTTATTTATTTTTGAGACAGAGAGGATAGAGCATGAACGGGGGAGGGTCAGAGAGAGAGGGAGACACAGAATCTGAAACAGGCTCCAGACTCTGAGCGGTCAGCACAGAGCCCGATGCGGGGCTCGAACCCACGAACTGTGAGATCATGACCTGAGCTGAAGTCAGACGCTTAGCCGACTGAGCCACCCAGGCGCCCCTACCACAATTTTTTTAATAACTACTTTTTTTAATGTTTATTTCAACTTTGCAGGAAAAGTCATTATCTTAACTTGTGAAATATCCCTCTAATCTGTTATTTAGACTGGAAAGTGACACAGCCTAACTCAGAAGCCATGCTTTTTTAGATTGGAATTGATGGAAGTAATATTCTTATATCCTCCTAGAGGGAATTTCCGAGTGGGACGTGGTAAAACATGAAGGAACTTATCAAGAGCCTGTGAAATACCTCTTTATATCCTAGTTGAGTTTTTAACCAGTGCTTAACTATCCCCAAAAGGGAAAACAAAATAGTCGTTAAAAAAGAAGGGTTTAGTCCATAAATTTTAGAAAGCCAATTTCATGAAAACTTATTCCATACTGTAAAGTTGGCCGAACTTTGTTCTAGACGCTTCACAGAACAGCACTGCAGCAGGGACAGGACATTTCTCCTCAAGAAGATTTAGTTATTAGAAAATAAAGAAGACTGAATTTCAAAGTGTTAGGATCCTTAGATATAATGCTATCTGTTGTTTTCCCAAGATTAATATAAGGACGAACTGAGGGTCTATTTAAAGATGAAAATTGCTGGGGCACCTGGGTGGCTCAGTCGGTTAAGCGTCTGACTTCGGCTCAGGTCACGATCTCGCAGTCCGTGAGTTCGAGCCCCGCGTCGGGCTCTGTGCTGACAGCTCGGAGCCTGGAGCCTGTTTCAGATTCTGTGTCTCCCTCTCTCTCTGACCCTCCCCCGTTCATGCTCTGTCTCTCTCTGTCTCAAAAATAAATAAACGTTAAAAAAATTTTTTTTTTAAAAAGAGGAAAATTGCTAAAATAAATAGATTGAGAGATTGATTGATTGATTTCTTCACCCTCCCTCACAAAGTTATGTATCTCAAACTATGTTATAAGAATTCAAGAAATAGATAGGAAAATATAATTTTGTGATGAGAATTAACGTGTCAAAGTATAGAAATTATGAATGATATCATCATCATTGCTGTAGTAATAGTAACATTGTAACTAGGATTTTGGGAAGTGAAATACTGCTAATACTTTTTTCAATACTTTTTCATACATTTGTAGTCATATTTTTCCAGAAGAACAGAATATTAGCATTTTCCAACTTGAATGTATCTTAGAAAGGATCTAATCCACCTCCCTAAGACCTAGAGAAGTAAACCTTGTATGCAGTGACACTACCTTCCCTAGTCTGCTTTTCCCCCCATAATGGTTAATTTTGAAAATATTCAATCCTATGGTAAATGATCACCTGTATACCCTAACTCAAATTTATGAATATTTGGCAACATTTGCTTTATCTTTCTCTGCGTACAAACACACATACCCTACACTTTTGGGGGGGATACGGGGTCTGGTGAACATTTTGAAAGTGGGTTGCAGTCATTCACCCTTAAACATTTCAGTAATTACCATCTAAGAACGAGGATAATCTCCTATCTGATTGCGATGCTATTGTGGTGCCCAGGAAAATAGGAGGTGTTTTTAATAAAATCATGTAATATACAGCCCGTATTTGTATCTTTCCCTCTTGTCCTAAAATTGTCTTTTTTATCAGTTTATTGTGTTTTCTATTTAATCTAGGATACAAACAGACATCATGTGTTACATGGGATTGTTATCTTTGCCTAATATTTTAATGTAGAATATTCCCCATCTCCTGTTTTTTATGAGATTGATACTTTTTTCAGAACTCAAACTTGTTGTCTTGCATTCTGTGTTTTTCTGATTATTTCTTCATGATTGGGCTCAGGTTAAATAATCCTGGTAGGAACATTCCACGTGTGGTGTCTCCTACTTGACACTGCTCGTATTGCCCCCCGTTTACTGTCCCAGTGATGCCACGTGCGCCACTTGGTCTTGGTGGCACCCACCAAATCTCTCCAGCGGAAAGATAGTTGTTCCTGTTACAATCAGCAAACACATCAGGGGGTGACATTTGAGGCGGTGGCCCATCTTCTAGCACCCTTTTACCTAATATCTTGGGATCCTTGCCTAAACTAGTGATAAATTATTAGTTGTGAACTGGTAATTTTCTCCTTCTGTCATTTCTTCAACATTTATTAGATGATCCTTTGCTATGAAGACAGGCTTTCATTTTTCTTCCCCTTTCACTCTCTTACTTCTCTTTTCTTTTGAATATCATCTGGATTCATGCATTTAAAAAACAGCTAATGTGTCGTAATCCATTGTCATTATTTTGCAGACAAATGCTCACACTCCCCAGACTGTGCCGCTGGGGCACTTTAAGCTGGGCCCTGTTTTCTGCCACACGGTGGTGTATTTTATTTTCACTTGCTGTTGCTTTCCAGATTTCCCTTGCATTAGATCTGCAATCAACTCTTTCACCCAGAAACCTTTAGTTTCTTTTAATGGGGATTATTATTGAGAAATCTAAATCTGGGTACTTGTATGCTGTTTGCTACGTGGGCATCATTGTTCTGGAGATGTCACTCCCTCTAGGCCTTTAGAAACAGGAAATGAGTAAGTGTGTATGTGCACATACCATGTGGGGCGATTTTCTGTGACTGAGTAACAAATTACCACAGTCCCAGCAGTTTCAAATACCGCCCACTTGGGGCGCCCGGGTGGCTCAGTCAGTTGAGCATCCAGCTCTTGATTTCAGCTCAGGTCGTGACCTCGCCATCCGTGGGGCTCTGTGCTGACAGCACGGAGTCTGCTTGGAATTCTCTCTCTGCCCCCACCCCAACATAAATAAATAAACGTTCAAAGGTTTTTTAAAAAAAATAAATAAAATATCACCCACTTACTAACTCACAGATCTCCCCGGAATTTCCGGAGCCCAGGCCGGGTCTCTGATCTCATCTGAGGCTCAACACTGTCTTTTCCAGCGCCTGCTCATTTTCTCATAGTTGCAGACTCACTCACTGGTGGCTTTCTTCTTGAAGGCAGCAGCATCAGCTGCTTTAGGTCTGTGAGCTTGGGGAAAACCTAAGCCTTTGTTGAAGGAACACATTTAAAGTATGCGTTGCAGTGGCTTTTAGTATATTCAGAGTTGTACCTTCACCACCACAGTCAGCTTTAGGACATTTTCATTATCCCACAAAGAGATCCCACATTCTTTAGTGATCTCCCCTGATTTCCTCATCTTCTCCCCCCCCCACTCCCCCCCACCCCGTCTTAGGCAAGCTTTCATCAATTTTGTGCCTCCGTAGATGTGCACTCTGGACACTTCATATATGGGATCATACAACATGTGGTCCTTTGTGACTGATTTACGTCACTTAGCATATTGTTTCCAAGATTCATACATGCTGTATGAATCTTGCCAAATAACATTCCATTGTTGGATGGACCACGTTTTACTTACCCCTCGTTTGTTCAGCCGGTGGGTGGACGTTTGGGTTACAATAATTTGCTATCATGATTAATGCTGCCATGAACATTTATATACATCCACAATATAGCTGTTACATAGTTTCATAGTATCTGAGTATATAGACCTGTCATAGTTCATCCAGCCAGCCTGCCAGGGAAAAGACATTTCAGTTGATTCTAATGTTTCCTACTATAGATAATGCCCAGTGAATAACCCTTGTCTGCGTATTGTTTGGTATTTTGGAGGTCTAACCTCAGGGTAACTTTGTAGGAGTGGAATGACTGAATTAGTGTATATGTAATTGTGTAAATATCGGCTAATTATGCTTCGATTACAGTTGTGTCTTTTTGCATTCTTTCTTAGAAATATCTGACACTGGCTGTTCTTCCACAGCCCTGATTATGCGGTCAGATTTACAAATTTTTACCAGTGTGATTGGTGTGAAATGTTGTCTCCAGGGAGACTTAATCTGCATTGTTCTCACAAGTGAGATTCTTGAGCATCTTTTCACGTATGCAAAGGTCATTATCTTTTTCTGTGAATTGTCAGTCCCATTTTTCTCTCAGCTTAGTAGTCTTTTTTAGAGAGAGAGGTCGCAAGTGAGCTGAGGCAGAGAGAGAGAGAGAATCTTAGGAGGGGCCAAGGAAGAGAGAGAGAGAGAGAGAGAGAGGAGAGAAAAGTGGGGCTCACCCAAAGCAGAGCTCATGTTTTTACTCGAAGCTGGGCACGAGCTCACCCGATATGGGACTCAGACTGACCAACCGCGACATCATGACCTGAGCCGAAGTCACATGCTGAACGGCTGAGCCCCACCAGGCCCCCTCAGCTGACTAGTGTTTTCTTCTTCCCCTGGGTTTTCTAACGTGCCTATAGAAATCCTTCTATATTATGGGAATCTGCCCTCGTGATATAAATTACAAATGTGTTTTGTCGGTTTGTCATCTGTCTTTTTTGTGCTTGGTGACCACCTGCCTGTGGTCACTCCAGTAGGCCACTCTGCTGGACACTGTAGCTTTGCAGGGAATTTTAAATCCGGGAATATGATGCCTCTAACTTTGGCTCTTCCGGGTTCTTCCAACATTCTCTGGCTGCTTCTGGGTTCCTTGATATTTCCGTGTATGATTTTCAGGATCAGCTTGTTGATTTCTACAAAAAAGCCATCGAGGTTTTTAAAAAATATCTGTAGATCAATTTGGGGAGCTTTACGGCTGTAACAAAATTAAGTATTCTTCACATGGGATTTTTTCTAGCTATTTAATCTTTTGAAATTTCTTTTAACGTTGTTTTTTTAATTTTCAGGGCATAAGTTCTACACTTCTTTTGCTAAACATATTCCTAAGCATTTTATTCTTTTGAAGCTTGTAAATGGAATTTTTTAAATTTCATTTTGGATGTTTATTGCTAGTGTATAGAAATGCAGTTGATTTTTGTATATTGATCTTGTATCTTGCAACCATACTAAGCTCGACCATTAGTTCTTTTTTTTTTTTTTTTTTAATTTTCTAATGTTTATTTATTTTTGAGAGAGAGAAAGAGACAGTGCGAGCATGGGAGGGGCGGAGAGAGAGGGAGACGCAGAATCCGAAGCAGGCTCCAGGCTCTGAGCTGTCAGCACAGAGCCCGATGCGGGGCTCGAACTCACGGACCGCGAGATCGTGACCTGAGCTGAAGTCGGACGCTTACCGACTGAGCCACCCAGGCGCCCCTCAACCATTAGTCCTAATAGTATTTTAATGGCTTCTGTCATTTGTCTGTGGGCTTTGCTTATGATGATTCTTTTTGTCACGCAAAGGTTATAGTACTTTGGGTTTTGTTTTTCTGTTTTTATCATGTGTCTCGATTTTTTTAAAGTTTTTGTTTGTTTGTTTGTTTAAGTAAACTCTGCACCCAACATGGGGCTCAGACTCAGAACCTGGAGATCAAGAGTCACATGTTCTGACTGAGCCAGCCAGGCACTCCACGTTTCTGGATTTTTGAGCCTTAATTAAATAAGCTTTCCCACACCTAGATTTTAAAAAAGCTTTTTTATTTTTTTTTTTTAATTTTTTTTTTCAACGTTTATTTATTTTTGGGACAGAGAGAGACAGAGCATGAACGGGGGAGGGGCAGAGAGAGAGGGAGACACAGAATCGGAAACAGGCTCCAGGCTCCGAGCCATCAGCCCAGAGCCTGACGCGGGGCTCGAACTCACGGACCGCGAGATCGTGACCTGGCTGAAGTCGGGCGCTTAACCGACTGCGCCACCCAGGCGCCCCTAAAAAAGCTTTTTTAATGTCTGTTCATTTTTGCGAGACTGAGACAGAGTGCGAGTTGGAGAGGGGGCAGAGGGAGAGGGAGACACAGAACCCGAAGCAGGCTCCAGGCTCTAGGCTCCGAGCCCAGTGTGGGGCTTGAACCCACAAACCATGAGATCATGACCTGAGCTGAGGTCGGACGCTTAACCCAACTGAGCCCCTCAGGCACACCCAGGTTTTAAAGGAATTAAGAAATTCGGCCTTGTTTTCTTCTAGTAATTGTTTGGTATCAATTTTAACGTCTAGTCCCCTGGTCTACTTAGAATTTATTCTGCTATATAGTAGGAGGCTAGCCTGTACTCACCGGCCAGACTGAAGAAGGTTAATGTTTATTGAGTGCCCACTGTATGTTACTTACTGTGCTAAGCACTTTACGTATATCATCTCATTTAATATATTCAACAGTTCTTAATTTAATTGCAAAATATAATTGACTTGTCTGGAACATTTGATTAATTCCTACTTTGGATGGAATGCTTGCTCTAGATAAACATGTATGTTTTTACATTACATACTTTATGAGGTAAAACATTAGGGCTGGTAAAGGTTATGTAGTAAGCTGAAAATACAATCTTTCTATTTTATCTAAAAAGGTGTCATGCACTAAAAAAGCATGTCAGTGCTTTAAGCTGTAAGGTAAAATTGTTCAGATCAAAGGGTTAGGAAAAGATGGCATCATGAAGAGAGATGCTCTTCTGTCTTCCCTCTGAGTTCCTCGTCCCCAGGACAAACACTGCCAGCTCCTGTGCATGAGAGAGCATTACAGGGCTCTGTGCTCCTGCTGTCTGTAGGCTGTGTTCAGGTATCTTGTAGCCCATGCATGATTGTAATTTACGCTTTTTTTAATGTTTATTTTGAGAGAGAACATGAGTGGGGGAAGGGCAGAGAGAGAGAGAGAGAGAGAGAGAGTCCCAAACAGGCTCTGCACGGTCATCACAGAGTCCATCGAGGGGCTGTGTCTTAAGAACCCTGAGATCATGGCCTGAGTCTAAATAAAGAGCCGGACGCTTACCCAGCTGAGTCACCCAGGAGCCCCATAATTTATCTTTTAATAGGATTCTGGAATGTGTCCCTTCCAATAATTGTGCTAAAGTCATGTAAATTTATGTTAATCTGAACAAAATAAAATTAGTAAGATAAATCAGTTATATAAAATAGAATTCGGTGGTAGAGTGTGTTGAGAGAAATGTTAACATTGCCAGGTAGTTTTTGAAAATAGTAGTTTCAAAAGTTTGACTGTGTGTGGAGTAAACAGTAGATTGTCTAGGGAAAGAGAGGCTGGGGTCACAGGACTCTTAAATCCAGTAAGGGAAGTACATTGAGTTGTGATTATAGAACTAGTATCGAATCCCAACTCCACCACTTGCTAGGAACGTGAATTTGGGTGCGGTTGTGAACCTAGGTTCTCTGTGTCCTCATCTAGAAAATGGCACTGATGGGGGCACCCCGGTGGCTCAGTCAGTTAAGCATCCGACTTCGGCTCAGGTCACGATCTCCCAGTTTGTGAGTTTGAGCTCGGTGTTGGGCTCTGTGCCGACAGCTCGGAGCCTGGAGCCTGCTTCAGATTCTGTGTCTCCCCCTCTCTCTGCCCCTCCCCCGCACAGTCTCTGTCTGTCTCTCTCTCTCTCTCTCAAAAATAAACAAACTGATGAAAATTACCTATTTCACAGACCTATTAAGGATTAAATACTTGACCTGTGTGAAGTATTCAGTAAATTTCTTTAATATCTTACTTACTCCATTGTCACTAATTGTGACCTCAGATGAAATTAACTCCTCTAAGACTCTTGATTCCTCTTGCATACATTAATATGACCTCATTGGGATTGTTATTTCTCTAGTTAGATTTCTTTTAATATACAATTATTTCCTACTTAATAACATCCAAAAGACCCACCAGGATCTAGTGTAACGTATTTTTCCAGTTTTATCTCCAGTTAAACTCCCTAAAGTGCTCATCCCACTTCGCCTGGACACGTGATCATTGTTCCCGTCCTTTCCTCTCGGGGCCTGTCCTGGGGTTTGTCCTGTGCCTTCCGCCTCCCTGTTACTTGCCAAATCCCATCTATTCTTTCAAACCTTATTCAAGATCTGAAATGCTTTCTCGTTAAGTAAAAGTGTCCTTCATTCTCCTCTAGTTGAAATTAATTTTACTTTTCTTTTTCCTTTAGTGAAGTTTAGTAGCACCTTGTGAGTTACGAGTTTCATTGCATTCTGAGACATGTTTGCCTCCATCATCCCATAAGCTTCTTTAGACCATGAGTCCATTTTGTTTGTCTTATCGGTCTTGTAGAACCCAGTGCCTTTTAAAGTATATTGTGAAAGAAAAAGAACCAACTGCCTGAATTCCTAAAATACAATATATACGACTTAAAATCTTAGAAAAATTTCAAATTCTAACAGCAGCATCTGCCCTCTTACTTGGCAACAAAGCAAGGTAATTATTTCAGTTACTTCAGTTTATCCTTATCCTATGCACCCAAGAGAAACATTCCAAAGTGTAGTAAATGCCAAATTTTGTCCTGAAAGTTTGTATTGTGTATGTAGGTGTGTGTAAAAGAAAACCAGTTTCTCTGATCAACTATTATTATATTACAATTTGTATGCTCCCTTGACATTTACAAAGAGCATTTACATATGTTCTCATTTAAGCCAGTTGTACTTATGTGCTTCTGTGTCATAGATTCAAGTTACAGCAGTCTTTCAAATGTGTTCTATTATGTTTTCCACTAGAACAGTGTTTTAATTTTAGCTCCAATACAGTTTTTCTTTCACTATGGTTTTGGTCCTGTCTTTTCCTATAGTTATTTGGTGTTAAAGAAATTTATCAGAGCAAATTAGATTATTATAAAAAATTTGTTTAATATTTCCCCAGCATACATCATACACTTATTCTCTATCTTTGTATGGTCTACGATAGCTTAAAAGAATATCACAAGATTTTACAGAAACACCATGTACCTTTTACCCAGATTCTCTCTCTCTCTCTCTCTCTCTCTCTCTCTCTCTCTCTCTCTCATACACACACACACACACTTTTTGTCTCAGTTATTTAATGATAAAAAGTTAAAGACACTCTGACCCATTACTCATAAATACTTCAGTATGTATTTTCTCAGACCAAAGGACATTTTCTTATATGAACGAGATACAAATACTAAATTCAGGATCTTTAACATCACTACAACACTGTTACCTAACATACAGCTCATAGTAGATATCACTCCTTGTGTCAGTAACATCCTTTATAACAACTTTTTCAAGTGATTCAGTATCCACTATGTGATAATAAGTGCTGGGGAGGATGCGGAGGAAAGGGAACCCTTGTGCATTATTGGTGGGAATATCAATGGGTACATCCACTATGAGGAACGTCATGGAGATTCCTCAGTAAACCACATATGATCCAGTGAATATTCCACCTCTGGGTATTTACCTAAAGAAAACGAAATCATGGGGCACCTGGGTGGCTCAGTCAGTTGAGCATCTCACTCCTTATCTCTTAAAAACCTTTGAGATCGTGGGGCGCCTGGGTGGCTCAGTCGGTTAAGCGTCCGACTTCGGCTCAGGTCATGATCTCACAGCTTGTGAGTTCGAGCCCTGCATCGGGCTCTGTGCTGACAGCTCAGAGCCTGGAGCCTCTAAAGATTCTGTGTCTTTCTCTCTCTCTCTGCCCCTGCTCCGCTCACACTCTGTCTCTCTCTGTCTCTCAAAAATAAATAAACATTTAAAAAAAAATTTTTTTTTAAACTGTGAGATCGTGACCTGAGCCAAAATCAAGAGTCAGACAGACGCTCAACCAACTGAGCCACCCAGGTGCCCCTAGCGACCAACTCCTGCTTTCAGCTCGGGTCATGATCCCAAGGTCATGGGATAGAGCCCCACATTGAGCTCTGTGCTGAGTGTGGAGCCTGATTAGGATTCTTTCTCTCTCACCCTCCGTCCCTCTTCCCTGCTGGTGCTTTCTCTCTCTCAAGTTAAAAAAATAAAGAAGAAAAGAAAAAAAGAAAGAAAGAAAATGAAACACTTAGTTGTCATGTCTATTTATTCTTGAGTTTGGAGCGGTGCCTCAGCCTTTCTTTGTGTTTCACCATATTGACATTTTTGAGGAGTACAGAGGAGCTGTTTCATAAAAGGTCCTTAAATCTGAGTTTTTCTCTGACATTTCCTCATGGGTAGGTTAGGTTTGGGCGTTGTTTGACAGGAGCACCACAGAAGTGTGATGTTTTCTTCTCACTGCGTCAGGAAGCTCAAGATATCACTGTGCCATTGGTGATCGCAACTTTGATTGGTCGCTGTGATAGCCAGCAGGTTATTTCACTGTAATAAGTAATGTTTGGAGAGATGCTTTAAAAGTACGTTAATATCCTGTTCCTTATCAACCTTCACCCAGTAGTTTTGGCGTCAGTATCTAATTCCTAAATTTTACGTCCTTTTTCTAATTTGAGATCTAATTGCTGTATGACATTATTGGCTTCAGATATATAACGTAATGGCTCGATTTACGTATGTACTGTGAAACGCTCACCACAGTTAATAGCTGTAGTTCATAATACTGTGGCTCAGTCGGTTGGGTGTCTGATTCTTCATTTCAGCTCAGGTCATGATCTCACAGTTTGTGAGTTCAAGCCCCACATCCGGCTCTGCACTGACAGTGAGGAGACTGCTTTGGATTCTATTTCCCTCTGCCCCTCTCTCCCACTTGTACTCTTTCTCTCTCAATAAAATTTTTTAAAAATTCCTTTAAAAATAATAACAACGTATTGCATATTTGAAGGTTGCTAAGGGAGTGGATCTTAAATGTTATCACAAGAAACAAAATTATGTGTGGGGATGGATGTTAACTGGTAAGCATTTCAGAGTACGTACATACATAAATCGAATCATTATGCTATATATCTGAAACCAGTAATGTTACATGTCAATTATATCTCAAATTAGAAAAAGGACGTAAAATTTAGAAATTAGATACTGATGCTAAAACTATCGGTTTTTGTTAGAAATTTTGTTAGAAATTAGATACTGATGCTAAAACTATCGGCTTCCACATACACATTAGATCATATGGTGTTTGTCCTTTTCTGTCTTACTCCTTTCACTTAGCATGAGACTTCGGGGTCCATCTGTGTTGTCACAAACGACAGGATTTCTTTCTTTTTATAACTAAATAATATTCTTGTGTGTATGTGTGTACATCTTCTTTATCCCTTCATCCCCCAGCGGGCCCTCAGGTTGTTTCCGTGTCTTGGTTGTTGTAAATAATGCTGCTGCAGTGAGCACAGGGGTGCAGATGTTTATTCGTATTTATGTTTTCATTTTCTTTCTTTTCTTTTCTTCCTTCCTTCCTTCCTTCCTTCCTTCCTTCCTTCCTTCCTTCTTTTTTTTAATTTGAGAGAGAAAGCACCAGCAGGGAAGAGGGACATAGGGTGAGAGAGAAAGAATCCCAATCAGGCTCCACACTCAGCACAAAGCCCAATGTGGGGCTCTATCCCATGACCTTGGGATCATGACCTGAGCTGAAAGCAGGAGTTGATCTCTAGGGGCATGGGTGGCTCAGTTGGTTGAGCGTCTGACTCTTGATTTTGGCTCAGGTCACGATCTCACAGTTTTTAAAAAATAAGGAGTGAAATGTCCAACTGACTGAGCCACCCAGGTGCCCCATGTTTTCATGTTCTTTAGGTAAATACCCAGAGGTGGAATTGCTGAATTATATGTGGTTCACTGAGGAATCTCCATGAAGTTCCTCATAGTGGATGTACCAATTGATATTCTCACCAATATCCTCCTTTTCTCCACATCCTCCCTAGCACTTGTTGTCTTTTTGATAGTAGCCATTCTGACAGGTGTGAGATGAGATCTCATTGTAGTTTAGATTTCCATTTCCCTGATGATTCTTCATGTTGAACCCCCTTTTTCATGTACCTGTTGGCCATTTTTGTATCTTTGGTATATTCGGATCCTTTGCCCATTTTTTAATTGGATTGTTTTCTGATAATGGGTTGTATGGGTTCTTTATGTATGTTGGATATTAACCTCATATGGTTTACAATTGTTTTCTCTCATTCTGTAGTTTGCCTTTTCACTGTGTTGGTGGTTTCCTTTGTTGCAAGAAAGTTTCTTAATTTGAAGTAAATCCCACCTGTTTATTTTTGCTTTTGTCACCTTTGTTTCTGGTGTCAAGCCTAACAAATCATTACCCACACTGATGTCAAAGAACTCATCCCCTGTGTTTTCTTCTAGGAGCTTCATAGTTTCAGGTCTTACCTTTCAAGTCTGTGATCCATTTTGAGTTGGTTTTTGCATACGGTGTATAGTAGGAGTCCACTTTCATTCTTTTGCACACTGCTGTCCACTCGCCTCAACTTCATTTATTGAAGAGACCTCCCTTGCCCCATTGGTATATTCTTGGCTCCTTTGTCATAAGTTAATTGACCATATGTGCTCTGGGCTCTCTGTTCTGTTCCATTCGTGTGTGTGTGTGTGTGTGTGTGTGTGTGTGTGTGTGTGTGTGATGTCAGTACCACACTATTTTGATGACCCTAGCTTTGTGGTATGGCTTGAAATCAGGAGGTGTGGTGCCTCCAGCTCTTTTGTTCTTTCTTGGTTGCTTTGGCTGTTTGGGGTCTTTTGTAATTCCACACAAATTTGGGAGTATTTGTTCTATTTCTCTGGAAAGGCCATTGGAATTTTGATAACACATTGCGTTGAATCCGTAGATTGCTTTGGGTAGCATGGACATTTTAACAGTATTCTTACAGTCCTGTAGCATAGATTATCTTTCAGTTAATTGTGCCGTCTTCAGTTTCTTTTAAAAATGAATTCTAGGGGCGCCTGGGTGGCTCAGTCGGTTAAGCGTCCGACTTCAGCTCAGGTCACGATCTCACGGTCCGTGGGTTCGAGCCCCGCGTCGGGCTCTGGGCTGATGGCTCAGAGCCTGGAGCCTGCTTCCGATTCTGTGTCTCCCTCTCTCTCTGCCCCTCCCCCGTTCATGCTCTGTCTCTCTCTGTCCCAAAAAAAAGTTAAAAAAAAATTTTTTTTTTTTTAATGAATTCTATTTTTTAATGTACAGGTCTTTCACCATTTTGGTTAAATTTATACCTACATATTCTTTCTGCTGCTATTGCAAATGGGATTGTTTTCTTCATTTCTCATTTTGATAGTTCATTGTTAACTGTATAGAATTGCAACTGATTGTTATATTTTTATTTTGTATCCTACAACTCTCCTAAATTTGTTTATCATGTCTAATGATTTTTTTATGGAGTATTTAGGGTTTTCTGTATAGAAGATTATGTCATTTGCAAATAGAGACAGTTTTACTTCCTCCTTTCTAATTTAGACACCTTTTATTTCTTGCCCAATTGCTCTGGCTAGGACTCTCAGTACCATGTTGAATTAAAGTGCTGAGAGTGGCCATCCTTGTCTTTTTCCTGATCTCAGGGAAAAGCTTTCCGTCTTTCACCATTAAGTACGATGATGGCCTTTATTATGTTGAGGTACGTTCCTTGATGCCCACCTTGTTGAAAGTGTCTATCATTAGGGGCGCCTGGGTGGCGCAGTCAGTTAAGCGTCCAACTTCAGCCAGGTCACGATCTCGCGGTCCGGGAGTTTGAGCCCTGCGTCAGGCTCTGGGCTGATGGCTCGGAGCCTGGAGCCTGTTTCCGATTCTGTGTCTCCCTCTCTCTCTCTGCCCCTCCCCCGTTCATGCTCTGTCTCTCTCTGTCCCAAAAATAAATAAGTGTTGAAAAAAAAAATTTTTTTTAAAAAGAAAGTGTCTATCATGAATGGATGTTGGGTTTTGCTAAATGCTTTTTCTGCATCTTGTTGAGATGATCATATGATTTGTGTCCTTTATTTTAGTTTTTGTGGAATATCACATTGATTGGTTTTGCAGAAGTTGGACCATATTTATCCCTGGAATAAATCCCACTTGATCATGGTGTATGTTCCTTTTAATATACGTTTATATTTGTTTTGCTAATGTTTTGTTGAGGATATTTGCATCTACGTTCAACAGGAATATTGGCCTGCAGTTTTCTTTTCTTGTAGTGTCCTGGTGTGGTTCTCTATTCTGTTCTGTTGAGCTATGTGTCTATGTGCTGGTACCATACTGTTTTGTTTTCTGCAGCTTTGTAATATGTCTTGAAATCTAGTACTGTGATACTTCCAGCTTTGTTGTTTTTTTTTGTTTGTTTGTTGTTGTTTTTTTTTAGTTGGCTTCATGCCCAGCACAGACTCCAACGTGGGGCTTGAACTCATGACCCTAAGATCAAGACCTGAGCTGAGATCAAGAGTTAGATATTTAACCAACTGAGTCACACAGACTTGTTGGTGGAATCTTTACGATTTTCTATGTATAGTATTATGTCATCTGCCAATATTGAGAGTTTAACTTCTTCCTTACCAATTTGAATGCCTTCTACTTTTTTTTCTTACCTGGTTGTTTTGGTTAGGACTTCCATTAGCATGTTGAATAAAACAGAAGAGTGTGAGCTTTTTTTGTCTCGTTCCTGATCTTGGAAGCCTTATTCTTTTTCTCGTTCCTTGAGGTGTAAAGTTTTGTTGTCTGTTTGAGATCTTTCTTACTTCTTTTTTTTTTTTAAGTTTATTTATTTATTTTGAGAGAGAGGGAGGGAATCCCAAGCAGGCTCTACACTGTCTGCACAGAGCCCAGAATGGGGCTTGAACCCCTGAATGATGAGATCATGACCTGAGCCAAAATCAAGAGTCGGTCACTTAACTGACTCTGCCATCCAGGTTCCCCAAAGATCTTTCTTATTTCTTGATGTAGGCAGTTATCACTATGAACTTCCCTCCTAGAGCTGCTTTTGCTGCATTCCGTAAGTTTTGGTATGTTGTGTTTCCATTTTCATTTGGCTCAAGACAGTTTTTTTTATTTTTCTTTTGACTTCTTCACTGGTTCATTGGCTGTTCAGTAGCATGTTTTCTAATCTCCACATATTTGCGAGTTTTCCAGTTTTTATCTTGTAGTTGATTTCTGTTTTAATACCATTGTTACAAAATATGCTTGATATAATTTCAGTCTTCTTTATTTTATTTTAAAAAAAATTTTTTTTACTGTTTTTTTTTTTTTTTTTTAATTTATTTTTTGAGAGAGAGACAGAGACAGAGCGTTAGCAGGGAATGGGCTGAGAGAGATCTGAAGCAGACTCCAGGCTCTGAGCTGTCAGCGTGGAGCCCGACACAGGGCTGGAACTCGCGAACTGCAAGATCATGACCTGAGCTGAAGTCGCCTGCTTAACCGACTGAGCCACCCAAGTGCCCCAGTCTTCTTAAATTTATTAAGATTTGTTTTGTGCCTAACATTTGCTCTGTCTTGGAGAATGTTCCAAGAGTGCTTGAGAAGAATGTGTATTCTGTGGCTTTTGGATTGAATGTTCTGTATATGTCTGTTAAATCCACCTAAGTACGTTTAATTAGAGCCTACCCCTTGAGGCCACACCTGTGAAGATAAGCTAATCGTCCCGATTCATGGAGAGACAGGGCATTTCTGTCTGCTGCCTAGGAGGGGTGCCCTGCTGGCGGGGTGGGTGCACAGAAAGCTGGTTAAGAATTGTTTCTCTGTTTGTTACAGTCCCTTAATAAACTGGTCAATGTGTTTGCCTGGGTTCTGCGAGCCGCTGTAGAAAATGTATCAAACCTAAGGAGAGGATCATGGGAACCCTACGTTTGTAGCCAAATTGGATAGAAGTTGTGAGTAACCTGGGTGCCTCCTTCTTGTGATTGGCATCTGAAGTGGAGGTGGGGGCAGTCTGGCGGGACCGAGCCCTTCACCTGTGGGATCTGACACTGTCTCCCGGTTGGTAGGGTCAGAATTGAGTTAAATTGTAAGACACGCCAGCTGGTGTCACAGAGAGTTGCTTGGTGTGGGGTTAAACCACATACTTGGTGACCAGAAGTGTCAGAAGTAGCGTTCTATGTAAAAATAAATAATAATAATAAATAATAATATTCTGAGTAATTTTCTAGGTAGGCCAGTTTATGTATTTACAAAAGCTTTAATAGTTTTTCTGTATGCTTATAATCTATATTAACCTTCAGAGGATATTTTTTTCTAAACTTAAGGCAGTTAGCGCTCGGTACTTATACGCTTAAGGCATTTGGGACAGTACACCAGTTAAGGAGTATTTCCTTCCGGTTTGCACCAGTGTAGTCTGTTAACTAACGTGAGGGCCGTAGAGAGACCAGGTCTTCATTGGTCGCTCATTACAGACAAGCGTCTTCTACACTTAGACCTGTGTCTTCAGTCCTAGCTGACTAATTCGTATTCAAAGCGGGTCTTGAGGTAGGTAGTCTACTTTCATAGACTGATTTGTTTCCCAGGTAAAAATGTGCTGGAAACTCAAATTCTGCCCCTTCTTACAGTCCTACCAGGTTATGTGTTGGAGGCGACGCATTCAGCTGTACAGGGGACTCTGTAGTCGTAAGTCTGTTCCCAGTAGTATCATTAGTCAGAAATGACTGATGCATTGTTTGCTGAGGCCTTTTTGATGTTTCTTTTAGCTGTTTCCGTGTATGCTTGTAGATGTGGCTTGTAGCCAATTTTATGGAAAAATCAGGAACCCCCTTTAGATGATAAGGTTTTAGTTAACCTATTAAATGTACCAGCAGTCTTATAAAGAATGGAAGCGAAGTCCTCAGAATAATCACTCATACAGATTTAATCAGAAGTTACTCAGAGAATGAAAACATATCACGGACAATTCTCTAGACTCTTCTAACATAGCCAACAAAACCTGTCATGATTGTCACCAAATGACAAAGGTCTTCAAATCAAGAAGAAAAAGGGGAAAAAAAGCTCGATAAAAGGATAAAATTTTGACGGTTACTTCAGCCCCATATAAGAACATTAATAATAGGCCTTTCTCCCAAAGTAAAAATTCATAAGAGCTAAAACATAATTCACATTGATAAAATACGACTTCCCTTTAGTTAACCTAGGGAACTTGAACTTTTCTTTTTGGCTTTCAGGTTCTCTTCATGTTATTTGTTTGCCGAACAGGACAGATTTTAGAATACTGATGTGTTCATTAAAATCTGGAGTCTGCCAGAAATCCCCGTATCCTCTCTTTCCTAAGGTGCTGGAGCAAGCAAGCCCTTGCGGTGACTCAGCAGCTGTCCGGGAAATGTTAAAGAAGAAGGCATCTTAGTAGTTTTATTATTTTGGGTTTGGGGCCAAGATAAGAGGTGATAAGATTTGAAAATCAGGTAATAAATGCCTGAAGTCAAGAAATGGTTATAGACAGCATTTAAGAGAAACATAGTATCCATTATCATTATTAGGAACCCTCACTTTTTCTACTTTTTCTTAAATATTTGTATACTTTTTCTCCCATTTGATGGTGGATTTGCCTGTTTGAATTTGATATGTCTGGTGGATTCTAATGATCAATTATTAAAACTAATAAACTACCGAAGAGAGAGAAAGCTGGCCTCAAACACTGAATGAGTTGCATTTATAAAGAGAGCATTGTGAAAGGCAAATCACTTTCTTTTGATAAGAAAAGCAAAAGGGTTTTTTTCATTTACACACATACACATAGAAATAGTTGTCTCGTTTTACAGCTTCAGCCAGGGGTCAAAAGTAAACACCTGTCACATAAACTTAGTGTTTAGCAGTTGTGTATCTGAAGTGGCTACTTTGATTCCTACATATTTTTCTCCTGAGTGATTTGAACTATAATAGTGTCACACAAACGAATACCATGGAAAATGCTAGGAGTGTTCAGACTCTCCAAGACAAACGGACAAAGACAGCCGGATTCTTTCTCAGTCGACCACTCCTCACAGCTCACGTGGAACAGAGTGTTGGAAAATGAAAGAGTCCCGTATTGTAGTCACCAACAGGGAAATAGTGGTCATGCCTAAAATTAGGAACAAAATCAGACTCGGCCAAGAGCTAGGAAAACGAGTTCTCGCATGATTGTCATGTTCATAACGGTGCCCCAGATCCTAGGTGTCCACATCACAGAATCAAGGATGGGATTTTTCTTGTTAGAAAAACGGTCCATAGTTGAAGTGGGGTGCATTCAAGGGGGCATGTGTGTCGTTTCGCCTACTGAGGACTGGAACCTGGATTGTTCTGAGGTTTCGTGTGCTCGCTCTCCTCGGGTGCCCAGCAGTTTCTTCCCCGCCCACCGACTGCCACCTGCCTGCTGACCCTCGGGGAAGCAGGGTGGTGGTCTGGCTTCCATTCGTATTGTGATTAGGTGGGGTCTTTACTGCTCTCTCTTTCGTTTGCTTGCGTAAACCTTGAATCGAATAAAGCATAGATGAGGTTTTCTCTCACACACCATACCTGGTTCTGGACACGGGTCTTTTCTCAACCTGTTGGACTTTGGTGCACGGTGGAGACATCCGGTCTTTAGTTGTAATAAAAAATTCATTATCTCTGTTCACAGTTACTATTTTGGGTAAGTTTTTGAAATGATAAAAGTGGTTTTTAGATCTAAGCAGAACAACCTCGATTCATGCCTTTTCTTCCTTGAAGCTGCTTCCCAGACCCCTCACCACTGCTTTAAACACATGGCACGGCCTCGTGCCGTTTCTGGCCTCACCTGGGCCCTTAGCCTCCTCGTGTTTGCTCTCATTCTCCCATCTCGTTCCAGCTTTGACCTTCTGCTGGCTATTTCCTCTGCCTCCCAGATCCCCTCATGGCCGAGACCTAATGAGAGTCACGTCTGAACTTAATGTCGCTTCTCGGTTGCTCTCCGTTCTTCATATTTTAATTATTGGCCTAGCATTCATTATTTTCTGAGTTTTTCCTGTTTTCTTAGTTTTCCTTACTTCCTATTGTCTGTCTACCTGAGAACAGTGTAAACCGTCTTATTCACCAGTGTCTTTTAGCACTTAGAGCAGGACTTGGACTTAATGAGTGCTCAGTCGTTGTTGAACAAATAAATGAATGATCCAGTTGAAAGAACCAGTGTTCAGATTCTACAAGTAACTTGCCTTTGGGGGCCTCAATTTTCCCATCTGCAGAATGTGTGTTAGTATACCTATTTGTTACACAGTATAGACTTGTTTTTTAAAAAGCAGTATAATTCAGGGGCGCCTGGGTGGCTCAGTCGTTTAAGCGTTGGACTTCGGCTCAGGTCACGATCTCACAGTTCGTGAGTTCGAGCCCCGCGTCGGGCTCTGTGCTGACAGCTCAGAGCCTGGAGCCTGCTTCACATTCTGTGTCTCCCTCTCTCTCTGCCCCTTCCTTGCTCATGCTCTGTCTCTCTCTGTCTCAAAAATAAATAAACATTAAAAAAAATTTTTTTAAAAAGCAGTATAATTCATAGAGAAAAGAAATACATCAGCCTTGCCTTATTTGCTGGAACTTAAAGGCAAAATAAAATCAGAGTAGACTAAATGAGGTTCTCCTGAAACTTTTTTTTCTCCCTTTTTCTTCATTTCTTTTTTCTTTCTTTTTTTCCCCCTTCCTTTTATGTATTTGTGAAATCTCTTAAGACTGATTTCATACCAAACATCAGAAAGAAACGTAGACCAGTAAGATGAGTGGAAGAGGTAAGTCTATGGAGACATTGCAGAATAAAATAAAAAGAATAGCCACTCAGTAGGAGTTGGACAAGAAACTGAGGTTTTTATCTGAAGTCTCCCTAGCAGCTACTAAAATTAAGGCAAGTCACTTGACCTCATAGAGCATCTGTTTTCGAATCTGTAAACTAGAACTAACATTTCTTCTTACCTGCTTCATGGGATTGACATAAATGACAACACGTGAAAGTTACTTTTTAAACTGTAAATCATGAGGGGCGCCTGGCTGGCAGCTCAGTTGGGGGAGCATGCAACTCTTGATCTCGGGGTTATGAGTTCAAGCCCCCCGTTGAACATAGAGCTTACTTAAAAAATAAAAATAATAATGCATGTATACATACATGCATATGATAAATCACTGACTACATATAAGGTAATTATTATGATCGGGTCTAAAATTTAGGTTCTTTCTGCAAAACTGCTGGAAAATGCTAACATGGCTGTTTTTTTATGTATAATTCCTAAAAGACAATTCCAAACATGTAGATACTTTTTTTTCCCTTTATGTTTATTTTTGAGAGCGAAAGAGAGCACGAGCAGGGGGAGAGGCAGAGAAAGAGGCAGAGAGCTGTCAGCACAGAGCCCGACGCGGGGCTCAAACTCATGAGTCAGAAGCTTCAACCAACTGAGCCACCGGGCGCCCCAAAAGCATAGATTCTAAAAGTACATGAAAGTACGTGGTATCCCTCCCCCCAAAAATATGCCTTTGAAGTTTAAGCCACTGTTAAAACAAATACTCTTGATAGAGTGATTTGTTTTCTGTGTTTGGCCACAGGAGATTTCGTTGCCTCTGATTATTTTTTGTTCTTTTCTAATCACAGCCCAAAGAGCCGGCTGATCCAATTAAAGAAGGAGAAGCTGGAATACAGCCCTGGAGAGCACGAGTACGGGTTATTCCCAGCCCCCATTCATGTCGGTGAGTACGCGGTGTGCACGACACATGGCCAGAAACAAAGGAGAGGGTGTTTCTTGAGTTTGGATGAGATGTTGGTGTTCCTGTCGTTTCTGCGTCTTCCATGAAGTCGAGCTCTTTCTTTACCATTTAGTTTATACTCAGTCTGAAGGATTCTGCAAATTCCTTGCTGTCTAGGAGTCAAAATGACCTAAATATTTCTCACTCAGGTTTCAGTAACAAAAAAACACTATGTCCGTAGCTTTGGGTTCCCTGAGCGTGTCACCTAGGAAAAATCAGCTATTCATCACTTCACTGTCACGTGTTTTCCGTGTTCAGAAACACATGATTTATGGTATGTAGTCACCAAAGGAAGAGAGCCCACTACTTTTCCTGATCATTTATCTGCTTGAAAATTGAGCAAGATTTATCTTTCCATTCCTTTTGGGGGCAGGGGGCAGTGTCAAGGTTTTGTTCAGCATTGGGGCAAGCATGCCTGCTAGGCTCCTACTGTTGAGCAGCATTTACCTAGCTGTCCTCCTGGATTCCTCCCATTCTGTCTCTGCCGCATCCCGTCCGTCCCCCCCCCCCGCGTCCCGTGACCGCCGCCCTTGCAGTACCCCGCACCACCCCCAGGTGTGTCCCACGCCGGTCTCAGGCTCGTGCTCGTGCGGCAGCCGCCTGACACGTGTGTCTGTTTCCATTCATGTTCCCTCCAGTTCACTGTCTGCATAGTAAAGAAAGACAAGATTTTATAACTGTTAAGGATGACCTGGTCCCTGACTACCCTCCCAGTCTCTGCCTTTCCCTTCTGTCCCTTCCCCGCTGTCTTCTCTCAGCTCCTGGAACAGAGCCTCATTTTGCTTCTTGTTCCCACTGCCCGAACAGCTCTTCCCTGGACTCTTCCTGTGGCTGGTTTCTTCGCGTCCCTTGAGGATGAGCCTAATGTCAAAGTCTGCTTAAATGTCAAAGTCTTCTTTAGAATTGTTTTCCTGATTGTCCCACCAAAAATGGTCCCTTCCTTTATCTTGTATCACAGCATTTCTTTCTGTAACCCATGATTACCCTAGTTGTTTACTCATTTGTTATGTCTCCCTCATTAGGTTATAAGCTCCAGGTACAGGATCGTTTGTCTCTCTTCTTCTCCTTCGATTTCCTAGTGCCTAGTACATAACAGAAGTTCAGCAAATACTTGTACAAACGAAAGAAAAGGAGGAGAAATGAGGACAACTTCTTTTTTTTTTTTTTAATTTTATTTTTTATTTTTTAAAATTTACATCCAAATTAGTTAGCATATAGTGCAACAGTGATTTCAGGAGTAGATTCCTTAGTGCCCCTTCCCCATTTAGCCCATGCCCCCTCCCACCACCCCTCCCATAACCCTCAGTTTGTTCTCCATATTTATGAGTCTCTTCTGTTTTGTCCCCCTCCCTGTTTTTATATTCTTTTTGTTTCCCTTCCCTTATGTTATTCTGTTTTGCCTCTTAAAGTCCTCATATGAGTGAAGTCCTATGATTTTTGTCTTTCTCTGACTAATTTCGCTCAGCATAATACCCTCCAGTTCCATCCACGTAGCTGCAAATGGCAAGATTTCATTCTTTTTGATTGCCGAGTGATACTCCATTGAATATACGTACCACATCTCCTTTATTCATTCATCCATCGATGGACATTTGGGCTCTTTCCATCCTTTGGCTGTTGTCGATAGTGCTGCTATAAACATGGGGGTGCGTGTGTCCCTTCGAAACCGCCCACCTGTATCCCGTGGAGAAATGCCTAGTAGTGCAATTGCTGGGTCGTAGGGTAGTTCTGTTTTGAGTTTTTTGAGGAACCTCCATCCTGTTTTCCAGGGTGGCTGCACCAACTTGCATTCCCAAGGACAACTTCTTGAATGTAGGTGACAGGAGCAGTTTACTCACGTAGTGCATGTTGACCCTGTGTGTTACAGCCTTCTCTTTCAACTGAGACTCTTGCTCCTCATGACTGTGGGGCTCTTCTCTGTGCTGTGATGACCGAATCCCCTGTTTCTCCTCCAAGGGCTCAGCACTAGCAGTGTATTTAAAGCAGCAAGCATAGACAAATTGTGCAATGAAGATTAGTGTGCTTTAATTATTCTGTGCTGGGTGGCTGGAGAATGGTTTAACTGCAACATAAAGTTCCAAGGTTTAATTCTTTTACCTTAATGAAGGTAAGAAGTTCCACATTCTCTGGGATTCATGCCAAAGTCCTTCTGAAAGAGCATTTTGTTTTTACTACTTATGTGGCATCGCAGTGGAAACAGATTCTCAGCAGATTTAGCTGTTTCCTAGAATCTCGTAATGATCAATAGGCTTAGAAAGGAAGAAGTAATTTAAAAGTCCCATTAAAGGAAAACATGACTCCGGGCACCTGGGTGGCTCAGACCATTGAGCATCTGACCCTTTGGCTCGGGTCATGATCCCAGGGTCGTGGGATCGAGACCAGCATCGAGCTCTGCACAGAGTGTGGAACCTGCTTGGAATTCTCCCTGTCCCCCAACTCCCCTAAAAAAAATAAATGAAGGAAAACATGACCATTTTAGTCTTACTGGTTTTGTCCTGGCTGGGATCTAGCTTAAATCTTAGAATGAAGCTCTAACGATTCAAGGGGATGAAGGTATGTTGGTCCACTCCAAGGAAAATGGGAAGAATAATAGGCCAATATTTCTCTCACATTTCTGGCACATAGCATGGTTAAGAGATCCAGAATGGAAGTCCTTTTCTTGAAATAAAGGTTTTGTCTCCGCGTCCCTACTTCAGTGTCTGAGACTAATTTGTACCCAGTGGTCTGCAAAGTGAGTAAATAATGGAGGAACCTTCCCAAGTGGAGTAGGTCTTTTTTCCTGTGAAACAGAGTTTGAAATCAGGCTGTTGGATGACAGATTTTTTTTCCCCGACACTGCCATTTTGTCATTCATATAGTATTTGTATGGTTAGGATAGGGTGGTGGGTCAGTCACTTGTTCTGAACGGGTCATTTCCAGTGTCATGTAAACAAAGAGCAGGACTTTGAGTTCGCCACACCTGGGTTCATCTCTGCCTTTGCTGTATTATATGAATAAAGTAGTTATATGATAAAATAATAGTGCATCTTACCACTGATAGAGTCAGAATGAATAAATGGAAAATAATGTTCATTTTCAAATGTTTAAAGATGGGGTGCCTGGGTGGCTCAGTCGAGTAAGCATCTGACTGTGGCTCAGGTCATGATCTCACGGTTTGTGGGTTCGAGCCCTGCATTGAGCTCTGTGCTGACAGCTTGGAGCCTGGAGCTTGCTTTGGATTCTGTGTCGCCCTCTGTATCTGTCCCTCCCCTGCTCACACTCTCTGTCTCAAAAATAAATAAACATTAAAATAAATAAATACATTTTTTAAATGTTTAAGGAAATCAGGATTGTTTATCTCATTACAGAAGTACATTTCAAATAAAATTTTACTTTTCATGATAAATATTTACCAAAATGTATATTATACCCTTAAATTTATATTCAGTTGGGTTTTTTTTTTCTATTTTTTTAACATTTATTTATTTTTGAGAAAGAGAGCACAAGTGATGGAGGGGCAGAGAGAGAGGGAGACCCAGAATCCAAAGCAGGCTCCAGGCTCTGAGCTGTCAGCACAGAGCTCAACAAGGGGCTCGAACTCATGAACCTTGAGATCATGACCTGAGCTGAAGTCAGACGCTTAACCAACTGACCACCCAGGCGCCCCTGTAGTTGATTGATTTCTTACAAGAATGCCATGACAGTTCAATGGGGGAAGCACGATCTTTCTTTCTTTCTTTCTTTCTTTCTTTCTTTCTTTCTTTCTTTCTTTTTCTTTCTCTCTTTCTCTCTTTCTTTCTTTCTTTCTTCCTTTCTCTCTCTCTCTCTTTCTTTCCTTCTTTCTCTTTTCCCCTTTTTACTTCCTTCCTTCCTTTGATAAAGAGCACATGCACACAAGCCGAGGAGGGACAGAGGGAGAAAGAGAATCCCAAGCAGGCTCCACGCCCAGCACAGAGCATACAGGCCTCAATCTCACAACTGTGACATCTGGACCTGAGCTGAAGTCAAGAGTTAGACACTTAACTAAGACACCCGGGCGCCCCAGGCATGATGTTTTCAATAGATGGTTCTATGGTAACTGGATAGTTGGATTCTAGCCTCATACCATTTAAAAAGTTCATCCAAAATGGATCAACTACAATATAACTGCTAAAACCATAAAACTCTTGAAGAAAACATAGGGCTTAAATCTTCGTGACCTTGGATTAGGCAATAATTTCTTAGCTATAACACCAAAATCCTGGGCGATGACAACAGACAGACAAATTGAACTTAGTCAATATTTAAAACTTTGAAAACCACGATCAAGAAACGAAAACACAATGCACAGGACGGAAGAAATCTTTGGAAATCTTATCAATTAAGAGACTTGTATCCAAAAACCTATACGTACAGGGAACTGTTGCGACTCAATACTAAAGAAACAAACAACACAGCTTTTTAAATGCGTAAATTATTTGAGTAGATACTTCTCCATAAGGGATGTGCTCATGGCCAATAAGCACATGAAAAGATGCTCCCAATATCATTAGTCATTAGGGAAACGGAAATGAAAACCGTAAGAAGAAAGCACCTCTCACCAGTAGGAGGGCTTTAATTAAAGGACCGGAGTGTTTGCAAAGAAACTGGAACCCTCACGCGGTGTTGCTCGGAATTGTTGGTACCGCCCTCTTGGGAAGACATTTTGGCAGCTCCTCAAAAAGTTAACCGTGGAGTTACCACGTGACCAGCAATTCTGCGGCTACGTATAGACGCAAGAGAAAGGGAAGAAACGTCCACACAAGACGCAGACACAAGCGTTCCCGGCGGCAGTATTCCTGACAGCCGAAAGGCAGCCGCAACCCACGTCTCCCGTCAGTGGGTAAGTGGATTCACAAGACGTGGCCTGCCCATCCCGCGGGGCTTACTTGGCGGTGACGAGACCGGGGAGCCGCGCGAGCGCCATGCTGTAGGAAAGAAGGCGGTCGCGAGGGTCATGTGCTTTATGACCGTTTATAGGAAATGCCCGGAATAGGCAGACACCTAGAAACACGGGGTAGATGACTGTTCCGTAGGGTCCAGGCTGGAGGCGGGGAGGGACTGCTCATGGGTACAGAGTATCGTTTTGAGATGACTGAAGGGTTCTGAAATGGTGTTGGTTGCATCAGAGTTCTCCAAGGAAACGACCAATAAGACGGTTTTTGTTTTGTTTTTTTTTTTAATTGATCTCCTCCACATGCCAACGTGGGGCTCAAACTCACAACCCCCGAGATCAGGCGTTGCATGCTCCACTGACCCAGCCTGTTGTCCCAAAATCTTGATTTTTTTTTTTTAATTTTTTTTTCAACGTTTATTTATTTTTTTTGGGACAGAGAGAGAGACAGAGCATGAACGGGGGAGGGCCAGAGAGAGAGGGAGACACAGAATGGGAAACAGGCTCCAGGCTCTGAGCCATCAGCCCAGAGCCCGACGCGGGGCTCGAACTCACGGACCGAGAGATCGTGACCTGGCTGAAGTCGGACGCTTAACCGACTGCGCCACCCAGGCGCCCCTTTTTTTTTTTTTTTTTTAATTTTTTTTTTCAACGTTTATTTATTTTTTTTGGGACAGAGTGAAAATCTTGATTTTTTAAATTCAGTCCCCATCATTCTCATTTCAATAGGTTTTTTTTAATCTTATCATATATATATATGATATATATATGGTACATATATAAAAAATTTTTTATATATTTTTTTTTTTTTTGAAGGGGGGTTGGACAGAGCACAAGCAGAGAAGGGGCAGAGAGAGAGAGGGAGCTGTCAGCGCAGAGCCTGACTCGGGACTCTAACCCACAGACCATGAGATCATGACCTGAGCCGAAGTCGGATGCTTAATCGACTGAGCCACCCAGGCGCCCCATTGTTTATAATTTTTTAAGTAAGCTCTGTGTCCAACGTGGAGCTTGAACTTAACACCGAGATCAAGAGTTACATGCTATAGGGGCCCCTGGGTGGTTCAGTTGGTTAAGCGTCTGACTCTTGATTTCGGCTCAGGTTGTGATCTCATGGTTCATGAGTTCGAGCCCCACATGGGGCTCCGTGCTGACAGTTTGGAGCCTGCTTGGGATTCTCTCTCTTTCTCTTCCCTCTGCCCCTCCCCCGCTTGTGTGTGCGTGCACTCTCTGTCTCTCTCTCTTTAAATAAATAAATAAAAACTAAAACTTTTTTTTAACGTGTTAGGGGAGGGGTGCCAGCTGGCTCAGGCGGTGGAGCTGTGACTCTTGATCTCAAGGGGTCATGAGTTCAAGCCCCATATCAAGGGCTCAATTACTTAAAAATGAAATCTGAAAAAAAAATCTGGGATTCATAGTTTTTCAAAATTCTTCTGGGGCGTGTGGGAGCAAAAAATGTGAAGACATGTGGTGTTTCACATTTGGCTTCTGGAATCAGGCCACAATTCAGAGTCTGCCTCCACCAATTACTGTCTGTCTGACCTTGGGCAAGCTGACACATCCCAAGGCTTCAGATTCTGTATTGTAAAATAGAAGTTAATATGAATATTAAATAAAATAATGTATGTAAAATACTAAGGAGAGTACCTAACACATAGTAATCACTTAATAAGAGATAATTTCTGAATTGACATTGTTTTTTACAGTAAAGTTCTCTCGACAAGAATCTGCTACCTACTACACAGCTATTACCTCTGGGTCCTTGTTCAGTATATTACCACACTTTTTCTTGCTGAGCTCAGAAAACACTTCAGAATTCCTCCTGGCGCTCCTGTTGGTTGTCACTGCCAGCCGTTCAGACTTCTGCCAGATCTTGGGATAGTGGAGAGAATATAGGCCTTCTGTGCAAAATGGACTTAAATAGCAGACCTTGGGGCACCCAGGTGGCTCAGTCGGTTAGACGTCCGACTCTTCGTTTTGGCTCGGGTCATGATCTCACAGTTCATGGGTTCAAGCCCCACGTTGGGCTCTGCACTGACAGTGCAGAGCCTGCTTCTGATTCTGTGTCCCCCTCTGTCTCTGCTTCTCCTCTCCCTCCCACGCTCTTCCCCTCTCTCTTTTCCCCCTCTCTCTGCCCCTCCACTGCTTATGCACACAAGCTCTCTCTCAAAATGTATAAACTTTAAAAAAAAAGGGACACCTGGGTGGCTCAGTCAGTTAAGCGTCCGACTTCAGCTCAGGTCACAATCTCACACTCGATGAGTTCGAGCCCCGCATCGGGCTCTGTGCTGACAGCTCAGAGCTGGAGCCTGCTTCGGATTCTGTGTGTCCCTCTCACTGACCCTCCCCGACACTTGCGCGCTCTCTCTCTCTCTCTCTCAAAAATACATAAACATTTTTTTTTTAATTAAAAAAAATAAAATAGCAGACCTGAGACTTGTATTCTGAGAAAGGCCTGCTTGCAAGGTTGGGCATTGGCTGGCATCTGGGAACTTGAATATCTAACATTTTCCTGTCAATACAAAACTTTCCTGCATGCGAATGTCTTCGTGTGCCCACTGTGTATTCACTGTATGGTTTCTGCTGAACACCTGCTTTCATTTGAAGAGTCTGGAATCTGGTACATTCTAGACAGGAGTAGCTGTATGATCAGCCACCAAACAAAACCTTGAGCACTGAGTTTGTAATGAGCATCCTTGATAAACATTTCACACGTTGTGTTCTTCCCATATATTGGCAAAGATTATGTCCTGTGTGACCCCACTGGGGGGAGAACTTGGGTAAACTTGGGCCTTGTTTCTGCCCCCGTTTTGCCGGTGCATTTTCTCCCTTTACTGATTTTGCTTTGTATCCTTTGCTGTAATGAAGTATAGCAGGAACGTGACCACGCACTGGTCCTGTGAGTCAGCAGACCTGAAGGTGGTCTCGGGGGCCTGGGCACCCCTCACAGTCCAGCACTCTCGTGGCCAGATGATCTTGAACAAGTCACGTACTCTTCATTTTACCATCTTCATGTATGTAGCAACTACCTTCACCTGAGTTGTGAGGACAGAGTGATGCTTACTTTGTATTTAACGCAGTGAATATAAATTTAAGGGTATAATACACATTTTGATAAATAAGTATTTGTCATGAAAAGTAAAATTTTATTTGAAATGTACTTGTGTAATGAGAGAAACAATCCTGATTTCCTTAAACATTTAAAAAAACATTTATTTTAATGTTTATTTATTTTTGACACATTAAGCATGAGGGGGGGAGGGACAGACAGAGAGGGTGACACAGAATCCGAAGCAAGCTCCAGGCTCTGAGCTGTCAGCACAGAGCTCAACGTGGGGCTCAAACCCATGAACCATGAGATCATGACCTGAGCCAAAGTCAGATGCTTAACTGACTGAGCCACCCCATCGCTTAATGGTGAAATATTCAGTGTTTCCTCCTAAAACTGGAAAGAAGGTAAAAATGTCCACCCTCACTACACTATTGCACATTCTTCTGGATGTTCTAGCCTGTGCAGTAAGGCGGGAAGATGACAGAAGTCATGAAGACCAGGAAGGAAGAAGTAAAACTATTCCTGCTTGCAGACCACATAATCGTAAAGTCCAAAGAGATGCACAAGAAAGCTACTGCAATTGTTGAGCAAGGTTACTGAAAACAAAGTCGTTATATAAAAATCAGTTGTATTCCTATAAAACTAAACAGGCTCTCACCATACCATCCGACATTTCCACTTTGTTATATTTACCCAAAGGAATTGAACATTAATGTCTACACGGTAACCTGCACACAGATGTTTTATAACCATCTTGTTCATAACTGCCCAACCTTGGAAGCAACTGAGATGTCCTTCAGCAGGTGAATGGATAAACTGGTACAGCCAGACAGTAGAATGTTATCAGCACTGAAAGGAAATGAGCTATCAAGCCTTGAAAAGACCTTGAGGAACCTTAGAATCATTATGACAAGTGAAACAAGCCAATCTGAAAAGGCTAACATTCTGTAGGATTCCAAGTATATGACACTGTGGAAAAGGCAACGCTGTGGAGGCATTAATGGTGTCGGGTTGGGCAGGAGGGATGAATCAGCAGAGCACAGAGATTTTTAGGTCAGTGGAGCCATTCTGCATGATTCAGTAATGGTGGATAGCTGTCATTACACAGTTTTCCAAAGCCATAGAAGGTACAGTGATGATGATGTGTCCGTACCGGCCCATCAGCTGTTAAGCAGTGCACGGTTCTAGTGAAGAGTGTTGGTGACACTTAGGGCCAGTGTGTGCATTGGACATCTCTGTACCTTCTGCTCAGTACTGCTTTGAACCTAAAACTACTCTAAAAAACAAAGTATTTTTTTTTTAAAAGCATGTGTAGGGGCGCCTGGGTGGGCCAGTCGGCCAAGAGTCCAACTTCAGCGCCGGTCATGATCTCACGGTTCGTGAGTTCGAGCCTCATGTTGGGCTCTGTGCTGACAGCTCAGAGCCTGGAGCCTGTTTCAGATTCTGTGTCTCCCTCTCTCTCTGACCCTCCCCCACTCGTGCTCTGTCTCTCTCTCTCTCTCATTCTGTCAAAAATAAATAGACATTTAAAAAAAATTTTTTTTAAACCATGTGTAGTAGTGTAATGAAACCAAAGTAATCAGAGGGGCACCCAGCTGGCTCAGTTGCAGCTCTTGACCTCTGGGTCATGAGTTCATGCCCCATGTTGGGTGCACGAATTGCTAAAAAAAAATTAAATAAAAATTTAACACAATAATTAGAAATAAATTTATCTAATAGGCAAGAACTTTATACTGAAAATTAAAACATTTATTGGAGAAATGAACGAAGACCTAAGTAAATGGAGAAAATGCCACAATTAGAGATGGGGAGCCTCCATTGTTATTACTTCAGTGCAATGTAGATTATACTATCAGTAGGCTTTTCTGTAAAAATTGATAAGCCGATTTTCTTCAGTGTTTATTTAGAGAGAGTGTGCAAGCAGGGCAGGGGCAGAGAGAGAGAGAATCCCACGCAGTGTGCTCACTGTCAACACAGAGCCCAGTGTGGGGCCCGAACTCACAAACCATGAGATCTGAAATCAAGAGTCAACATGCTTAACCAACTGAACCACCCAGGCCCCCCGATAAGCTGATTGTCTAAACATTATGTGGAGATTGCAAAGTGATCTTTTTGTTGTTGTTAACGTTTGTTTATATTTGTAAGAGAGAGAGAGCAAGTGGGGCGGGGGGGGGGGTGGTTACAGAAGATCCAAAGCAGGCTCTGCACTGAACGCAGCAAGTCTGATGCAGGGCTCAAACTCATCAACTGCGAGATCATGAGCTGAGCCGAAGTCAGACGCTCAACTGACTAAGCCACCCAGGCACCCCTGTTAAGCGTCATCTCTTGATTTCACCTCCAGTAAACAATCTCACGGTTTGTGAGATTGAGCCCCAAGTGGGGCTCCCTTTTGCAACACAGAACCTGCTTGAAATTCTCTCTCCCTCTTTGTCTCTGCCCCTCCCCTGCTTGCAAGCGTACATGACCGACCTCTCTCTCTCTCGTTCTCTCTTGCTCTCAAAATAAATAAAGTTTTAAAAAGCATGAGTTGCCATAAAACAGTTTAGACTTAAAATTGGCATTAGAGGCGCACCTGCCTGGCTCAGTTGGTGAGCATACGACTCTTGATCTTGAGGTGGTGAGTTCGAGCCCTATGTTGGGGGTAGAGCCGACTTAAAAGTATTAGTAAACTTTTTAAAAAATAAATAAAATATAAAATAAACTGACATCAAAATAGATCTCTGGAACAGAGTAGATAGCCCAGAAATAGACCCACACCTTTGTGGTCATTTAATTTGGACACAGGCATCAAAGCAATCCAGTGGGCAACAATGCCCTGCAACGAATGGTGCCGGAACAGGGAAATGTTCATGTGAAGAAAATTAAACTTTGACATCAACCTCACAGCTCCTACAGACTGGATTCGGCACACATCACAGACTTAAACATAAAAGCTTAACCATAACAGGAGGTGTAAAACTTCTAGAAGAAAGTGTAGGAACATACCTTCGTGACCTGCAGGTAACCAAACGTTGCTCGGATGGAGCCCAGTAAGCAGTAAGCGCTGAACAAAGCGCCGGTAGCTGACACGCTGACCAGATGGGAGCATATCTGTCACAAGACACCATCTCACAAAGAAACAGACACAGCACAAACTGGGAGAACATACTCACAAATTGTATGTGTCCTGAATACGTAACTCCTACAAATATATTTATTTAAAAAAAAAAGAAGACAACCCAATTTTAAAGTGAGGATTGGAACACTTTACCAGAGGAAACATACACAGGCCAATAAACACGTGAAAAATACTCAGCACCATAACTCATCAAAGAAATGCAAATTAAAACCACAATGTGTTGGCACAACCAGGTTGTTTATAAACAACTGTGGCAGAGTAAAATGGTACAACTTATTTTTAAAACATGACAGCTTTTGTAAAACTAGACTTAAACGTACATACGCAATACATATGTGTGTAAGAGTGTGCATAGTAGCTTCATCCATGGTGCCGTGAGCTGGAGACAGCCCAGGACCCCAGCAATAGGGCGGATTAACAAACTGTGTGTTCATATGGTGGACTATTGGCCAGCAACTAGAAGGGGGAGAAAGTCCACTGCCAGGGTGCTGCCTCCCTGGGTCTCAGCTGTGCCCCGTGCCCCACGCTGGGCTCCACAGTTGCCAGGCTCTGCGCCCGCCCTGCCACTCCTGCACCCGGGCCCTTGGCGCTGGTCCGAGCGCACGTGGACCTCCTGCTCCCCCGCGGGCCTTCTGGCTGTGGCACCACTGAACACCCACGGACGCAAAGCTTGCTTGAGTTCCTGAATGATGTGAATAAGGAGGAAAAGAAGATCTAGAAGCATAGGTCCCTCCCCAAGATGTCTGGGGCCTGGGAGCTGGAAGTGGATGGGATAGAAACCAAATTAGTGTGGAAAGTTTCCGGAGAAAAGATGACTGTGACTTTCAACATGAACAACAGCATCCCAGCAGCGTTTGGTGGGGGAAGAGCCCTCCCGAGGGCAGAAGGTGGAAGAACAGGAGCCTGAACTGATGTCCATTCCCACTTTTGTGGTGGAAGGTAAGAACGGTGGCAAGAAGGGCCTGGTACTGGACTGTCCCTACCCAGAAGATGAGGTGGGCAAGAAGAGGAGGACGGCAGTGACATTTGGCCATCAGAGAGGTGAGCGGACAACATCAGTCCGTTGTCGAGTCTGAGTGAAAGGACACAAGTTACATGCTCACCACCGACTCCCTGGCCTGGACCGTTAGGACACCAGCTGGATCTTCTGGCCAACCAGGGTTTGGGGGGAGGGCAGTCGGACAACACTTTTGCAGGTGAGCACAGCCCTCGAGCACCAGGAATACGTTACTTTCCTCAAAGATCTGAAAGGTTTTGTCAAGAGCCAGTAGAGCAAACAAGACAAGATGTTGAACATCTCAAGTTTATGGCAGCCTCTGGCCAGGGAACAAGCCTACTCTTAAACCAGACACACACACACTTTGAGATGGTTTTCATCTGAGCACCGTGGAAAATAAAGCAGATGCAAAGTAGTTGCATTGCCCTCTTTTTTACTGTTAATCTCTTTCTTTCTGTAAACTCTGTTGCTCCTCGGTTTTTGTATAATGTAATGATGAACAGTACAATTGGCTTATGTCCTCCAGAAAGAGGTGGAGAGAAGAAGGCGGACCAACTAGGGACCTTAGGACTGAGGAAGTTCATGGTGATGAGTTCCCTGAGTCTTCTTTCTACCTCCTGTATCCCAAACTTGAAGCTGAGAAAGCTAGCGACCTGGAAACGCCATTGGGCAGAAACAAAGCAATCAAAAAGACGCCTGCTTTCCGTAGCCAAAAGAAAGGGAAAGGGGCGGGGCGCCTGGGTGGCTCAGTCGGTTGGGTGGCCGACTTCAGCTCAGGTCACGATCCGGCGGTCCATGAGTTCGAGCCCCGCGTCGGGCTCTGGGCTGATGGCTCAGAGCCTGGAGCCTGCTTCCGATTCTGTGTCTCCCTCTCTCTCTGCCCCTCCCCCGTTCATGCTCTGTCTCTCTCTGTCTCAAAAATAAATAAAACGTTGAAAAAAAAAAAAAAAAAGTTTAGAAAGGGAAAGGGGCAACCTAGCAAGACAGAAAACTTTTAGGCAGTATCCTCCAAACTCTAGTCAAATGGCACAGAAAAAAAAAACGTTCCGCTGCCCACACTCTCACCAGCAGGTGCCAAGTGGGGAGCCTCAACTTCCATGCCCGCCTGGGAGTACGAAGGCATCCCTCCCTGGCCCGTGACCTGTGCAATGTCAGAGGAAGGCTAATACGAGTCAGGACTTTTACCGTCACTAGTAGTGACATGACCACTCCCACCATGGTGTTGGGGGATGCTGCGTGGGAAACTAGAACTCCCACCATCCCCTAGCAGTGACCAGGAGCAACGCTCAGGTTCCAGGAGCAGTTGTGGAAAAAGCCAGCCAAAATAGAAGGTTTTTGTAAAATCCAGAACCTGGTAACTTAATACAGAAAATATCTAGGTTTAAACTGAAATTCCTATGTCAGGGACCCCTGGGTGGCTCATTCGGTTAAGTGTCCAAGTCTTGATTTAGGCTCAGGGTGTGATCTCATGGTTGTGGGATCGAGCCCCACATCAGGGTTCTGCACAGTACCTGCTTGGAATTCTCTCTGAGGTTTAATAAATAAGCTTTAAAAAGAAAAAAATTAAAAAAATAAGCCAAGAGGAAAAAAATCATATGTCATACTGAGAACCAGGGAGATGTTAAACTGAAATTTTTTTTTAACTTTTGAGAATGTTTATGTATTTATTTTGAGAGAGAATAAGTGGGGGGGGGGGCGGGCGGAGAGAGAATCCCAAGCAGGCTCCACGCTGCCAGTACAGAGCCCAACACAGGGCTCAGTCTCACAAACCATGAGATCATTACTTGAGCCGATATCAAGAGCTGGACTCTTAACTGACTGAGCCACCCCCTTTGACTGAATTTTAAAAAACAGTCAAGGGGCAGCTGGGTTGCTTAGTCAGCTAAGCATCCGACTTCAGCTCAGGTCATGATATCACAGCTCATGGGTTCAAGCCCCACCTTGAGCTCTGTGCTGACAGCTCAGAGCCTGGAGCCTGCTTTGGATTCTGTGTCTCCCTCTCTCTGTCCCTCCCCCACTCGCACACACACTCTCCCTCTCTCTCTTTCTTCCTCCCTCACTCCCTCTGTCTCGAAAATAAACATCAAAAAAGTTTTTTCAAGGCGGTCAGTATATGCCAACACCAATATGTTAGAATTACCTGACAAAAATTTTAAAGCAGTTAGATTAAAAAAAAAAAAAAAAGACAGTTCAACAAGCAATTATGAATATGCTTGAAACATGAAAAGAAGTTGAAGCCTCAGCAACTAAATCGAAGACATAAAGAAAAACCAAATAGGAATTTTAGAATTGAAAGACGCAGTAACTGAAACAAAAGCTTAGGGGTGTGCTCGGCAGCAAGGTGAGGAAGACCTAAGAATCGTGGACCAGGTGATGGAAGATGTCTGACCTGAACAAAGGAGAAAGTAGACACTAAAAAAAAAAAAAAAAAACCACAGAGGCTACGGGATCATGACAAAAGCGAAATCGGTATTCTCGGTGTGCTGGATGGAGAGAAGACGGGCGGAGAAGAAAAAAAACGCTTGTATGAACAGTGGCTAAAGGTTTCCCAGATTTGGCGGAAGACACAAAACGACTGGTTGAGGAAGAGGGTCACACCCAACAGGACGCCGTTCGGGAGATCCCTGCTGAGACAGGGTCATCCCATTTCATCCCACTCACTGAACATAGAGCAGCTTTACATCCGCGAGAGAGAAATGGGTCCCCACCAACCTACGGAGGTGAGACAGCTCGGGCGGCAGTGGTTGCTTGTGCGAATCCGTGCAGGTGGCACTACAGTGCAAGCGCTGAAAGAAACACCGTCTGCCCAGATGCCACACCCAGCAAAAGTAACCCTGCGGGAATTAAGTGGGAGTCAAAGCACTCCTAGACTAAAAGAGTGTGCTGCCAGTTGACTTGCCCCGTGTGTAAAGAAAGGAAGTTCTCTAAACAGAAAAGAAACAGGGGCACCCGGAGGGGCTCAGTTGGTTAGGCATCCGGCTCTTGATTTCGGCTCGGGTCATGATGTCACGGTTCATGGGTTCGAGCCCTGCGTCGGGCTCCGCGCTGATGGTCAGAGCCTACTTGGGATTCTCTCTCTCCCTTTCTCTCTGCCCCTCACCTGCTTGTGCTCTCCCTCTCTCAAAGTAAATAAACATTTTTTTAAAAAAGAAAAGAAATAAAGAAGGGACCTTGGAACCTCAGGAGGGCAGAAAGAACAGTAAGTAAACTTACGGGCTTTCCTTCTCCTTTGAGTCTTCTGTGTAACTTTTTAATAAATAACAAATGAGGCAAAAAAATTGACACTGCTGTATTTTTAACAACTTGTTGAGGCATAATGCATATATCCTCCAATTCACCCATTTAAAGCATACAGTGGTTTTTGATACATTATCTTTCTTGTAGTAAATTATGTGTAACTTAGGATTTGCATCTTGCATTTCCACTTTTCATTGTAAGGTTCAGTGACGTAAAGTACATTCATACTGCCGCGCGGCCATGACCCCAACGCTCTCCAGAACTTTTTCGTCATCCCAAATGGAAACTCTGTGCCAATTAAATAATTATTGCCCGTTCCCTCAGCTCCTGGCAACCACCGCGGTTCTTCTTACTGCTATGAATTTGACTGTTTTAGGATCCTCGTACGGTGGGGCCTTCCGCCGTTTGTCCTTTTGTGCCTACCATAGTTCACGTAGCGTGACGGCCGCAAGGTTCTTCTGTGTTCTGGCGTGTAGGAGACTTTCCTTCCTTTTTAAGGCTGAATAACACTCCTCTGTGTGTGTGCACACACTCCATGCCCTGTTTACGCATTCATCCGCCGACGGACATCTCTGTTGTTTCCACCTTTTTGCAGTTGTGAATAATGCTGCTGTGAACATTGGTTTACAATTCTCTGTTGAGGACCCTGCTTTCAATTCTTTTGTATATATACCCAGAAGTGGACTTGCTGGATCCTTTGGTAAGTCTATATTTAATGTTTCGGGAACTGCCGTACTATTTTCCGCAGTGGCTGCACCATTTTTATATCCCCACCAGCAATTCTTGAGAGTTCAGTTTCCCCACATCCTCAATAACACTTGTCATTTTCCGTTATTTTTCATAATAACCATCCTGATGAGTGTGAAGTGGTGATCTCATATGGTTTTGATCTGCATTTCCCCTCTAGTGATGTTGAGCGTCTCTTCATGTCCGTTTTGGCCATTTGTATGTCTTCTTTAGTGAAATGTGTATTCGAGTCCTTGTCCACTTTTGAGTTGAGTCATTTGTTCCTTGTTTTTGAGCTTTAGGAGTTCTGTATATATCCGGATATGAATTATCAGATACATGATAAATAGAATATCTTTATGACATGGACACAGAAGACCACAAAATGTATAAACACCACTGGAAAAGATTGATAAACTTAATTACATTAACGACGATATACAAGAGAACAGCTCTAGTAATCAGGGTTGAATATGATTGTTTATGATAACTATGTTAAAATTACAGACTTTTTTTTTTTTTTTTAATTAGATCAGGGGAAAGGGGCAGAGAGAGAGAAAATCCTAAGCGCAGCACGGAGCCCAATGCAGGGCTCGATCCCATGACCCTGGGATCATGGCCTGAGTTGAAATCAAGAGTCGGACACTCAACCGACTGAGCCACCCAGCACCCCAGAATTACAGAGTTTTCAGTAAGGGTTAGAATGAGGCAAACAGACACCTGGCCGACTCACTGGTGGAGCACGCAACTCTTGATCTCAGGGTTGTGAGTTCGAGCCTCACGTTGGGTGTAGAGATTACTTAAATCGAAATAGAAAGAATGAGGCAAATGGCTTAGTTTGGTGGAAAGGATTCAATTTTAGGTGGGAGAAATGACACATGAGAATGTGAAAGCAAGAGGAAGCTGGTTGTGTTTAAGAAATTGTGCTGGTACAGCCATTATGGAAAACAGTATGGAGGATCCTTGAAAAACTAAAAATAGAACAATCAAATGATCCAGCAATTCCATTTATGGATATATATCCAAAGGAAATGAAAACACCAACTCAAAAAGTATCTGCTGTGCCCTCCCCGCCATGTTCATAGCAGCATTATCTACAATGGCCAAGACATGGAAACAACCTAAGAGTCTGAGGGATGAGTGGATAAAGAAGAGGAAGCATATACATACAATAGAATATTACTCAGCTGTGTTAAAAATAAACGGAAAGAAAACAAAAGGAAGGAAGGAAGGAAGGAAGGAAGGAAAGGACAGAAGGAAAGAAAAGAGAAAAAGAAAATCCTGCCATTTGTGACAACACGGATGGACCCTGAGGGTATTATGCGAAATGAAATAAGTCAGACAGAGAAAGACAAATACGGTGTAACCTCGCCTGTACCTGCACTCTTTGGGATCTACGAAAGCAAAACAAACTCCTAGAAAAGGAGATCACAGGCACCTGGCTGGCTTAGTCAGGGGAGCAAGCAACTCTTGATCTCTGGGTTGTAGATTCAAGCCCCACGTTGGGTCTAGAGATTACTTAAAAATAAAGAATAATAACAACGCGAAATCTGTTCAAGAAAAAAAGAAAATAAAGTGGGTCAGATTTGTGATTACCAGAAGCAAAGGGAGGTGGGGAGGGTATTAGGAGAAAGGTGGTCAAAAGGTGTAAACTCCAGTTACAAGATAAGTAAGTATCGAGGATATACTGTACAGACTGATGACTGTGGTTAACACTACTGTTTGCTGGATCGGAAGACTTATAAGTTAAGAGAGTAAATCCTAAGAGTTGTCCTCACAAGGAAAAAAAAAAGTGTTGTCTTTTTCTGCTTCCTCGTTACTGTATCTGTAAGAAATGCCTCGTGGACACTAAACTTCTAATGGTCATCACTTCGCAGTATATGAAAGCGAGTCCACTGTGCTGTACATCTTTAACACGTACAGTGATGCCTGTCAATTTTATCTCAATAAAACCAGGGGAAATTAATTAGAATGCCAGGCAGGAAGAAAGAAAGAAGAAACTGCTTAGGAAGAGTAGAATTCAAGAAGCAGTGGGATGATGGGGATTAAGGGAGCACTTGTGATGAGCACCGGGTTATTAAGATAAAAACTTACTAAAAAAAACCACACACACTGTGGGGACGGGTGGTGCCTCCTGACGGCTGGTGCAGTCCCTCGGTGTTTGTTCCTCAGAAGACACCTCTGCGTCCGTCCGTTCCAAAAACGCTTGTTCAGCGCTGCCTGTCGTTTGATCAGGCAGTTTCCTACCTGCTTGGGATACACCCGTAAGCAACACAGGCGAAGATCCTTGCCTCTGGGGCTGGCAGTTTTCCACTGGGGGGATCACACTATCCCTGTATTTCCGGGTCTCACTTCTTTTTCCTCAGGCTGACAAAACCAAAAACTTGAATCCTAGTGTCTTCTTTAGTGAAATTTAAACAGTTCCCTGTAAATACCTTTGATCATTATTTATAATCTGCTAAATGGCCCACACTCCACTGATAATACTATGCCTTTCAGTGACCCACTACAGCAGAGAGGGCGCATGCGAGTGGGGAGGGCAGAGAGAGAGAGAGAGAGAATCCCACGCGGGCTCCACACTCAGCACAGAGCTCCACGTGGGGCTCGATGCCACGACCCCAGCATCGTGACCTGAACTGAAATCAAGAGTCAGACACTCAACCGACTGAGCCACCCAGGGGCCCCTGCTACAGTTTTCTTGGGAGAGAATACCAGAGCCATTTACACAGGATAACAGAGGAAATGAATAATTCTTATCTGTTTGTAAAGTGATGTTACAATTCAGTACTCAGGTTATATAGAAGCAAACGGCTTCATCTGAAGCCCGCCATTTTATTTAAAAAATGCCAAGTTTTCGTCATAGTTTAAGATCTCTTCTTGAAAAGGAAGTTCTCTTTCTCCTGTCTGTTGAGTAGCCCCCTCTCCTTTGAGCTCCTCGCCTGCCGGCTGCCTCATTAACAACTAGGCTTTGCAGTGATGTTCTGAGTCCTCCATTCCTCTTCGTGTTAGGATTGATGTTATGAAAGGAAATCATCGCGACTTCCCCCGTTAGATTTCAAGGTCAGCACAGACTTCAGAGCTTTTGTAACAAGTCTCCTCTTTAAAATGACTTTGTTGCACAAATTCCATTTTCTTTCAAAGAGAAAAGGATCTCTTTGCTCCTTCCCTAGCGATCAGTGGCAGTACTTGAGATCTCAAGGCTTTAGCACACAGTAAGAAAAATCCACAAAAGATGTGATTTCATCTAATTTTCACATGGCTATAAAGTGATTTTTCCCCCAGTTTTAAAATGCGGGTTAGCTACAGAATCACTGTTTTAAATGAGATTTTCCTGACTAGCTTCTGCTGAGGTATCATCTCTAGCAGAATTTGGTTAAGGAAATCGTTCAGGTAGGTCTCACTTCTTAGAAGTGAATCACCCGGCTGTGGTTTCAGAGATGTTGGAGGACAGAAGAGTGTGCCATCATTTCTTCCTCCGGCTCTCAGGGTGGGGACTGAGGGGAGGGACACAGATCGGGCCAGGAAAGGCACCGGGATTCATCCGAACGAACTTAGAGGTCCCTGGCCTCGTCCCACAACACATCCCACCCAGCAAGTGGACGGTTGCTCCCAGGAGCTGCACAGAAAGGCAGAAGGGGGGAGGGGTAAGGAAAGGGCAGCTCACCTCATGTTCCTTAGGGGGATCTGGAAAACCATCTGTGTAGCAGATTTTGTCATTGGTGCTGACCCGTTAAGACTGTATTTCTGGAGAAGATGTAAACAGCTGTTAGGTTAGAGAGCAAGCCCTGGTGTGGTGACTTGGCTTAACCCAAGTGACTCCATTTGGGACCTGTCGTCTCTCTCTCTCTCTCTTTATAATGTTTTTTATTTATTTTTGAGAGCATGTGAAGGGGGCGGGGGGGGTGGTTGGGAGCACAGAGACTGAGATAGAGGATCCAAGCAGGCCTTGCACTGACAGCACAAAGTCCAACACAGGGCTCGAACCCACGAACCAAGAGATTGTGACCTGAGCCGAAGTCGGACGCTCAACGAGCCACCCAGGCACCCCTCTTTTTTAATACATCTATGGAAATTCATTGCGAGCAAAAGTCAAGATGTTGGACTGTGGGAAAATTATGTCTTTGATGTTGGATGAAGTGGATGTGCAGGATATGGATGCTTTCTTAGCAAAAAAGTATTCTTTTAAAAAATGCATAACTTACTGGATTCTCCTTCACTCTTGTACACACCCTTCAGAAAACATACCAGATACTGCTGGCAAAGAAAGGAGTTAATCCTTCACATTAAGGGGTTTGTACTATTTCTGGGGACCAATTTTGACTTTTTAAAAATTATATTTGTATTGTTATTAAGAAACAGTACAGGGGCGCCTGGGTGGCTCAGTCAGTTAAGCATCCAACTTCAGCTCAGGTCACGATCTCACAGTTTGTGGGCTCAAGCCCCGCGTCGGGCTCTGTGCTGACAACTTGGAGCCTGGAGCCTGCTTCGGATTCTGTCTCTCTCTCTCTCTCTCTCTCTCTCTCTCTGCCTGCCCCTCCCACGCTCATGCTCTGTCTCTGTCTCTGTCTCTCTCAAAAATAAATGAACGTTAAAAAATTTTTTTCTTAAATAAAAGAAAAAGAAAAAATCTGGTACGTAGCTAAAATCTGGGTTAGTTGTGTGACCTTGGAAAAGTGACTTCGTCTCTCTGATTCTCAGGTTTTTTTGTTTGGTTTTTTTTGTTGTTGTTTTTTTAAATCAGTAAATGGAGACATTGTGGAGTTGTCTGTAGGGTGAAGATGTGAGGTAGTTTGTGTAGAATCCTGGTCTGGGACCTGGTACACAGTCGATACTCAATAAATGTTAGGCAAAAGTAAAAGTTCTGTTGTTAAGTAATTTCAGGAAGCAATTATTAAGCACCCGTTGTGGTCACACAGCCCCGCGTCCAGCTCTGTGCTGACAGCTCCGAGCCTGGAGCCTGCTTCAGATTCTGTGTGTGTGTGTGTCTCCCTCTCTCTCTCTCTGCCCCTCCCCTGCTCACACTCTGTGTCTCTCTGTCTCTCAATAATAAATAAGTGTTTAAAAAAGTATATTTTTTTAACGTACCAAAGTTTCCCCTCTTGATAAACCTTCAAGTTGTTTCCATTTTTCACTGCAGACTTTGTAGGTAGGTATTCAGCTTCACTTCCCTATCAACAAGTGGACTCCAGCTATAACCCCAAAATTATTGTTATATTAACTCCACACATCTGATCTCCCAAGATACGCCTGTAATCCGTGCTGCTGTATCCTCAGATCTGTCCGATAAACTCATTACACATTATATGTTGACATAAGTAACATTTTTATGAGAAATAACTTTCCCAAAGAAAAATTTAATGAGAAGAGTGACTTTATTTCACATTTTTGCAAATCTCTTTGATGTCTGATTTAATGTAAGACATCTGGATTTTCTAATCTTTTTTGCATTCAATCTATTAGGATGTTACTGTGGTTCAAATACATGAAGAGATCTGTTCTCATGCAGATAAGAATATTTTAATAATTTCAGATAATTCTTCTTTGACACCGTAGCAAAAATATAAACGTAATTGTCCCTTAAAGGTGAATTATAATGTGGAGTATGAATATTGATGAACTTCTTGTATTCTGGTACATTAAAGTGATTGGTCTCTCTTGGTATTTAAATGCGTTTTTTACCTGGGTGGCTCGGTCGGTTAAGCGTCCGACTCTTGGTTTCTGGTTTCGGCTCAGGTCACCATCTTGCAGTTTCGTGAGTTGGAGCCCCACGTCGGGCCCTGTGCTGGCTGCGCAGAGCCTGCTTGGGATTCTCCGCTTCCCTCTCTCTCTCTGCCCCTCCCCGACTTGTGCTGCCTCTGCCGTTCTCAGGATAAATAAGTAAACTTGAAAAAAAGAATTTTTTTTTCATAAAAATAAATGGGTTTGTTACCCGTGTGTGACTTTATTGCTTCACGCATTGGCCAGTAAAACGGTTCTGAATTCACTGAATTGTATTGTTCTTCCATTCCCTGTGTGTATCCAAAACCATTCGCATTTGTTAATCTTGCCACTTACTTCACGAGGAGAATTTTGTTGCAGTTCTAAAGACTCGCATGATAGTCGCCACGAGTTTTCCAAAACACCAACGTTCACGCTCAAATTTTATCGCTGAAAACAGACCCTTTCAGCCGTTTCTGAAGTAACCGGCTCACTTCGCTCGTTTTCAGTTCCCGAGTCCGAACAGCCACAGCTTGTCAGTCATCTGTCCAAGGACAGGTGGTGCCGCGCGGAAGAGGCTAGCCCCGCTCGCCATTACGTTTGCGCACGTGTGTTTCCTGGACACAGCCATCAAGGATGCGCACTTCTGTTGTGCCGTGCAGGACGTTACGGTTTCTGACTCGCGGGTCAACATTTCGCAGAATTTTCATGACTTCATCGAAAGCGCTCACGATGTTTAATGTTTTTATGCTGCGGCCTGGCTCATTTCCAGTCGTCTCATTGTCCTAGTCCAGTTCTGTGCCACTTGCCTGAATTCCTGCTAAGATGCCAGCACTTGTACCCACCATCGCCTTCCCCGTTAGTGCGAATGGCCGCGTGGCGAGCCGGCACGTGCCTCCGTAGGACTGGGAGGGCAGTAGACTCGGAGTACTTCGTGGTGTGAAGGCAGTCTTTCCCCCTCGAGTCCCTCGGGATCAGCAGAGTGTCCGCGAACTGCTGGTCCGGAGACAGTGATGGGACGAACACCCAGGTGACGGAGAAGTGCTTGTAGTTCCTGCGCAGATGAGTCCCCTCGAGGACAGAAAAGTCAGAGAGCAAGGAAATAGAAGCAGCCTCTTCAAAGCAGAAAGGGGCTTTTGACTTTCAATAGAAGGACTGTTCTGATAGAGAGCGGAAAAAATGTTAACAGATCATAAATTGGAATGTAAATACTCTTGAGTTATTTAAATTCAGGGACTCCTGTTTTAGAAAATTCTTACACTTCCCATTTTTACAGACCATCTTAGGTTATTTATAATAATGGAGAACAGACGCCAGATGCTCTAGGAAATGATTTTAATAAGCAAACAGTTCTCAGTTTTCGGTTTGCTTCATAATGACCTGTGTCTTTTTTGGTATGTGGTTTCATATAGGCTACTATTAAAATTGATCTTCAGCAGACACCACATGAAGCATGCTGGAGAAGTGTAGCTAAAATTCAAAATCTGTGATGGAAAAATCTATAAAATTAGAAACTAAATCTTTATTTTCCTAGTCCGTGTGTATTAGACCTTGTGGCTGTTTGACCCTTTGTATGAACAGATACTGAAATTGATAGTATTTTTTTGTTTCAGGAAAGTATCTAAGGCAAAAGAGAATTGACTTCCAGCTTCCCTATGACATCCTTTGGCAGTGGAAACATAATCAGGTACAGGAGCCTATCTTACAGGTTTTGTTCTGGGGAGGGGGGCCTGCAAGTCTCTGTCTCTGCCTCCTTGTTACGCTCTCATCTTAGGACGTATGGAGAAGTGTCCCCGTGAAGGTTACGGACTAAGGAAAATGAATTTGCATCCATATTTAATGTGACCTATTTGCCTGTATTCCTACTTCAGAATAGCAGTGAGTTCCTGCTTCCCTGGGCAACCTTCTGTATTATTCTGGACTTTTATTCTGGTAGCAGAGATGGTTCTGTAAGAATCCTGTTTGATGCGGGTCCCGGGAGAATTTAGATGTACTGCCAGCGGCACTAAGAAATTTCAGGCTTTATTTTTGTTGGCTCCTTCCCATCAGTTTGGAATTTATTTTTCACATACAAAAGAGATCTTCTACCAAAGGAAACAAGGGAAACGTTTTAACACTCGTGTACTTTTAACAGATCTTTAAATGGGGAACTAAAAGTGGGAAGGTGCTTTCTTTTCTCTCCTTTGCCCTAACTGGAAAGTTTCCCCAGTAATGTTTGTGGTGAGCTGGAGCCCCCGGCCCCATGTTGAAAGCAGCAGTGGAAAAGAGTCATGCAAATGTGATGAATAGACTCCTGAGCTTTGCCCAGATTCCACCAGAGTTTAATTTTGGAAAGCCAGAAGCAATGGACCTTCTCTACATTCTCTTCTCTGGTGACCTCTCTTCAGTCTGGGAGGATCGATATGTTAGACATTTGTGTCAGAGTTCATAACCATGAAGGAGACAATGCTCTGACTATCCCCACTGAAAAGTGATGGTGGGGCTTCTCTTACAGGTTAACACGCCCTCTCTTAGGGCATCTGGGGGGCTCTGTCGGTTAAGCGGCCGCCTCTTGGTTTCCGCTCAGGTCCAGATCTCATGGCTTGTGGGATGGAGCCCCGCGTCGGGCTCTGCATTGACAGTGTGGAGCCCGCTTGGGGTTTTCTCCTCTCTCTCTCTTCCCTCCCTGCCTTGTGCTTGCTGATGCACTCTGTCTCTCTCTCTCTCTCTCGAAATAAATACGTAAACTTTTTTCAAGTTTATTTTCTTCATTGCAGTATGAAAGCTTTATTTCCTGCCTTCCCTCTCCCCTTTATTCACTAAATTAATTGCCTTAATTAAAATGTGAAATGTGTTTTTCTGGAATACCCACCCTGAAAAGGTCAGGGTGCTCATCTTTTTAATTCCATGTATTCCCCCAGACCATCTCAACAAGCTCTGTGCAACTTTTCCTTTCTTTTCATAAAGGCAAATCAAGCCTTAAGCAATTTTTGTTTAAGTCTAAAACATGCTAAAGAAGCTTATAATTGAAAACGCATTTTCATTAAAGTGTTTACCGTTTCTTCTGTTGTTGAATCTGTTTGTCTCTCACCTCACCCTCCTCTAGTCTAGTAAGTCACTTTTTATTTCAGGGTAAAAAGTGATCACACCAAGAATTTCCCTCAGATACGCACAACCCAGAAAATCTTTTAAATATTCCCATGGGAGCAGGGCACATGGATAATTTCTTGTGTTTTTAGTGATTGATGCTGCTGCCTGGCATTTGAAGTTAAATGCTATATCAGGATTTTTCTTTTTTTTCTTCTAGCTATACAAAAAGCCAGATGTCCCACTATATAAAAAAATCCGTTCAAGTGAGTAACTTGGGAGCTATTTTTTCTGCCATCATACCATCAATGTTCTTCTTGGCCTGGCACTTAAAAAATGATCTTATATGTTTACAAATTACTCTTTGCTGTCTTCTCTCAAGATGTCTACGTTGATGTCAAACCCCTTTCTGGTTACGAGGCCACCACCTGTAACTGTAAGAAGCCAGATGATGATACCAGGAAGGGCTGTGTGGATGACTGTCTCAATAGGTACTGTACTAAATTGATTTCTCTAAAAGCACAGGCTTCAAGACCTAGGACACTTCATTTGGAGGGAAAAGTTAAATAAGCTCTTTGAATTGCTCTCATGAAGTTGCATAAAGATACATAAAACCTACTTGATGGGCTGTCTTAACCTACTTGGGCTATTACGGCAAAATACCATTGACCTGGTGGCTTAAACAACAGAAATTTATTTCTCACAGTTCTGGAGGCTAGGAAGTCCAAGGTCAAGATGCAAGTATTTGCTGTCTGGTGAGGACCCACTTCCAGGCTTATAGACAGCCACTTCCTGCCTGTGTGCTCACGTGGCCTTTCCTTAGTGTGTGCTCACGGAGGAGAGCTCTCTGGTCCTCCTCCTGTAAGGGCACTGATCCCATCGTGAGATTCCCACCCTCATACCCTAATATAAGCCAGTTGACCTCCCAAATGCCCTACCTCCAAATAACCATCAGACTGGGGGCCAGGGCTTCAGCTGTTCGTTTTGGGGAGACACAAACATTCAGCCCATCACATGGGCTGCATAGAGTAACAGGAAAAGAACGAGACTTAGAGTCTTAACCATACCCAGGTTTAAATCCTGTTACTACTTATAAGACCTGAGGAAGGTTATTTAACCCCTCTCATAAAATTAGTACCTTCTTTATGGGGGGTTGGGAGGGTAAGGATCTTAGGAGACAATGTTCATAAAGTATTCAGCACAGTTCTAGAAACTTTCCTAGATCTCCGTACATTGTAGCCATAATGAGGGCGTAAGGTAGGATGGAGGCAGTGAAAGAAGGGCATGATGTGTTTGGAAGGAAAACTGGTCTGGTGACCCATTGGCATGTGCACATAGATGGACATGTGTTGACTGGGTCAGTGTTGCCAATGAGAGATGGTAATCCTGTTGCCACAGAATGAAAGTATGGGGTCTGATTAGTTTGGAGATGGAAACTATTATTTTACTTTGGGGCCATTGAGTTCTAAATGACATGGAGGTTTCAAAATGGAAATGTCTGATAGAGACCCTGGAATGGAGATCTAATTTGTTGGTTTTAGTAACATAAGCAAATTTACAGTAAAGAAGAACCAATGATGAACTTTACATCGATACTGCCTGTTCTAGATAGTTTTCCTAGCCAAAGACAACTGCTTCCCCAGTGTCTAGTCAACTGTCCTATGGGCTACGGGAATCAATGTTCTAGTACCTCCTGTATCAACATGACATCTGAGAAACTCTGCCTTACACATCATTGTAAATTCACATCTTATATATACATATATGCATACATACGGTTTTACATAGGAGTCATGGCTGCTGGTATAGTCTGTGTTGTGCACTGATTTTTTTCCACTCACAGATGCTTTATATACACACTTTTATGTATCCATGTGGTCCGCCCACTCACCATTTTTAGGTGCTCTGTTATCTTCTGTAGGTTGATAGCCCCTAGTTTGCCAACCTCCTGTGGTTCATCATTCACATGACTCCCAATGTTTTGCTATTAAAAATGGCACCACAGTGAAACTGGGCACATTCCTCTTTCTTTAATTCTTAGGGTGCACTCTCCGAAGGAGCCTTACCTATACGGACTGTGAATGTTTGCATAATTCCTACTCTGCACTGTCCAGTGGCTCGCATGAAATGATGAGTGGATTTGGGGTGTCCCCACCAGTACCTGAATGTACTCACTTCCCCGTAGTTCCACCCCCGCTTAGGGATTCACACCTAACTTTATTTTCGGTGCTTTATATTTCATTGGTTTGATATTTGGGAGTATCATATATCTTTAAAATTGCTTAATTTGCATTCCTTTATGTGCTAACATTACTGTGTTTTTTTATATGATATTTATTATCTGTGAAATTGCTGTAATATAGCGACTATCTCATTGGCTACTTCCCTCTCTTTTTCACAGTACTCCAATGAGATAGGTAATAGTTTTATATTTTATAAATGAAGGATCCTAGAGTTTGGGTAGCAGATTGCTCCATATTGTACACAACACTTGAGTGACAGAGACAGAATTTGAATCCACACATGTCTTAATCAGAATTTGTGTTCTTACCAGTATATACTCTGCTTACTTTTAAGTCGTTAGTCTTTTAATCACATGGAATTGGAATCCAAATATTTACCTTTACATAATCACATTGGTTGTCTTGGGTCATTTTTGTTGGTATGGGTGTCACATTTATCCTCAACACCGTGTTGTCTTTCTTCAAAAACAAGCAAACAAACAAAAACCTCAGATACAATGCTGCCAACTTTATATCAGGAGAATATGGTTCCTACATATGCATGCATCTAATGAATGATGTGATAAATGCATACATTTAAATACAAATGTATTTATTTATTCTGTATTTAATAAAAATTAAAATGTATTTATTCTGTATTTAATAAAAATTAAAATATAGTATTCAGTGGGTGCTTCCTTATATATTTAAAAGTAACCCACATAAAGATTTACTTAAATGGAGCAACCTAAAATGTCTTTCCTGTCTTTGGGTTCTAGGTTTTGTAAATATTTCAGGGGAAATCTCAAAGGATCTGTAAGATTCAATTTTGTGTCTATGTTAAGGTTCATATATCCACAGAAAACTAGATTCAGGACTTTTTATTTTTATTTATTTTTTAATGTTTTTATTTATTTGAGAGAGAGAGAGAGAGCGAGCATGAGTGGGGGAGGGGCAGAGAGAGGGAGACAGAATCCGAAGCAGGCTCCAGGCTCCGAGCTGTGAGCACAGAGCCTGACATGGGGATCGAACTCACGAGCTGTGATCGTGACCTGAGCCGAAGTTTAACTAACTGAGCCACCCAGGTGTTTCAGGACTATTTTTAAAAGCAAGTAGTGAGTTTTTGTCATCAGTTCAAGTAAACAGTCAAGAACGTGTCCAACATTGTTTATAACCTCAGTAACATTGTCCCTAGTAAATATGGTAAAACCTTGGTTTGTGAGCAATCAAGAAGGCACATAAAATCAAGGAGGCATTTTCAGGAGGGGTGTCTAGTAGTATTCATGCAGTGAAGAATTCATCAGAAGAAAGCATAAAGGTGGTGAATTTGACAATAAGCCAGTGCCTTTCACAGGCTAAGCTGATGGTCAGACCTTGAGGACCAGCCCAGTGGGTACTCTTAACTGCTCATTTCTGTGACAACACTGTGCTCTCTTTGCTCTTTAGATGGGGGTAATGTTTATTTGAAGAAAGACTGTGACAGATTATACAATGTTACATGGTTTTTTTTTACGAGAGTTGTAAAGTGTGTGTGTACATTATATAAAATATGTGATATTTCGATCTACCATTATATTCTTAATCATCCCTTGTTTTAATCCTGTTCAGTAGTCTCACTGGGATTTCAAACCCTATACCAAAACTAAATCACTTCTGTGAAAGATCTAGAACTGTAAAAGCGAAAAGCAGTGAGAAGACGGGTACACAACAACTTTGTCTACTGTGTTCAGAAATTTTGGCTTGTTAATTCACTAGTGGTTATAGGTTCAGCTAGTATATAGACTGGAAATGTTATTTCCAGTATGGGAATGTCATTTACACTAATAAAATATAAAATTCTTACAAAACAACGACAATGCAAATGTACTGAACTGTATGCTTAAAAATATTTACAGTGTGCAGTTTATGTGTGATTTTGCCACAATTTAAAAAGAAAACAAAATCTGTACATACCCATGAGCTGCTTCAAAACAAAAATGCTATGTAATCTGGAAATTATTAATTCCTCTATGGTCTGTGGTTTTATTCTTAGTACAGAGCTACATATGATACTGTGTTTACCCAGGATGCTTAGTGGATAGTTAGTTTAATCCATCCGGTGTTTATAACTTGACTTGGTAATTTTCAGTATTATTAAGTTTTGGAGTTATGTATTAGTACCTTGTTAACCAATCCAACCTTGTTAAAATTAAAAATTTCGTGTATTCCTTTTAAGAGTTCCTATAAAAGAAAAATGGGTCCCTGAAGGCATATGTAATATTATTTGACATGCAGTTCTCTCTCTTCTTTCTAGAATGATCTTTGCTGAATGTTCCCCCAACACTTGTCCCTGTGGTGAGCAGTGCTGTAACCAGAGGATACAGAGGCATGAGTGGGTGCAGTGTCTAGAACGATTTCGAGCTGAGGAAAAAGGTTGGGGAATCCGAACCAAAGAACCCCTAAAAGCCGGGCAGTTCATCATCGAGTACCTGGGGGAGGTTGTCAGCGAGCAAGAGTTCAGGTACAGTGATTAGTGGGGACACCCCAGGAAAATGGCAAAGAGACCAGATGAGAATGGAAAATGGAAGATTTCCAATTTACTTTCAACTTAATCATTAATTGGCTTTCGATTCTTCCTCTCCTCTTCAGGAACAGGATGATTGAGCAGTATCATAATCACAGCGACCACTACTGCCTGAACCTGGATAGCGGGATGGTGATCGACAGTTACCGCATGGGCAATGAGGCCCGATTCATCAACCACAGCTGCGATCCCAACTGTGAGATGCAGAAATGGTAAGAAAGCAGGGGCTGGTGAAGCCAAGAGTCCAGCAGCGCGGGAGACACGAGGGTATCACTAGAGGGATCTTGCCGCAGTGTGGGTCAGCCGGCACGAGACCTCCGGCGATCCCGTTACACCGTCTCCTCCCGGCAGAGAGTAAGCTGCTGCTGTTTCCTCACTTCAACCTAACTACCCCCAGGAAACCACAACAGTACATACGACGCTACAGCGGTAGTACCTGACACATACTGACTGCTCACTGTGTGCCGGGCGCTGTGTCACATGGTTCTCCTGTGAGTTTGCTCAGCATATTTATTACAAGCCCACTGGATTTGTCACAGTGAGAAACAAAAATTAGTAAAATAGACTAGAATCTAACTGAAAAGGAGAAAAATTACCTCTTAGATAATTACATGGGCAGAGTATGTCTAACGTAATAATTTTGGAACTCTGGAGCCTGTTGAAAGCTTGCAGCTACTAGGGGAAGGCTGAGATGGCAAGCTGTGGTTCCTTTTGGTCAATTTCAACTTAGAACAGTAGCAACCACCCATCCTCTACCCCCAGCCACACGGCAGGCGGCTACGTAGGCATTGCTGGGAACAGCTTGCTGACAGATGGCAGAAGCCAGGCTGGGTAAAGAGGACCCTGTCCTCCAAATGCCGGGGATCCCTGTCCTCCACCATTGTCGTAAGCCCCTCTTCCTCCACCTGAAGTGACTACCGAGAGACTTGAAGGGCCCTATTTTCTTCCCCTTCATTTTTCACTTTTCTTCCGCTTGGGAGCTAGAAATTAAAGGTTAAGATATGTAAACACTGGGAAAGGAGGGAGAATCTTATTTCCAGATGTACCACATTATTACATTCAAACTTGCAGTGTTCAAGGAAAAATCACAAGGAATACAAAGAAACAGAAAACCGTGGCCCATTCAAAGGAAAAAAATAATTCAAAATAATTTTTCCCTAAAAAAGACTCAATTGAGAATACATTAGACAATGACCTCAAAACAAATGCCCAAAGATGCTCAAAGAACTAAGGGATGATGTGGACAAATTTGTGAAAATGATGTGTGAACAAAATGGAAATACCAAAGAGATAGAAAGCCTAAAGGACCATAATTGAAATGAAAAATCCACTAGAGGGATTCAGAGGCAGATTTGAGCAGACTAAAGAAAGAATCCGTGAACTTCAAGATGTGACAGTGGAAATTCTCCAAGCCTGAAGAACAGAAAGAGAAAAGATAGAAGGAAAGAGAACAGACCCTAGGCGACCTCTGGGACACCATCCAGCAGACCAGCCTGTGCATTGTGGGTGTCCCAGAAGTAGCAAAGAGAAAGAGGCGGAGAGAATATTTGAAAAAAATAATGCTTGTAAACTTCCTACATCTGATGCAGGGCACGAACACAAACAACCACAAAGCTCACCGAGCTCCAAGTAAGAAGAACTTAAAAGAGACTCACAGCAAGAAACATAATCAGACTTTGAAAAGATAAAGAGCACATCCTGAAAGCAGCATTAGACAAGCACATCATCACATACAAGGGATCCTCAATAAGATGATATGCAGGTTTCTAATCAGAAATTTTGGAGGCCTGGGGCACCTGGTTGGTTCACCTGGTGGAGTATACAACTCTTCATTTCAGAGTTGTGGGTTTGAGCCCCATGTTGGGTATAGAGATTACTTAAAACCTTAAAGAAAAAAAAAAAGCGGATGGCTTACACTCTCCAATCAAGTGACAGAGTGGAATTCAACATCCATTTATGATTAAAACTTTAAACAAAGTGGGGATGAGGGGCACCTGGGTGGCCGTTGGTTAAGCATCTGACTTCGGCTCAGGTCATGATCTCACAGCTCATGAGTTCCAGCCCCACATCGGGCTCTGTGCTGACAGCTCAGAGCCTGGAGCCTGCTTTGGATTCTGTGCCTCCCTCTTTGAACAAAGTGGGCATGAGAGAACATACGTCAACATAATAAAGGCTACATACAACAAGCCCACGGCTAATATCCTACTCAGTCGTGAAAGTCGGGAAGCTTTTACTCTTAAGATCAGAAAACACTCGGGGTGCTTGGGTGGCTCCGTTGGTTAAGCATCTGACTTTGGGTCAGGTCGTGATTTCACGGTTCGTGAGTTTGAGCCCCACATCACTCTCTCTGCTGTCAGCTCAGAGCCCACTTCAGGTCCACTGTCTCCCTCCCTCTCTCTGCGCCCCCCACCTCAAAAATAAACAAACATCAAACAAAAACAGATCAGAAAACACTCTTACCACTTTTATTCAACATAGTACTGGAAGTACTAGCCAGAGCAGTTAGGCAAGAAAAAGAAATAAAATACATACAAATTGGGAAGGAAGAAGTAGAACTGTCTCCATCTGTAGATGACATGACGTTGTATACAGAAAACCTGAAAAAAGTGTTAGAACTGATCGATGAAGTTTAAGTTGCAGAATTCAGAATCAAACTATGCAATTCAGTTGAATTTCCATACTCTAATAATGACCTATCAGAGAAATTAAGAAAACGATCCTCCCATTTTCAACAGTGGCATAAAAAATGAAATACCTAAGAGTAAATTTAACCAAGGAAGTAAAAAGCATGTACACTGAAACCCTTAATGATTCAGTAATGAAAAAACTGTAGAAGGCACAAATACATGGACGATATCATATGCTCATGGAATGGAAGAATTAATGTTAAAATGTCCACACTGCCAAAAGCAGTCTACAAACTCAGTGCAATAAAAATCAAAACTTCAATGGCAAATTTCGGGGAAATAGAACAAAGAATCCCAATACCCCAAATAGTGAAACGAATCGAGAAGAATAAGGCTGGAGGCTTCCCACTTCATGATGCCCAACTGTTACGATGCTCTAATAATCAAGAGAGTATGGTATTGGCATAAAACAGATAGAAATGGATGTAGTACAACAGAGCGCTCAGAGATAAAGCTGCATTCGTGTGACCAATTTAAGGCCAAGGTAGGGAGCGGGCGGTCTGTTCAGTAAGTTGTGTTGGGAAAACTGGACAGCCACATATGAAAGAATGAAACTGGATGCCTGTCTTACACCATACACAAAAGTCCAGTCGGGATGTCTTGAGAACTTAAAGGTAATACCTGAAACTATAAAATTCCCAGAAGTAATCAGGGGATGAGCTCCTCGACATCAGTCTCAGGGAGGACTTTTTGGGTTTGACACCAGAAGCAAAGGGCAACAAAAGCAGAAGTGAGCAAGTGGGACCACAACGAACTCTATACGAAGGAAACCATCAACAAAAGAAAGCAAAATAAAGCACCCCACAGAGTGGGGGAAAGTAGCGCAATTCATATATTTGGTAGGTGGTTAATATCTAAAATACATAACAAAGAACTCTTACACCTCGGTAGCAACGAAGCAGTCCAGTTGAAAAAGGGCAAATGGTCTGAATGGACATCTTTCCAAAGAAGACATGCAGATGTCCAACAGGTGCACGAAAAGGGGGCTCAACATCCTTAATCGTCAGGGAAACGCAAGTCAGAACCACAAGGAGATAGCACCTCGTGCCTGTTAGAAGAGCCATCGTGAAAAAGACAAGAAATAGCAAGTGTTGGTGAGGAGGAGGAGTAAAGTGACCCTCGTGCACTGTAGGTGGGAATGTGAGTTGGCCCAGCCACTGCGGAAAACAGTATGGTGGGCGCCTGGGTGGCTCAGGGTAAGTGTCCAGCTCTTGATCTCAGCTCAGGTCATGGTCTCACATTTTGTGGGCTCGAGCCCCACCTCATCGGGCCCTGTGTTGGCAGCATGGAGCCTTGCCTGGGACTCTCTCTCTTTCCCTCGCTCTCTGCCCCTCCCTCTCTCTCAAAATAAATAAAACCTTAAAAAAAAAAAACAGTATAAACTTTTCTCAAAAAATTAAAAATCGGGCTGCCTGGCTGGTTCAGTTGGTACACAGCATGTGACTCTTGATCTCGGGGCCATGAATTCTAGCCCCACGTTGGACATGGAGCCTGCTTAAGAAAAAATAAATTAAAAATAGAACTACCATATGATCCCACATTCCACTTCTGGGTATTTATCCGAAGGAAACAAAAACACAGACTCAAAAAGATACTTGCACTCCCATGTTCATAGGAGCCTTGTTTACATAGTAGAGACGTTGAAATAACCCCAGTATTCACTGATGGATTAATGGAAGCTTGCTAACAGAACAGAGCTTGAGCACAAGAAAACACTTTGTAATTGAGTGTGGGGATGGATGTTAAATAGAATTACTGTGGTGATCAGTTTGCAATATGTACCTTTACTGAATCATGTTGTACACCTGAAACTAATATGTGTGTCAGTGTTTTCTCAGTTTAAAAACGATCAGAATAGGTAACACATGATCCAACTACATGCTGTCTACAGGAGACTCAACTTTAGATCCAAAAACAAACAGGCTGGACGTGAAAAGATCAAAAAAGGTATTTCATACAAATGGTAACCCAAACAGCGCAACAGCAGCTACACAAAATGGACTTGAAACCAAAAATGGTTACAAGAGACAGAGAAACACATTGTGTACTAATAAAAGATTTTGTACAACAAGAAGATAAAACCGTTACAAAGATTTACACACCTGGGACGCCGGGGTGGCTTAATTGGTTAAGGGTCTTACTTGGTTTCAGCTCAGGTCATGACCTCAGGGGCGTAAGAGCGAGCCCCTCCCTCTCCCGCCAGCTCTGCAGTGGGCGTGCAGACTGCTTAAGATTCTGTGTCTCCCTCTCTCTCTGACTCTGCGTGGGTGTCTCCCCCCACCCTCTCTGTTAGAAAGATGGAAGGAAGGAAGAAAGAAAGTACAGTAAAACCTTGGATTGCAAATCTGCGAGTGGTCCACAGGATGAGCAGATTTTTTTTAATGTTTATTTTTGAGAGCATGAGGGGGACAGAGGATCTGAGGCGGGCTCTGTGCTGAGAGCAGAGAGCCCGACACTGGGCTTGAACCCACAAACTGAGATCGTGACCTGAGCCGAAGTTGGACACTTAACCAACCAAGCCACCCAGTCACCCTGATGAGCAAACGTTTCTAATGCATTTTATCTTGATAAACAAGCGACGTCTTGCAATACGAGTAGTACGTGATGCCCAATGTCACATGATCACAACTGAGCCAATGGTTCTGGAAATTCGCTTGATACATGAGTGCTTTGGATTACAAGCATGTTTCCAGAACAAATTATGCTTGCAAACCAAGGTTTTACTGTACTTGGAGATGAATTAAAATAACACGGCACACCTAAACTTACAGGACACAGCAGAGGCAATGCTGAGTGGAAAGTTTGTAGGCATAAATGTTCACATTACGAATAAAAAAGATCTCACGTCAACAACCCAACTTTACCACTTAAGGAACAAGAAAAAGAACAAACTAAACCCAAAGCTAGCAGAAGGAAGGAAATCATGAACATCAGAGTAGGGAGAAATAGAGTATAGGAAAAACAGAAAGGAAAATCAGTAAAACCAAAAATTGGTTCTTCAAAAAGATAAAGTCAACAAGCGTTTGCTGGATGGACTCAGAATAAAAGAGGACTCACGAAATTCAGAAATGGAAGTGGGGTCACCACCAATTCTACAGAGATACTAAGGATTGTAAGAGAACACTATGAACAGTTGTATGCCAAAAAATTGGATTACCTCATTGAAATGGACAGATTTCTTGAAACACAAAACCTACCAAGACTAAAATCATGAAGAGACAAAAAAATCTGAATAAACCTGTAACTGGTAATCCGTAATGTTATGCGTAATCAAATCCGTAATCAAAAATCTCTCAACAAAGAAAAGCCCTAGAACTGATGGTTTCACTGATGAATTCTTCCAGACTAATGCCAATCCTCAAACTTTTCCAAAAAATTGAAGGGAAGGAAACACTTCCTAACTCACTCTGTGAGGCCAGCATAGTCCTGATACCAAAGCCAGACAAAGACCCCAAAAGAAAACTACAAACCAAGCCAGTATGCTTTGTGAACATTGATGCACGAGTCCTCAACAAAATGCTGGCAAGCAGGATTTAGCAGCATATTAAAAGGATTGTATGCCCTGACCAAGTGGGATCTATTCTTGGAATGCAAGAATGGTTCAACATAAGAGAATCATAAGAGTTCAACGTAAGAGAAAGTGTGATAGGCCACATCAATAAAATGAAAGGAGAAAAAAAAAATCCTTTCAATTGATGCAAAAAAAGCATTTGACAGAATTCAACACCCCGTAATAATAAAAGCACTAAAAGGGCGCCTGGACGGCTCAGTCAGTTAAGCCTCCGTCTCTTGATTTCAGCTCAGGTCATGATCTCACGGTTTGTGGCTTCAAACCCCACGTCAGGCTCTTCACTGACAGCGTGGAGCCTGCATGGGATTCTCTTGCTACCTTGCTCTGTGCCCTTCCCTGCTTGCTCTCTCTCTCAAAATAAACATTTTTTAAAATTTTTTTTTCAACGTTTATTTATTTTTGCGACAGAGAGAGACAGAGCATGAACGGGGGAGGGGCAGAGAGAGAGGGAGACACAGAATCGGAAACAGGCTCCAGGCTCCGAGCCATCAGCCCAGAGCCCGACGCGGGGCTCGAACTCCCGGACCGCGAGATCGTGACCTGGCTGAAGTCGGACGCTTAACCGACTGCGCCACCCAGGCGCCCCAAAATAAACATTTTTTAAAAAAATAAAATAGGCATAGAAGAAAACTACCTGAACATAATACAGTAGTCCCTCCTTATCCGCAGTTTCACTTTGCTTAGTGTCAGTTACCGGTGGTCAGCCTTGGTCTAGATGCGGATGACCCTCCCTCTGACATATGGTCAGAAGGTCAGTAGTAACCTAACACTATGTCACAACGCCTCCATCATCCACTTCACTTTATCTCATCACGTAAGCATTTCATCATCTCACATCATCACAAAGAAAGGAAGAATAAAATAAGATAGAGGGAGAAAGAGACCACATTCAGTTAACTTTCATTACAGTATATTGCTATAATTGTATTTTATTATTACTTATTTGTTATTAATCTTTTACTGTGCTAATCTGTAAGTTAAGTTTTATCATAGGTATATATGTTTAAGAAAAGACATAGTATATTTAGGGTTTGGGTTTTTTTTTTTAATATGAAATTTATTGTCAAATTGGTTTCCATACAACACCCAGTGCTCATCCCAACAGGTGCCCTCCTCCGTGCCCATCACCCACTTTCCCCTCCCTCCCACCCCCCCCTAGGGTTTGGTGCTGTCCACAGTTTGAGATATCCACTGGGGGTCTTGGAATGTATCCCTCATAAAGTCATGAGCGACATGAGGGTGCTTGGCTTCTGCGCTTCCGTTGAACACAGTTTTGAAGTTCTAGCCAGGACAATTAGACAAGAAAGAGAGAAAAGACATTCGAGTCAGAAAGGAAGATGTAAGTTTAACTTTATTTGCATATGATATGATCTTATGTAGAAAATACTAAAGGCTTCACAAAGAAGCTGTTAGATCTCATAAACAAATTCAGCAAAATAACAGTACAAAGTCAACACACAAAAATCAGGTGCATTTCCATACAGTGAATCTGCAAAGGAAATTACAAAAACAATTTCATTTACAATAGCACATAAAAAGAATAAAATACTTAGGAATTAACCAATGAGGTGAAAGAATTGTACCATGAAAAAACTATAAAACATTGCTGAAAGAAAATTAAAGAAGACATAAATTGAGGCGCCTGGGTGGCTCAGTCGGTTAAGCATCTGACTTCAGCTCAGGTCATGATCTCACAGTTCATGGGTTCGAGCCCTGCGTCGGCTCTGTGCTGACACCTCAAAGCCTGGAGCCTGCTTCGGATTCTGTGTCTCCCTCTCTCTCTGTTCCTCCCTCCCCTTCCCCTCTCTCCAAAAAAGCTTAAAAAAAAAAAAACAACTTTTTTAAAAGACATAATTAATGGAAACACATAAGACTTAATATTGTTAAAATACCGGTATTACCCAGAGCCATCTACAGATTCAGTACAACCCCATCAAAACCCCTATGACTTTTTTTTACAGAAATAGAAAAACCCATCCTAAAATTCACATGGAATCTTGAGACCTGAACAACCAAACCATTCTTTAAAAGGACAAAACTTGAAGGACTTCACACTTCCTGATTTCAAAACTTAACCTCAAAGTTACAGTCATCAAAGCAGCATTTTATTGGCCTAAGGACAGACCAATAGACCCATGAAAGAGAAAAGAGAACTCAGAAATAGTCTCTCACATACACAGTCAAAAGAGTTTTGACAAGTGTGCCAAAATCATTCAGTGGAAAAAGGATAGTCTTCAACAAATGTTGCTGGGAAAACTGGATATCCATATGCAAAAAAATGAAGCTGGACCCTTACCTAACACCATATACAAAAATTAAATACATCAAGGACCTAAACTAAGACCTAAGACGACCAGACTTCTAGGAGAAAACTTGAGGCATGGGGCGCCTGGGTGGCTCAGTCGGTAAGCCTCTGACTTCAGCTTGGGCCATGATCTCGCGGGTTGTGAGTTCGAGCCCCTCATTGGGCTCTGTGCTGACAGCTCAGAGCCTGGAGCCTGCTTTGGATTCTGTGTCTCCCTCTCTCTCTGCTCCTCCCCCACTCACACTGTCTCTCTCTCTCTCTCTCAAAAATAAACAAACATTAAACAAATATATTTAAAAACAGGATAGAAGCTCACACAGGTAACCAGTGAAAATAGACAAATTGGATTTCATGAGAATTTTTAAATTTGTGCATCAAAAGACACAGAGTAAAGCGGCAACACACAAAATGGGAGAAGATAAACATCCTGATTCAAAAATGGGCAGGGCGCCTAGGTGGCTCAGTCGGTTACGCGTCCACCTCTTGATTTCTGCTCAGGTCAGGCTCATGGTTGTGAGTTTGAGCCCCGCACCAGGCTCCACGCTGACAGCACTGACAGTATGGACCCTGCTTCGGATCGTCTCTCTGGCCTTCTCTCTGCCCCTCCCTTGCTCATGCCTGCTCGCGGGCGCTAGAGCGCGCTCTCGCACTCTCTCTCTCTCCCTCGCTCTCTCTCTCAAAATGAGTAAACTAACTTAAAAAATAATAATTAAAAAAAAAGGCAAAGGACTTGAAGAGACATTCCTCCAAAGGAAAGAAACAAATGGTCAATAAGCATAGGAAAAGGTGTCCGAGAGCACTAATCCTTAAGAGCGCCACCTGACGCCTATCGTGTGGCTGCGTCAGAATAACAGAAAACAAGCGCTGATGAGGATGTAGATCAGTTGGTATCCTTTCGCAGCCTGTGGGGATATAAGTAGTATTTCCACTTGGGGAAACTCAAACAATTAAAAACAGAATTACCCTATGGCCCAGCAGTTCCACCTCCGGCTGTTTACGCAGGATTGGAAGCAGTGTTTGGAAGATGTGTCTGCACCTTCGTATCCACAGCAGCATTGTTCGTAGGCGCTAAACTGTGGAAGCAACCCAAGTGTCCCTCGGGGGATGCTGGGCCAGCAAAACGTGGTGCATACATACGTATGACGGAATTATCATTCAGCTTTACAAAGGAAGGAAAATGCACAATATCCTACATCGTGGATATGGACCTTGATGTCATTATGCCGAGTTAAAAAAGCCAGGCACAAAAGACAAACACTGTACAATTCCACCCGCATGAGGCGCTCAGAGTCGTCAGCATCGCAGATGGTGGAATAGTGGTGAGCGGTGGGAGGGTAGCAGGTTGTTACACGTGGGGTGTTCCAGTTTTACAAGACAAAAAGAGCCATGAGCGTGGTTAGTGGTGATGGCTCTACAACAATGTGGATGTACTTAACACCACTTTTTATCTTATGTGTGTTTTAACACAACTTTTTAAAAGACGATAGTTTCAACAGCTTTCTATTTTTGTAAATTTTTAAATTTACATATTACGTAGAGACAGATTTTTTTCTTAGTATTTATTTTTCAGAGAGTGTGAGTGGGGTAGGGCCAGAGAGAGAGGGAGACACAGAATCTGAAGCAGGCTCCAGGCTCTGAGCTGTCAGCACAGAACCTGACACGGGGCTCGACACCATGAGCCATGAAATCATGATTTGGGCTGAAGTCTGACACTTAACCGACTGAGCCACCCAGGCGCCACCGAGACACAGATCTTAAACGTAAATCACCACCCATTTTTACAGACGTGGACACCCACACAAGCCACATCCTTACCGACATATAGAACATTTCCGTTGTTTCAGAATGTTCCTTTCTACCTCCTCAGAATCTCGCCATCTCAGAGGCAAACAGTGATGTGGTTTCTGTCACCAGATTCATCTTGCCTAGAGCCTGTTGCGGAACTGCATATGTATGTAGTCTGTGTCTGGCTTCTTTCAGTTAGAATAGTGTTTTTACAGTGTACCTGTGTTCAGTACATCAGTGTTCTGTTGATTTTTATTCTGGGCTAGTGTTCCTATATGTAAGTATACCACAGTTACTTTATCCATTTTCCTGAACAGTTTTTTTTCTATTGGGAAAGTCAAATGAACAAATTCCTTGAAAAAGCACACCTTACCAAAAACGACACCAGAATAGATAAAAAGTCTGAATGTCTATGAGAAATTGGGTATATAATTAACAGTTGCTGACAAAAGAGCTTCAGGCTCAAATATCTTCATTGATGATTCTTATATATTCTTTTTTTTTTTAACATTTATTTATTTTTGAGAGCTAGAGACAGAGCACGAGTGGGGGAGGGGCAGAGAGAAAGAGGGAGACACAGAATCTGAAGCAGGCTCCAGGCTCAGGGCTGCCAGCACAGAGCCTGATGCGGGACTTGAATTCACGGACCATGAGATCATGACCTGGACCGAAGTCGGATGCTTAACCGACCGAGCCACCCAGGTGCCCCTGATTCTTATATATTCTTAAAGAAGAAATAATGTCTCTACTACCGATATCTTATAAACTCTTGTATTTCATAAGGCTAGTATAACCTTCATCCAAAACCTAACAACAATGTTAAAAGAGAAAAAATATAGGCCAGTATCTCCCATGAACACAGACACAAAAATCCTGATTTAAATGTTAGCAAAAAAAATAAAATTTTAGCAAATCAGCTCTAGCAGTATATAAGAAGGTTAATACATCACGACTGTGTGGGGTTTACTCCAGGAATGAGAGGTTGGTTGGCTGGTTGAACATTCACAATCAGTGTAACTTAACTACATTAACAGAATAAAGGCAAAAAATCATGTATCATCCCAACAGGAGCAACAGAAAAAACATTTGATAAAATTCAGCAGTATTTATAGGGGCATCTGGCTGGCTCAGTCAGAAGAGCCTGCACATGTGCGTGTTGATCTTGGGGTTGTGAGTTCAAGTCCCATGTCCGGTATAGAAATTACTTTTAAAAAAATTTTGGGGGTGCCTGGGTCGCTCAGTCAGTTAAGCATCCGATTTCAGCTCAGATTATAATCTCGAAGTTCATGAGTTCGAGCCTCACATCGGGCTCTGTGCTGACAGCTCAGAGCCTGGAGTCTGCTTCAGATTCTGTGTCTCCCTGTCTCTCTGTCCCTCCCCTGCTCACACTCTGTCCATCTGTCTCTCTCTCTCAAAAATAAACATTAAAAAAATTATTTTTGAAAATAATAAAAATTAAAAAATAAACTTTTCGGGATACCTGGGTGACCAGTTGGTTAAGCATCCAACTTCAGCTCAGGTCAAGATCTCGAGGTTCGTGAGTTTGAGCCCCGCATCTGGCTCCACAATTGACAGTGCAGAGCCTGCTTGGGATTCTCTCTCTCCCTGTCTGTCTCTGCTCCTCCCCTGTTTGTGTTCCTCTAAATAAATAATAAATAAATAAATAAACAAACAAACAATTCGATTCCCTCGGTTATTAGCTGTGTGACTTCCGAGAAGTTACTTAACCTCTCTGCCTCAGCTTCCTCATTTAGAAAATGGGGGCCATAATACTAATAGTGTCTTTTAAAAAAAATTTTTTTTAATGTTTATTTAGTTTTGAGAGAGGGAGACACAGAATCGGAACCAGGCTCCAGGCTCCGAGTTGTCAGCACAGAGCCAGACGCAGGGCTCGAACTCACGAACCGTGAGACCATGACCTGAGCTGAAGTCAGACGCCCAACCGACTGAGCCACCCAGGCACCCCTAATAATAGTGCGTTTTTAATACTGTTGTTGGGAGGATTAAATAAGTACAGCAAGATGTTGTAATTAACTTAACAATCACTCAAGTGATAGCTATGATTACTACATAAAGCATCTAGAATAGTACGTGGTAGATCATTAGTAAGTTACATAGAATAGAACCAAAGAGCGACTCCTGTACAGGCGAGAAAGCTGGAGATCAGTAGGAACTAGAAGTTTTACAGATTAACCATAAGAAATAATTTACTTAATAAGTAGACCTACACCACGTTTTAGAGGGACTTTGAATATCAAGCAGGAAACGTTAAGACCTATTCTCACTGACAGCATGGTCCGTGTTTTCCAGAAAGCTGACTGAGGACTATTAATCTGGCAGTGTTACACAGGCTGGACAGAATGGAAGCGAGATATTATACTGCAGAGTCTGGCCAGGAAACCTGGGTAATTGGACACAGAAACAAAGGCACATTTGAAATCAGCATACCCGTTTTTCTAGGGTTTAGGCTAGGTGTTAAGAATCTCTACCTTCAGGGGCACCTGGGTGGCTCAGTCCGTTAAGTGTCCCAACTCTTGGTTCCGGCTCAGGTCATGATCTTGCAGCTTTGTGGGGTTCGAGCCCCCACAGTAGGCTCTGCGCTGACCCAGCAGAGCCTGCTTGGGCTTCTCTCTCTCTGCCACTCCCCCACTCCGCTGTCTTTCTCTCAAAATAAAGAAAGAAACTCGAAAAAAGAAAACAAAGGCTCTCTGCCTTTAACCCTGTCCTTTTCTCTAGGTCTGTCAATGGAGTGTACCGGATCGGACTGTATGCTCTTAAAGACATGCCAGCTGGGACCGAGCTCACCTACGATTACAACTTCCATTCCTTTAACGTTGAAAAGCAGGTGAGCACCACGAGTCCACCAAGAGGGAGGTTGAGCGTCCTCACAGCGCCGTCCCCGACACCGCCTTCTGTAGACGGCATGGACGGACGGCCGCTGCGAAGTGAATTGGAGACGGTGGTTCTCACCCCACTCACCAACCCCCTTGCCGGCTCTCCCTGGTCTCGGAACTAGAAAGAGACTGCCCGGTCGTGTTTGGTCCTCGGTCAGTTCTTAACTTGCCTAGTGAAGAAGTTTTCCCAAATTTTAATCTTTCCTTTCCATGGAAGCACATTAAGTTTCTCCTCAGTTATTTTCCTCTGTATGAAAATGTCCTGATTCACACTGTTGGGTGCCCAGGTGCTCGGGACTTCTGTTTGAACTTGTAAGTGAACTGGCAGCCGTGAGTTCTCTTCTCTTTCCTTTCAAAGCAACTGTGCAAGTGTGGCTTTGAGAAGTGTCGAGGGATCATCGGGGGCAAGAGTCAGCGCATGAACGGGCTCACCAGCAGCAAAAGCAGCCAGCCTGTGGCCACTCACAAGAAGTCTGGACGGTCAAAGGAGAAGAGGAAGTCTAAGCACAAGCTGAAGAAAAGGGTGAGTCATGATCTCCTGGCTCTTTCCCCGAACAGCTGCTTAGAGGCGCTTACTGGCGGGAAGAGGGGCCGGCAGAGGGGCAGCCTCCTACAGCGGCTCTAACATTCTGCGAGGGGATTTCTCATCGGTCCTCCCCTTCCCGCATCTGATCCACTTTCAGAGAGGCCACCTCTCCGAAGAGCCCAGTGAAAACATCAACGCTCCCACAAGGTTGACCCCCCAGTTACAAATGAAGCCGATGTCTAATCGAGAAAGGTAAAAGGAGCTTTTCTTACCTTTGTGCGATTTGCTTGTCGATTTAGAAAATTAAGAAACATCTGTGTGGTTAAATCATTTCTTTTGTGCACGAGCTCTCCAGCCGGGAGTCAGGATATATAAATTGGGGGGGGGGGGGGGATTGTCTCTATTTTTCCGAATTTCTAACTGAAATTTAGCATTTCCGTCAACTATGATGGTAGGCAAACAGTGCGTGTAGTAGTCGCAGCTTCCACGACTTAACGTTCACATTTTCATCGCTTGTCACAGTTGTCACGGACATGTCAAAGTGTCGTTTACGTGCTCTCTCCCTCGAGGTTGCTGTGCCGGTGAAACCCACCACTGGATCTTGTCATGTGGGGAAAAAGGAACGTTTATTTCTGTATCACAATTTCAGGGGTTTTTTAATATTCTGAAAACTGACTATTTGGTTTCCGTTTAATCCTGTGTGTTACAAATTAAAAACTGCTTATTAATTCAAAATGTCTAAATACTTTAAAACTTTGTTCAGAGAAGGGTCACATGGGCTTCACCAGCCTGCCAGAGGAACCTCGGCACAGAAAAGGTCAAGGTTCCTGCTTTGTTGACACAGTAATAGAGCAGTGAAAAGGGTCTTTAGGGTCATTTACGCTCTTCCCTGTATTCAGGGGAGGTTTGTCCGTGTCAGAAGGAAGCGAAGGAAATATGTACGTCCTGGGTTTCAAATTGTCCTGGGACGTGTTCTGCGTCTTCTGTGACCGTACGCTCCAGTATCTTAGAAAGTTCATCCTTGTTTATAACTTTACTGTAATTTTAGCCCCTTTCATCCTGTATCACTTAAAGTCATAGAAATTTTAAACCTCAGTAAAACAGAGATGATCCAGTCAGGTGGTTTTCTGCCTTGGCCGCATATTAGCCCAGGGAGCTTTTGAGATTCGTGCCGCCCGGGCCACCGTCAGACCACTTAAACCGTAATTTTCAGACGTGGAACCCAGGCATCTACTGATGCCTTCACAGAGCTCTTCAAGATACACCTGACTCGTCTAAACTTCGAGGTCTACGTGGAGGCACTTCACCTAACACAGTCTGCCTGGTGTGTCTGTTGTAAATGCCTGCCTTTACCTCCCAGTCCAGTTCTCCCTGTAACAGCGAATCCTGAGCCCATGCTGCATTTTGGCGGCTTCATTTAGAATTTGTGCACGCACTTTGTAAATCTCTGCCTTCCAGTCAAGCTGTCGCAATTGGTAGAAGTTTTGCAGCTTTTCAGTGGTATTTCGCGAGATACTTGTAAATAATACAGGGGAATGTTTTGGGACATTCAGTCGGGTGGTTCAGTCGGTTAAGCGTCCAACTCTTGATCTCAGCTCAGGTCTTGATCTCTGTGTCATGAGTTCAAGCCCCATGTTGGGCACGCACTGGGCATGAAGCCTACTTTAAAAATGTATATATTTTCTTATATGAATGTTTTATATGGGGAAAAAAAAGCCAGGATGCAAAACTGAATTATGTGTCCCCATATGTAATTATTTTTATAATAGCTGAATTAGCTGATAATTATTCATTTATATCATCTTAATAGTGGCTTACGTAGAGTAGACATGTAATAAATGCTTATTAAATGAATAAAGGAACTTCCTTCCTTGCTTACAGGAATTTTGTGTTAAAGCATCATGTGTTCTTGGTCCGGAACTGGGAGAAGATCCGGCAGAAACAGGAGGAGGTAAAGCCCGCCAGCGAGGATGTTCACTCAGCATCGCTGTGTACGCGCTGGAACAGCGTCTGCCGAGATGACGGGAACATCAAGTCTGGTAAGGCCTGTTCGTCCCGTGACACGGTCGCAAAGGGATCCCTGCAGCTCCTTTCCAGCGTTGTGTTCAGAGATTCTTTTCAGTCTACACCAAAAAAGTTAAGACCCCAACATACAAGCATCGGTCCACAATCAATCACCCGTCAATCTCAGCCACGAGTCTGTGCCCTGGGGGATAGGAAGACACCCCCTCACCAGCTTCCCAAACACTTGCCCGCAGCCTGAGCGTTCCCAGACTTGGGATAGGCAGTGGGTCTTCTGTCTCCCTTCCTGCCCGGAGAATAACTTGCACACGGCACATAGTGACGCCGAGCGCGGGAGACGGTGACAGCAGTGTGAACTTGAAGACTTTCCCCCACGTTCAGATGAGCGTTCTACACACAGACCTTGAGATTCCTTTATGCCTCTTGAGCGAATAACCTAACAGCACTCCTGAGTTCAGGTCTGTCGTCCAGAACAGACTGGAAACAGAGAAACTGGCCTCTCCAAGCACCCTTCCTAGGTAGAAATACTGTTCAAAAGCTCACGCTCCTCTTTGAGTCTTTCTTTCTGTCCCTCAAAAAGTAGACACATTATGCATGGTGTGTGGGGGAACGAGACAGATTTAGAAATTTGCCTTCTATCCTGTCAGTAATTTGATTGGCATCAGTTCTCTGAACTTGCGTCCCACTTAGGTCAGATCTTCTGCTAATAGTAATTACTTCCTGAGTCTTTGTTACGGGTCAAGCCCTGAGCTAAACACACTAAGAGCGCTATCTCAGTCTGCACAGTTCTCTCGTGAGGGAAGCCCTACCACTATTCCCACGTTGCAGTCAAGAAGCGAGACAGAGAGTGCGAGTAACTCACCCAAAATCACACAGCTAGGAAGTAGGGCAGCCAGCATTCAAACACAGACCCGTTTTGAAGCACAGAGTTTGCAGCTGCTGTTCTGTACAGCATCTGGCCACTGAGATCAAGCCCCTCTAACTCGCGTTTCCTGACATTCTTTAAGAAGGGGACAAAGAACTTCGTGATCACTAATCTATCTGACCACTTCAAGGACAATAGAGCAAACGGCAAGAATCTGTGGGGGAACTGATTTTCACTTGACCCTTGCAGATGTCTTCATGACCCAGTTCTCCGCCCTGCAGACAGCACGATCTGTTCGAACGCGACGGCTGGCAGCAGCTGAGGAGAACATTGAGGTGGCGCGGGCAGCCCGCCTTGCCCAGATCTTCAAAGAGATCTGTGACGGCATCATCTCCTACAAAGGTGACCACGTCCACCCCGAAGGCTTTCTCCTCCTCTTCCTGTACAAATCCTGTCTCTTACCCTCACCCGAGACACCCAAGATCAAGAACAATGGACGTTCAGGGCTAGGGGTTCAGGAGGTGACTTCACTCTTCCTGGTCAGAGTGTAGAATTCATAGGAGTGGCTTCCGTCTTTGGGGAGTGCTGACAGGGTCTCATTCCTTGATTGCCTCTGTCAATCCTTGGTATTTATTGGAATTCTACCACAGCTAAGGACTACATTCAGGAATCACATGTCTTAGCTGTAGAACAGAAAGGACCAGTCTCTGTCTTGGATGTAATATTCCTGAATGACACAGTGGATTAGCAATTCAAGGAGAAGGGTGTTGTGAACATACAACATCAGTGTTTCTTAACCTTGTTTTTTCAACTTTTTTTTTTTTTTTTTTTTTTTTTTTTAAGTAATCTCTACTTGGGGCTTGAACTCACACCCCTGAGATCGAGACCCGCAGCTCCACCAACTGAGCCTGCCAGGTGCCCCCTTAAGCTTTTTTGATTGACCAAAAGACCTTTGAGAGTCTAATAAAAGCTGTGGACTCTTTCCCCAGAAAAATGTATAACTTTGCATGTATTTTGGAGAGTTCACAGGCCCTGGCCCCCACATCAAGGAAAAGGACATAAAGTTGCAAGAAAATTACTTTAAAAGCATTTTCAGGCAAACACTTTTATCACATCTTTCCTCTTTCAAGACCTCTTTTGAGTATGTGTTGGGGGCGACCGTGGGGAAGGAGAGTTTTTAACTTGGGGAGGGTAGTTTGGTAACATTCGTGACTTTTTCTGACCAGGAAATTTGGAGATGTTTAGAATGAAAGATTTTAGGGACATCTGGGTGGCTGATTTGGTTAAGTGGCCAACTTGATTTTGGCTCGGGTCATGTTCTCACTGTCATTAGATCGAGCCCCTCGTTGGGCTCTGTGCTAGATGTGGAGCCTGCTTGGGATTCATTCTCTCTCTCTCTCTCTCTCTCTTTCTCTCTCTCTCTCTCTCTCCCTCTCTCCCTCCCTCCCTCCCCATCCTTCCCTGTCTCTCCCCCTCTCCCCCTCTCCCTCTCTCCTTCCCTCCCAACTCCCCCACTGCCCTCCACTCTTGTGAGCACTCTCCCTCAAAAAAATAAGCAAAAGGAGAGAGTTTGACAAATACTTGCAGCTTTTTGTTATCAGTTTGGGCCTATTTCTCCCTCTGTCTCGCTAGATTCTGAGGAACTTCGCTTTCCCTCTCTTTTCTCAGTCCATTCCTTAGCTCCATGTTTTAGTGGCTCTTTGCAGTTTTGTTGACCTAAGGATATAGAGAAGAAAGGGGGACCGACCTGTCCTAAGATTTAGTGTTGTGGCACCTGTTCTGTTTCCATCCCCAAAAAGTCACACCCCCGTTGCCAGCCAGCCCTGCCTGTTGGGACGTGAGTCTGCAGCCAGCGTGTCTGCATGTCCCCATCTTCTGGGCAGGAGACAACAGGCTTTTTCTCTTTAGTAGTTGCTAGAAAGAAAGGTGGTGAATGAAAGTCCCTCAAAAATTAAAGATGGAAATAGAAAAAGTAAATAGCTAGTAATACCATATGACCCAGTAATCACACTACTGGCATTTACTCCAAACGAAAATTCTAAGTAAAAAAAGATAGATGTGTCCCTGTGTTTTTTGTAGCATTATTTAGAAGGGCCAGGATGTGGGAGCAGCCCAAGCGTCCACCCATGAATGAGTGGATAAGGACGATGTCGTAAATACACACGGTGGAATATTACTTGGCCATTAAAAAGAAGGAAATCTTGCTGTTTGTGACAACATAGATGGACTTAACAGGGCATTATGTTTAGTGACATAAGTCAGAGATTTCACTTGTGTGTGGAATCTAAAAAGCAAAACGAGCAAATAAATAGATTCTTAAATACAGAGAACAAACTGGAGGTTGCTGGAGGGAGAGGGTGGGGGAAGATGGGGGAAATAGATAAAAAAGATTAAGATTTGCAGTTGTGAGATAAGTAAGTCCAGGGGCCAAAGACTGCGGCCCAGGGAGGGTAGCCCCCCAGGGAGGGTAGCCCCCCAGGGAGGGTAGCCCGTAGTCCTGCAATGACGTGTGTGGCCACCTGTGAGCAACAGGTGGCGTGTGGCATCATCAGATCACATGTTGCATGCCTGGAACCAAGACAGCATTCTGTGGTAACGAGTCTTCAGTAACAAAGTAGAATTTTTAAAAAGAAAGTGGGTAAGGTAGGTAGCAGCCCCACAGGTTGAATTCTGTTTTCATGATCTGGAGAAACCGTGTTATAAGGAAACTGATTCCAGGAAATATTTACACTACCAAATTATTCACTATCTGGAATTTATTTGAATCCACACCAACAGAGTAATATTAACAGTGGGCCATTGACAGGAACTAGAAAATATTTGGGGGTAAGACGTTCTTTGCGTTAGCAAAACGTGGCGAGCGGGGAGTTGCCCTGAGCAGCTGGCTCTGCTGTGATAATTTCCCATCTCTCACTCCTCATAGAAGGTTGTTCTCCTTATCCAGCTAACAGGTGTGGCATTTCAGGCACATCTCCCTCATCTTCACATTCCAGGTAATCCCGAGGGGATCTTCCCTGCCTCGGTGCCCCCATTCCTGAAATGTCCATGGCCACCCTCAAAACACACTTGGATTTTTTCCCCCTAACCTTTAATTTTGGGGATCCTACGTTTTTGGCCCGCAGTTAGTACTGGCCTCTCTTGCGTCATGTAGCCCTGAAACCTTGCCTTCTCTGCAGATCCTTCCCGACAAGTCCTGGCCGCGCCCCTTCTGAGCCTCCCCCCGAAGAAAAAGTAAGTTCACAAATTGGGGAATCATCTGAGTTGTAGACCGGTGCCGAGCGCAGCGGACTGATGCCCTGGCTTTGTGCCCCAGGAACGCTGATTATTACGAGAAGATCTCTGACCCCCTGGACCTGGCCACCGTAGAGAGGCGCATCCTCACCGGCCACTACAAGACCGTGGAGGCTTTTGACGCCGACATGCTCAAGGTCTTTCGGAATGCTGAGGTATTTTCCCGGACTTCAGACGTGCATTCACAGTTTTGAAGAGAACTTTTCCAGAAGTTAAAGATTTTTACCCTCTTTTATCAAACTATATTTCTGGCTACAAAATGCAACAATTTTTTTTTTTTTTTTTTTTTTTTTTTTGAGAGGGAGAGAGAGAGCACGCGCACTCCAGAGCAGGGGAGGGGCAGAGAGAGAGAGAGAGAGAGAGAGAGAGAGAGAGAATCCCACGCAGGCCTGTCAGCACAGAGCCCAGTTTGGGGCTGGATCCCCACAACCCCAGGATCACGACCTGATCCAAAATCAAGAGTCGGATGCTCAACCGACTGAGCTACCCAGGCGCCCCGAAAGGCAACAGTTTTTATTGAATACCCTCTGGGAAAGGGTTACAGCGTACTCAATATTGTAGAGTCTTGTGTAATAACGACACTGATGTGACCAGAATGGAAGGTTAAATTATACTCCCAAAAAAGAAATTTTTGTAAAAGCCTAATTTAGTATTGAATGTTTGTATCACATAATACGTATTACCTTACCACACTTAGGTTGTCTGTAGTTTCTTTCCTCAAGACACTAAGTATATGTGAAATACACAGAAATATGTACAGTACAGTAAATCAAACTAAATCTTACGGATGGGATTGAGGGGTGTTAGACCAATGGTTGTAGAATAGCCGATGCTCATTGAAGAGAAGGTGACCTCAACCTGATTTAAAGGAGAAGATGGGGGGCGCCTAGGTGGCGCAGTCGGTTAAGCGTCCGACTTCAGCCAGGTCACGATCTCGCGGTCCGTGAGTTCGAGCCCCGCGTCGGGCTCTGGGCTGATGGCTCAGAGCCTGGAGCCTGTTTCCGACTCTGTGTCTCCCTCTCTCTCTGCCCCTCCCCCGTTCATGCTCTGTCTCTCTCTGTCCCAAAAATAAATAAACGTTGAAAAAAAAAAAAAAATTTTAAAGGAGAAGATGGAGTATTGTAGGGTACGTAGGGATGAGGAGGATTCTCGGTGATTTTAAAATACCTTGGGAAGGACCAGGAAGAACAAGGGGCTGCGAGGTAAGGGAAGAACCAAGGTGGAAGGCAGAAACGAGAGAAAGACGGGTAGGAGATAGATAGCTCGGTCTGGAATTACAACATGCTTTCTGCTGAAACCCATGCGTATGCAGAGCTCACGGCTCCGTCCCCGGCACGTGCAGGTGCAGGACAGAGTACGGGCTCTGCCCGCTGCCCCCACGACAGCTGCTGTGTTTGCCCCCTGATGCGCAGTGAGGCCTGTGGCCGAGGTGGGTGGCGGCGGCAGCGTGAATGGGAAACCGTCTTGCAGATTCTGACTTGAATTCATGTTAGTTGATATTTGATGGTATTGGAAGTCTGTTAACCAGAGCGGGAGGATGAAACTCCTCCTGCCTCCTCAGGTTTGTCCGAAGGGAGCTCTTTGCCCACCACGGGGCTTCGCCTCCCGGCCCCGAGGAGAGGACTCGAAGCTGTGCTGACAGCCGGCCAGCCGCCCCCTCCAGGTACACGCTTGAGCCCTGCTGACAAGAGCACACGCGTTTCTTTCCTCTGCTCTCTTCAGAAGTACTACGGGCGTAAATCCCCCATCGGGAGAGATGTCTGCCGCCTGCGGAAGACCTACTACAACGCCCGGCACGAGGCGTCGGCCCAGATCGACGAGATCGTGGGAGAGACGGCGAGCGAGGCAGACGGCAGCGAGGCCTCCGTCTCTGAGAAGGAGAACGTGCACGAGAAGGACGACGACGTCATCCGCTGTGTGTGCGGCCTGCACAAGGACGAAGGCCTCATGATCCAGTGTGACAAGTGCATGGTGAGCCCCGGGGGACACAGGCCGGGGCCTCGGCCCTCGCTGCTCCCAGATGACCTTTCTCCTGTCTTCTTCCTCTTTCCCGTTATCCTTCCCGCTTTCCCACCTCTCCCACCTCTCCATCCCCCTGCACGGGTCTTGGGGAGGCCGGACCCAGGGATTGTGTGGGAAGGAGCCGCACAGAGCAGCGCTGCCCTCTGTTGCCCTGACGCAGGCACAGCGAGGCTCCGCACTTGCCACCTTACCAGATGGGAAGGGGGCCACGAGTGACACACAGGGTGGTCGGGAGCCCGGGATTAGGCCACAGCACAGAGAAACGCTGTGCGGGGCACCTGGGGGGCTCGGTCCCTCAAACGCCGGACTCTTGACTTCGGCTCAGGTCATGATGTCACGGTCTATGGGATCCAGCCCCGCGTCGGGCTCTGTGCTGACAGCATGGAGCCTGCTAGGGATTTTCTCTCTCTCTCTCTCTCTCTCCTCTGCCCTTCTCTCTCTCTCTTTCTCACTCTCTCAAAAATAAATAAAAACTTTAAAAAAAGAAAAAGAAACATTGTGTGACTAAGGCCTCCGCAGCAGCCGGGTCACGGCTGTGTGCTACTCAGTAAGTAGTTTGCTTCTATAACCCTACGTCCCTCTGTTCTCTGTCCAGCTCCACATTTTATTTGCCCGGGTGCGTGTGTGTCCTAAAGCGATCGGTACATGTATGTTCACACACATTCACATCCCTTAGTTCCTGTTTGACTTCACCCTGTGCCACTGTTTCGTTTCGTTATTCTTTGCCCCCGGCCCGTCTCAGTAAGTGTAAGGCCCCCTCCCAACCGCACTTTGTCCCCACAGGTGTGGCAGCACTGTGACTGTATGGGGGTGAACTCAGACGTGGAGCACTACCTCTGTGAGCAGTGTGACCCGAGGCCCGTGGACAGAGTAAGCTGCCCTCTGGTGACAGTCTGATCGGCAAGCGGGAGAGTCCACGCGTGGCCTCCTACCTGCCCTGCTCCTGATGCACTGACTTTCCTTTGATAAGTTACCCAACCTCTCTGGGCCTCAGGTTCTTACAGTTTACCCTGAGGGTAACAGTTCCGCCCTCTCCTTTCTCGAGTGTGTGGTCAAAGGGGAAATAAAACACTTAGAAGCCTGCGGAAGGAATGGTGCTCTGTAAACACTGTCTGCTCTCCATGAAAAAAGTACTTGTGAAGTCCAAGCTCAGTACTCTAAATACCACTTAGGTTACGTAGTGTTTAAGTGAAAAGAGCATGGAGTCCGAGTCCACAGGGTTAGTCTCAGTCCACTTTCCGGGGGAGGCGGTGGGTTGAGTGACTCTCCCACATTACCAGGTGGCTGTTTGTCTTGTTCTGCTCTGTGTGCGCATGCGGTCTCGGGCAGGGCTCCTCTGTAAAGGGAAGTGTTGTGGGCAGAACGTCTTCGCGGCAGTGTCGTCATTTAGAGCAGCATTTCCGTGCTGCGAGGGACGCACTGCAGAATGTCTGGCTTCCCCGGCACGTGGGTTCTAAATGCCAGCAGCTTCCCTGCATCACTGTGACACTGCAAGTGTCCCCCTCACACGCTGTCCCGCTCCCGTGGGGCCCAGGGCAGCCGCACAAGCTGTGCTCCATGCGGTCAGTCGGGAACGCACGGCCTTCGCTTTCCCGGTCCAGTAGGGTTAGAATGGAGACCAGTAGGCGGGACGTGGCAGTCACGGCCCTGACCCGTTGGCTTTTCATCCTTACCAGGAGGTACCCATGACCCCTCGGCCCCACTACGCCCAGCCCGGCTGTGTCTACTTCATCTGTTTGCTCCGAGATGACCTGTTGCTTCGTCAAGGTGCGTACACGCGAGCTGGCCCCACCTTTCCTCGCAGCAGGACTGTCTGCCGTCCACACAGCACTGTCACCACACAGCCTTGCGTGGCCACAGAATACAGCTGACCCTGGAACACAGCAGGTTTAGGGGCACCAGCCTCCCCCCGCCCCATGCAGTCAAAAATCCACGTATGACCTTTTGTTTGTTTTTTTTTTAAGTTACTTTATTTATTTTGAGAGAGAGCGCAAGCTGGGGAGGGGCAGAGAGTTGGGGGGGGGCGGTGGGGAGAGAATCTCAAGCAGGCTCCACACCCAGCACAGAGCCCGACTCAGGGCTCAAACCCGTGAACGATGAGACTGTGACCTGAGCCAAAATCAAGAGTCGGACACTTCATTGACTGAGCCACCCAGGCGCCCCTAAAAAATCCACATGTAACTTTTGACTCCCCAAGAACTCTACTAATCGCTTTTTGTTGACCAGAGCCTTCCTTACTGATAACATAGCCCACTAACCTATATTTTGTATGTTACATGTATTTATATACTTCATGCTTACAATAAAGCTAGAGGAAAACAATGTTAAGAAAATCGTAAGGAAGGTTTTTACAGTACATCTACAGTCCTGTGCCATATTTATCAAAAAAAAAAAAAAAAAAAACTGCATTAAGTCAACCCTGTGCCGTTCAAGCCATGTTGTTTCGAGGGTCAACAGTATAGGTTTTATTTCCTTTAGTCCTTCAGCTTTATACATTTCCCCTCCACAAAATAAAGTGAATCTGGAGAGACAAGGCTGTCACAAAGCTGGTTTTAGGACTTGGGACAAACACAACACGATCCAAGAGCTGGGCACGCTCCCTCGTGGTGTCCTCACAGTCTAGCATGGACGATCTTCCCCGCGAGACTGCGGCCGTGCTCTCTGTACCTGTTGTTTAGATTTTACGTTCTCCTGGGTGGACCTGGGTGGGACCAGTGGACGCCTGGCAGAGCTCATGCTGGCTTCGTCTAACCTCTCCTGTGCCTTCCAGGCGACTGTGTGTATTTGATGCGGGACAGCCGGCGCACCCCTGACGGCCACCCCGTCCGCCAGTCCTACCGACTGTTGTCACACATTAATCGAGACAAACTTGACATCTTTCGAATTGAGAAGCTTTGGAAGAATGAAAAGTAGGTGTTGAGGTCTTCACTGTCTCCTTCCAGCAAAGAGCTGAATACTTGCCAGGGTCTTGCCAGTTGACTGACCCTGACCCTCTCTCTGCCCTAGAGAGGAGCGGTTCGCCTTTGGTCACCACTATTTCCGCCCCCACGAGACCCACCACTCCCCCTCTCGCCGCTTCTATCACAACGAGCTGTTTCGGGTGCCGCTGTACGAGATCATTCCCTTGGAGGCCGTGGTGGGGACCTGCTGTGTACTGGACCTTTACACGTATTGCAAAGGTGAGTGACCTGAGCTGCCGAAGAAATGACCTTCTGTCCCGTTCCTCAGTCTGCAGCTGCCACTCCATTCTTCTTGTCTCCGTGTGATGAAAAGAGTCCTCAGGCTAGCTGCGAAGCTTGGGAGAGCTGAATGTTACATCGTTTCTTTCTTTTACCTAGTGCTTGGTACTCAGTGGCTGTTAATTCCTAGCCCCGGCCCCCCCCTCGCCTTTTACTTATTTAGTTAACATTTCTTCCTTAATATCGCCTGCTCAGCATCCCATCAGTATTGTCGGAAGGTTTGTTCTTTCACCCGCCCACTCCAGAGTCCCCAAGGCCATCAGCAACTCTGGACATTAAACCAACCAACCAGAAAAGTGCAATGCTTTTATGAGCTCCATGGCCAATAATGTAGGCTGTGGAGTCAGTCCATTTTCAAATCCCAGCCCCACCACTTGTTACTTGTGCATCCTCGGGCAGTCACTTAATCTCCCGGAAGTAGGGGCTAGCCCCTGTCACAGCATTCTGTGAAGATGAAGCGAAATGACACTCTACGAGCACTTGGGCCAATTGGGCTCCCGGTGTGAGCTCCCACGTGCTCACCTGTCTCTTCCAGGCGCTCGGCTGTCTCACCTTCTTGGTATCATAGCAGCGTTGGCTGCTTGGGGCCCGTGGTTCTGGGGACTGTGTCCCCCGGTTGTGAAGTGTGCATTTCCAGGGGCACCCGGCGGGCTCAGTTGGGGTCATGAGTTTAAGCCCCACGTGGGGCATAGAGAGGACTTAACGTAAATAAATATTTACTAAATAAAATGTTTGTTTCCAGATGTGCTCCCTTCCTTTACACCTTTATACCTGCCCTTCTTCTCTGCTGACGTCCCCACACTCTGCTCTGTCTTCTCCGTCATCCCGGTGGCTGTGCTCCCACATTCCTGCAGCACCTGAATAAGCTGCCCGTCTGGTACCTTCCCGCCCTGTCACACACCCACACACGCACCCATCTGGGGACTCTCCTTCCTTCTGCAGTCACCAGATGCCTCTCAGAATTGCCATAGCGTCCCCTCTTCACGGTCCCGCTGCCCTCCCAGTGGTGTGGTGTCATCTCTGGGCAGCTCGGGGAGAAGGGAGACAGGAGGGTTCTTTAGCAGTATTTGAACTCCTAGGGAGACCCAAAGGGGTGAAGGAGCAGGACGTGTACATCTGTGACTATCGGCTCGACAAGTCCGCACACCTGTTTTACAAGATCCACCGGAACCGCTATCCCGTCTGTACCAAGCCCTACGCCTTTGACCACTTCCCCAAGAAGCTCACTCCCAAAAGAGATTTCTCGGTGAGTCTCCGTCCTTCCACCTGTCCGTGTCCAGGCTGCGCAGCTCACGCGTGCCGCTCCGTAGGGTGGGGAGCCTGCTTCCTCATCTTGTTCTCTGTCCCGGACTGCGGGAGCCGGGCAGTTGGGATTTCTAAACAGTATAAATACATTTCTACATTTCTTCTGCATTTCCTGCCGTGGGCTGTTTCTCAGGAGTTGTTGGTTTCCTTCCGTGTTACAGTCGGGTTTCCCTCTTTTTTCTTTCTCACCTCTTTACAATCTTAGCCCTTGAGCCCCCATCGTAGCTTTTTGTTGTGTTTTTCACATCCATAATTTTAAGAAGTAGAGTTAGAAAACCCAGAGAAAACGTCAGTGAAAACAATTCAGTGGTTTTTCCTAGTATTTCTGCATTGAAAATGTAAGACACCATCATTATATAAAGTGTGAAAACTACAGAAGCATTAAGAAAAAGTTGTACATTATCCCACTGCCCAGAAAATAATGGAGTTATTAACATTTTCATTTTCTGCCTTTCTCCTGTGTTTTTTCTTTCATTGTTGTGAACATACTCCTCCTCCATACGGTTATTTTGTGCCATTCATCTTCCCACAGAGGCTTTGGTTGTCCCCCCATCTACCTACTAAAATGAGACCCAGGACTAAGCTCCTCATCCTTGACCCTGCTTTCTGTGGGCTTGTCCAAAACCACGGCCATCCTCCTAGAATGGTTAGAAACCGTCTAGCCAGAAAGCAAGCATTCATGCCCCTGCTTCTCCTATTCTTGTTTTTGGATACCTCTGAACAGTATTTTATATTCTGCCCGCCTCTCATCTAGACTTCTTTGGTCTTGCTTGCTCGGGCAACAGCTCACAGGTTAGCTTTGAAGCCCCAACTTTCACTACTTAAACATCAGGATGGGACAGACAGGCTGGGAGTCCGTCCCTCATACTGTCGTCGCGGGCTCACGAGACCCCAAAACCACTGTAGCCTACAGACTGATGGAAGTACTGAACTTCAGACCTTAAGACCCAGCCGCCCGGCCCTCACCCAGTGAGGGCCTCAGCCCTGTGTTTTCTTCCTGTTTCCTTAGCTGCCCCCCTCCCGCTCCTTGTCCTTAGTTGGCCCCGGGCCGCCTGGTCCAGCTTCGCCAGCCTCTGCCATAGACTTACCACTTCCCTTTCTTTGCAGCCGCATTACGTCCCAGACAACTACAAGAGGAACGGAGGGCGGTGAGTCCCATGGGGACGTGAGGGGCCTGTAGGAGGCGGCCCACGGCTTGGGCAAGGGGACCGCCATCCACCCGCTCAGCCATACCTGAGGATGGGGAACCTCTGACAGGGTGGCCCAGGGGAGGGCCTCGGTGACAGGAGGCACGGTCTCGTCACGGAGCTGGAGTCAGGGCAGGGAGGGAGGCTCACAAGGAACAGGAATAGAGAAGGAGAAGATTTGGGACAGAACTCTAGACAGATTCAGAAAAGTCCCTTTTCAAGGTTTCTGCGAGCTTTTCTCATTACCCGAGGTGTTCGGTTCCTGGGACCTCAGTCAAGGGCGTGCTGTCAAGCCTCTGCAAGTGCAGGGTTTTGCCGAGCACTGTGCGCATGTGGCTCTGATTTGTCCTGGTTTTGTGCACGAGATGCTTGTTCTGGGAGAAGAGGCACCAGAGGCCTTCCTTCAGTTTCCTTTTCTGTTGAATGGTGGCCTGCCGCCCGCTGTACCGACGTCATGGCTTCCCCTGAGGGGGACGTCCTAGACCGCACATGGCGGGGGGGGGGCGGTACGGGAAAGGAAATGCTCCGTATGAAGTCTTATTGGAGTCGGACTGTGGGCCTCACGGCGCTGGGCCAAACCTCGCTATGCTCACGACGAGGTCAGAACTAGCTAAGCAGTGTTACCAGCTCTGGTACAGTTTGTGGATTCCTTGGATTTCCTGAAAGAAGGAAATTGTATTTTATAATTAGAAAACAGATTTCAGAGAAAGGTAGTGATTTGTGCAAATAATAATAAAGTCACAGCCAGCGCCAAGACTCCAAGAGCTAGACTCAGGGTCTGAAGCCACCTGAGGTGCCTCCCCACCGCCCCGCCTCCCCTCTGCTCCCCTTCCCTCCCCAGTGCCCTCCTCAGCCTTAGTCTAAATTCCCACCTCTGCCTCACAGGTCCTCCTGGAAGTCTGAGCGCCCAAAGCCGCCCCTAAAAGACCTGGGCCAGGAGGACGATGCTCTGCCCTTGATTGAAGAGGTCCTGGCCAGCCAGGAGCAAGCCGCTGAGGAGATGCCCGGCCTGGAGGAGCCGGAGCGGGAGGGGGCTGCTGCAGAAGCAAGCGAAGGCGAGAAGAAGGCAGAGGAGAGCAGTCCGGAGCCGGCGCCTGCCTGTACCCCTGAGGAGCGACGGCACAGCCAGCGGGAACGACTCAACCAGATCTTGCTCAATCTCCTGGACAAAATCCCCGGAAAAAATGGTAAGAAGAGTCAGGCTCATGTCTCGGGTTTAAGAGAAAGGGGAAATGAGTGCGGAAAGAATGGAAAAGAACAGCTTACGATTACTTGCCCGGAATGGAAAGTATCCTGTGAAAACCTCGCGGTTCTTTTGCGGGCCCGCATCCTGTTGCGTGTCGGGAATGGATCTGCGGGTGCGGAGACGGTCCCCCGGAGAACTTCCCTCCCAAGCAAGGCCCGACGCGTTCACAGGCTGGAAAAGGAGTCCCTGGGCTCCAGTGCCCTCCCTCCAGCTCAGATGTGGAGGGAGGAGTGGGGGGCGGGGATTCGATGAGCCTCCTTGGTTCTGTTTTCAGCCATCGACGTGACCTACCTGCTGGAGGAAGGATCCGGCAGGAAGCTCCGAAGACGCACTTTGTTCATCCCAGAGAGCAGCTTCCGGAAGTGAGCCTCAGAGGAGGAGGTCAGGCATCCGCCGTCAGTGGAGCTAACAGTCCTGCCTCTTGTTCCGAGTGTAGACAGGGGTGGGAAGGGGCCGTGTTGTTGGCATCAGGTACTTAATAAACCTTGAAGCTAGTGGAGGGGGAGAGGAAGGCGCCTGTATAAACACTCCCGTTTAACTTGTTTTCCTCTCCATTGCTTCGCCCTGAGGGTTCGAGATGGGAGGAGGACAGCGCACACCGGGGGCGGCCGTGGGGGTGGCCAGAGTCTTGGTACTTTTATAGCACTCGCCTCTCCCTCCAGCTTGGGTCTCTCTGTGTCATCCTCTGACTCCACAGGCACTGCTGCGAAGCTGCTTCCTGTCCCCAGGTGTAACTCCCCGTCGGCGGGAGGGGGTCCCTGCCCGCCCCAGGCGTCCGTTCTCTGTGGGCTCCAGGAGCTACCCTAGAGACCTACAACAGAAACAGCTGCTGGGGCCTCTTTCCAGATGGATCCTTGACTGGGAAAGTTTCTCTCTCCTCGTCCAATCAGGTCCAAGTAAAACGTGAATTGACAAGTCAAAGCACTTGTATCTGCGGCCCTTTTCCCTCCCTCTCCCCCCCCAGAATGTAACCACGGACTAGGGAAGGCCCCCATGGGGTCAGCAGGGCACAGAACTCATTGTGATGATTTTTGTTTTAACTTCATAACCTGCCCAACCTATCTTTTTCTAACGAGAAGGCCAGGCCCCCGCCAGCGCCTCACCTGTGCCGTTCGCGCACTGTGGCTTTCGGGTGTCTGCTGTGCCGCGAACGGACGTTCGTCTCAGAATAGCCTCGTCGTAAAACCTCCGTACGCGTGGACCCTAAACCGCCCCCCAAAGTCACTACACAGACTGTTGAGCAGTGTTCGCCTAGCAGAGTATTTGTTGTGAGTGTACATTAGCGACCGAAAACACTACTCCTGTTTTCCTCATTGTACAGTTTTCAGTGTCCACCTCTTAGAGACCGTGCTTGCCCACCCGCCGGCCTGGGTCCTCCGCCCTCCTGACGACAGCACAGGGGGGAGGGCACGGGCGTCTGCTTCCTTCCCAATCTCTTGGCCAGAACTTCCCAGACGATACTGTCTCTTTAAAAACGAAATTTAAAAAGCTTTGCTTTGTTATCTTCTCAGACATACATATGCATATACGTTTTAGATGTTCTTATAAGAGAAAAGATGGTTTTTAAATGTGCCAAGTTGTGTGTGTATATATATATGTATGTATGTATGTATATATATATATATATATATATCTGCCGCGTGACTAGGAAGCAATACAGTAGTAATCCCGTCCCATTACTTTTCTCCAGTCCCGGACCAACGCTGTCCTAGCTGCACATCTCCCCCGATGACGACGCTCTGACTTGTTTAGGTAGAAACATGGACACCTTCCATTCCATTCAATCTTTTTTTCTTTTTCTCCTTTCTGTGTCAATCTTGAGGAAAAAAAAAAAAACAAAAACAGAAAAAAAAAAACAAAACAAAAGAGACAGGGGAAGCCAAAGATCCCCTTGAGCAGAGAAAAAGCAGAATAAATATTTTATTAAAGAAAAAAGAGAATTAAGAAACTAGTTTGGAGTATTTTCTTACTGTAGAGAGGCACTGTACGTTACGACAAGACCTGGGTGTGAGGTACTCACGTGTGGAGCTGGGAACGTCGCATGTCCAAGGCCCGGTTTAGTGGCTTCCTTTGGTTTTCGTTGCAGGGAGCTGGGTGGGAGGGAGGTGGGAAATAGGGGCACTTTGGGGGGGGGGGTCTCCTTTTAGTCAAAAGCAGGAAAATGACAAGAAAGAGATTAAAATTCAATATTTCCTTGAATAGTGTTAAACACTAAAATTTTAAAAAAGACGAAAAAAGAAAAAAACTTTGTAAAATGTGAGAACAGAAGCAAAAGACACTACGCTCTGTCATTTTATCTTTCTTTTGTTGAAAGACTAAAAACTGAAATGTTTTTTAGACAATCAAATGTTAGGTAAGTGCAAAAACTTGTTTTTTCTTACTGGTGTAGAAATTAATGCCTTTTTTTATTTTTCGGTTATTTTATAATAATGAAATAAAAAGAACCCCCTAGCTGCCAGGCGGGTTTTGGTGTTTGAAATGCGGGGCAACGCACTACATCGCTGCGAATAGATCCAGAGTTAGTCTGCATGTCTGTAGGCCGTGTGATTGCGGAAAATATAAATGCTGCTAATATATTTCCTTTTTACAAAAGCATATCTAAATAGATGATTGTTTTGATGTTAATCTTTGTAAATTATGTATTACCAATTTTAACATTGGATGTAATTGCAGAAAAAGCTTGCATCTCAATCCTTGAAAGTCTAGTATTAAATGGAAAAAACTTTTCCTAACAACAGAGTGGTGAGCGTGCCATTCTTTCCCTCTTCCCTATCCTCATCTATTTTCCAGGGTCTTCTCCTGCCTGTTTCCAAAGAGGTCTTTTTCACACCGCAGCACCAGCATCCTGGGCCCCCCAGGAGCGCATTCACCGTGCCGACTCCTAGGTGAAGCCATTTCCTCAACATTGGATCTTTTCGGTCTGAGCCCAGCCCAACCAATCAACAGAACGATCGTTTCCCCTTCTGTCCTCTGCGCACATGCACGCACACACACATGGCCTCGTTTGATACTCACCACCTCCAAGGCTGGCGACAGTAACTTCAGGCCACCGTGCTAGACCGTGTCATCAGAAGCAGTCGACGTGTACACATTTATTAATCTTCACAACGGCCCTTTCAGGTCGGTACCAAAACCCAACATCCCACATGAGGGACTTAAAGCAACAGGTTAGTGATAGTTACTTGCCCAGGGCCATCCAGCTAGTTAGACCAATGACCCTCGTGACAGCTCTGTAGTTCCTACTCCCATTTCGTAGACATGAAAACGGAGTCTCAGCAGCTTGCCAGAGATCACCTGGTACCTAGTGTTGGGCTCGGAATTCCAAAATCTTCATGTTTATCTCCAAATAGAAAGGTGTCCAATAGCCGAGTGTGACCCTACTAACGAGGAGGATAAATCCACTCCGGCCAACGACAGAAACACCTGACAAAATGTCATCCCAGACATAGGTCACCACTGAGGCTCAAAGTTCAGAAGCATCAAGACCGTTGGCTGCATTCCCAGGATGCAAGGGTAGTTCAATATTTGCAAATCGATCAACGTGATACAGTACGTCCACAAGAGAACGTATAAGAACCACGTGATAATTTCCATAGACACAGAAAAAGCATTTGACAAAGTACCATTTAATCCATTCATGATTAAAAACCCTTAACAAAGTAGGTTTAAAGGCAACATACCTCAACCTAATAAAGGCTGTATGTGAAAAACGCATAGTAGACATCATACTCGGTGAAAAAGTGAGAGCCTTTCCTCTAAAGATCAGGAACAGGATAAGGATGTGCACTCTTTACCACTTTTATTCAACATAGTACTGGAAGTCCTAGCCACAGCAATCAGACAAGAAAAAGCAATCAAGGCATCCAAGTTGATAAGAAAACAGGAACACACACTATTTGCAGATGACATTATACTATTATATAGAACACCTGAGAGACCACCAAAAAACTACTAGAACCGATAAATGATTTGGGTAAGGTTACAGGATACAAAATCAATGTGCAGAAATACATTGCATTTCTACACACTAATAATAAAGCAGCAGAAAGATTAATAATCCCCCCCCCAAAAAAATCCCATCTACAATTGCACCAAAAACAAAAACAAAACCTAGGAATAAACAGAAGGAGGTGAAAGACCTGTACTCTGAAAACTACAGAACACTGATGAAAGGAATTGCAGATGACATGAACAAATGGAAAGATTCCATGCTCATGGACAGGAAGAATAAATATTGTTAAAATGTCTGTACTACTCAAAGCAATCTATGGATTTAATGCAGCCCCTACCAAAATACCACCAGCATTTTTCACAAAACTAAAATAATCCCAAAATTTGTATGGAACCACAAAAGACTCTGAATGGCCAAAGTAACCTTGAAAAAGAAAAGCAAAACTGGAGGTGCCACAATTGTAGATTTCAAGATGTGCTACAAAGCTATAGTAAAACAATGTGCCCAAAGCAGACACAGATCAGCGGAACAGAGAGCCCAGAAATAAACGTACCAACATATGATCAATTTAATCTTCAACAAAGGAAGCAAGAATATACAATGGGGAAAAAAACAGCCTTGGGGCACCTGGCTGGCTCAGTCGTTTAAGCGTCCAACTTTGATTTCCACTCAGGTCATGATCTGTGAGTTTGAACCCCGCATCAGGTTCTGTTCTGACAGCGCAGAGCATGCTTGGGATTTTTCTCTCTCTCTGCCCCTTCCTTGCTCATGCTCTCTCCCTCTCATTCTCTTTCTCTCAAAGTTAAAAAAAAAATTAGAGCGCCTTTAACAAAGACGTTGGGAAAGCTGGATAGCCAACATGCAAAAAATGAAACTAGACCACTTTCTTACAGCATATACAAAAATAAACTCAAAATGGATTAAGGACCTAAATGTGACACCTGAAACCGTAAAAATCCTAGAAGAGAGTACAGGCAGTCATTTCTCTGACACTGGCCATAGGAACGTCTCCTGAGGCAAGGGAGACAAAAGCAAAAGTAAACTATTAAGACTACATCAAAATAAAAAAGCTTCTGCCTATCAAAGGAAACAACAAAACTGGGGCTCCTGGCTGGCCCAGTTGGGAGAGCATGTGACTCTTGATCTCGGGGGTTCTGAGTCCCACAGAGGGTGTAGAGATTACTTAAAATCTTTAGGGGCGCCTGGGTGGCTCAGTCAGTTGAGCGTCGCACTTCAGCGCCCCCCCCCACCCCCCCCCCGTCATGATCTCACAGTTTATAGGTTCGAGCACCATGTCTAGCTTTGCGCTGACAGTGTGGAGCCTGCTTTGGATCTTCTGTCCCCCTCTCTGCCCCTCCCTGACTTGCGCACGCACTTTCTCTCTCTCTCCCTCTCTCAAAAATAAACATTAAAAATAAATTAAGGGGCGCCTGGGTGGCGCAGTCGGTTAAGCGTCCGACTTCAGCCAGGTCACGATCTCGCGGTCCGTGAGTTCGAGCCCCGCGTCGGGCTCTGGGCTGATGGCTCGGAGCCTGGAGCCTGTTTCCGATTCTGTGTCTCCCTCTCTCTCTGCCCCTCCCCCGTTCATGCTCTGTCTCTCTCTGTCCCAAAATAAATAAAAAACGTTGAAAAAAAATTAAAAAAAAAAATAAATTAATTAAAAAAATAAAATGAAGACATTCTCCTGAATGGGAGAAGATACTTGCAAATGATATATCCAATAAAGGGTTAGTATGCAAAATATATAATGAACTTCTACAACTCAACATAAAAAAAATAATCAAAAATAGGCATAAGACATGAATAGACATTACTCCGAAGAAGACATCCAGATGCCCAACAGACACATGAAAAGATGCTCAACATCACTCATCAGGGAAATGCAAATCAAAACCCCAATGAGGTATCACCTCACACCTGTCAGAGTGGTTAAAATAAAAAACACAAGAAACCGCCATGGAGAAAAAGGACCCCTCGTGTACTGTTGGTGGTAATGCAGACTGGTGCAGCGACTGTGGAAAATGGTGGGCACCTGGATGGCTCAGTTGGTGCAGTATCTGGCTTCAGCTCAGGCCATAATCTCATGGTTTGTGAGTCTGAGCCCCAAGTCGGGCTCTACACTGTGTTAACGTCACAGAGCCTGCTTCAGATTCTGGGTCTCCCTCTGCCCCTCCCCCGCTCACTCTCCCAAATATAAATGAATAAACATTTAAAAAAAAAAAACAGAATTACCATATGACCCAGTAATTCCTGTACTGGGTATTTACCCAAAGAATACAAACACACTTATTCGAAACGATACATGCACCCCTATGGTTTGGGGGGCTTAAGATTTTTTTAGGTAATCTCTATATCCAACGTGGGGCTCAAACCCAGAGCTCCGAGATCAAGAGTCACATGCTCCACTGACCCAGCGGGCCAGGGCCCCCCACCCCTATGTTTATTGCAGCATTATTTACAGTAGCCATATTATGGAAGCAGCCCAAGTGTCCCTTGAGAGATGAATGGATAAAGAAGAAGTCGTATACATATACATTGGAACATTACTCAGCCACAAAAAAGAATGAAGTCTCGTCATCTACAACAACATGGATGGGTCTAGAGGGTATTATGCTAATTGAAATAAGCCAGAGAAAGGTAAATACCATATGGTTCCACTCATATGTGGAATTTAAAAAACAAAGGAAAAGAAAAAAAAAGACAAACCTGAAAACAGACTCTTAATTAGAGAGAACACACTGGTGGCCACCAGAAGGGAGGTGGGTGGGGGGTGGGTAAATGGGTGACAGGGATTCAGAGTCCACTTAACATGATGAGCCCTGAGTAATGCACAGAATTACTGAATCACTATATTGTACATCTAAAACTAAGATAGCGAAGTATGTTACCTGTGTTGGAATTATGACTTTCAATTCATTACTTTTTTAAAAAAGAGATGATCGTGAAGAGCTCAGCGTCTGTCAGCTCCCAGGAGGACGAGAGGCTGTCCTGTTGTCAGGCAACAGGATGCAGTCTCATCACGATGCAAAGGCAGCACGTTGGCAGTTTTTCTTAAACTTTGTACCCTTCGTTACTTTTTAGCCATTGGTACCTACTATAGCTGTTCTAGGTAATATGGAATAGTGCAGGGGGCGCCTGGGTGGCTCAGTCGGCTAAGCGTCCGACTTCGGCTCAGGTCATGATCTCACGGACCGTGACTTCGAGCCCCGCATCGGGCTCTGGGCTGATGGCTCAGAGCCTGGAGCCTGCTTCTGGTTCTGTGTCTCCCTCTCTCTCTGCCCCTCCCCCGTTCATGCTCTGTCGCTCTCTGTCTCAAAAATAAATAAAGGTTAAAAAAAAAAATTTTTTTTAATGGAGTAGTGCAAAGCTAATTCCGTATCAACATTTGGTCTGTTTCATGATGTCCTGCAAGGAGGTCTGTTACTCTTACTGCCTACACAAGCCTGAGACCCATTAGGCTGTGACCACAAATATCACCATATCTCAGCAATATCGTTTGAGGACACTTCCCAGTTGTTAGAGTTACGCACTGTAACACCTAGCACATGGGGACAGGAGTCAGAAGGACAGGGCAGGTGGGGTCCTGGAACATGACAGCTCCGTGGCCATACCCAGGAACGGTGGGTCACTGTGCAGACCTCCCTGTGGGAAACACTGGTCACAAAGCCAAAGTCACAGTAGTCTTCCACAAGTACTGCTTAAGAAGTTCAAACGCCAGAGGAGGAGAAAGCAGTTGGAGAGCCTCCGTGAAGGAGCGCTGCCCTAAGGCTGCAGCTAGCGGGTCCCAGCGGCTCTCAGAATCCGGTGTGAGCGAACGCCACGCTAGAGCACACCTGAAATGCAAACTTAGGCCTGAAATTGGGAGGGCGGCGACACTGGGAGGGCAGCCAGACACAAAACGAAATCAGAGCAAGATTAGTGACACAAGCCGGCCAGGAACGGGGAGCAGGAACGGGAGCAGGAAGTCAGGAACGGGGAGCAGGAGGTCAGGAACGGGGAGCAGGAAGTCAGGAACGGGGAGCAGGAAATCAGGAACGGGAGCAGGAAGTCAGGAACGGGAGCAGGAAGTCAGGAATGGGGAGCAGGAAGTCAGGAACGGGAGCAGGAAATCAGGAACGGGAGCAGGAAGTCAGGAACGGGAGCAGGAAGTCAGGAACGGGGAGCAGGAAATCAGGAACGGGAGCAGGAAGTCAGGAATGGGGAGCAGGAAGTCAGGAACGGGGAGCAGGAAATCAGGAACGGGGAGCAGGAAGTCAGGAACGGGGAGCAGGAAATCAGGAACGGGGAGCAGGAAATCAGGAACGGGGAGCAGGAAGTCAGGAACCGGAGCAGGAAGTCAGGAACGGGAGCAGGAAATCAGGAACGGGGAGCAGGAAATCAGGAACGGGAGCAGGAAGTCAGGAACGGGGAGCAGGAAGTCAGGAACGGGGAGCAGGAAGTCAGGAACGGGGAGCAGGAAGTCCGGAATGGGAATAGGAAGTTAGGAATGGGGAGCAGGAAGTCAGGAATGGGAGCAGGAAGTCAGGAATGGGAACAGGAAGTTAGGAATGGGGAGCAGGAAGTCAGGAACGGGGAGCAGGAACGGGAGCAGGAAGTCAGGAAACAGCAAAAGTGTAAGGCGTCGGGCTCCACGCCGCCCTCTCCCTGCGCCAGCCTGTCATCCCCTTGACCTTCCTGCCCCAAGATAAAGGAAAACGTCAGCATCTTTTCCTCTCCTGGTTCTGTTTCCCCTAAGTGTCCTGTCCTCTAACTTCCTGGTGACGCTCCCCACGGAGTAACAGACGTCCCCTTATTGTGCTGTCTGAACCTCTGTCACCGCAGAGTGGGTGCATTACCTGGAAGGGCGTCCCTCCCTGCAACCCTCTAATCCTGCCCAGCACCTCGGTCGGGGTCGTGTGAGCACAGTCGGGAAGCCCAGGCCTCCCCACCCGCCTTGGTCCCTCCGGGCTCCTAAGACACGCAGTCAGGCCTCCACCGAGGGGCACCTGTGAGGTTCTGCACCAATCGGCCGCTTCTCCACGGCGCGGGGAGCAGTGAGGACCCAGGGCCGGCAGGAGGGGGCCTCTCCCCGACCCGCAGCCTCTGCCCTGGAGCCAGTGACACACACACACGTTCAGCGCCCACACTTTATTGGGACAAAGGAGGGGCGGGCGGACCGGCACCACGGGCCCACCCAGCAGGGGGGTCGAAGCACAGAATAAATACAAGCAACGTGGGCGCTGCGGGGTGTCCATGCGCAGGAAGGAGACCAGGCCCTTCCAGTGTGGGGACGGTCCGCTCGCAGACGACGAAGGCAGAGGTGCGGCTGGGAAGGGAAACGGTTCCTTACGCAGGTAGGAAGAGGAGGGAGGTGGAGGGAAATTCCTTTCGTACTTAGAAGACGAGCAGGTTTCACCGGCGGGACAGGGAGGAAGGAGAGCGGATCTCACATCGGCAGACACGGACGCGGGGGGCTGGGGGGGGACAGGTCGTATTGCAGACAGGCCAATGCTTCTGCGGCGCCTGCACAGGTCACGGTTCCCGGGGGGGCGACGCGGCTGGAAAGGCCCTCGGCCTAGAGGACCAGAGACGTGTACCCCACGGGCACCAGCCCCTCGGCGCCATCGCGCCCACAGCGGAGCCAGTCCTCGTCCACGGTGCCCAGGACTCGCAGCACCTCCCCGCGCCGGAAGCTCAGCTGACCGGGTCCCGCGGCCGTGTGGTCACAGAGCGCGCGCACTGCCCTGCGGACCGGAGGGACAGGCCAGGTGAGGCTCCGGGAGAGGCGTGGGGACCGACTGCCCGGCTTCCCCACCAGTCCCCCCCTCAGCACCAGTTCCTCCTCCTAGGCCCCCTCCGTTGCAAACACACCCCCTTGCTCTCCCCAACCTTGGGGGGGGGGTGTCTCCTGCCAGAATGTGCAGCGTCCTGACCCCACATCCAATCGTCCCCACCCCCCAAAAAACTTGTTTGGCGCCTGTGTCTCCTTCACTCCATCCGCCCTCCTCTTGGACGCCACTGCCGTCCTCACTCCCGGGCCCCAGGGCAGGGTCTGCTCACCTCTCCCTGCCCCTGTCCCCCCAGGCTGCCTCCCAGGGCCTCAAGGATGGAGTCCGGGTTCCTCCCACCCACTGAGGCCTCAGGCATCTCGCTGCTGCCATCACCCTGGTACCCCCTACACAGCTGCGCCCCCAGACCTGGCCCCGAGGGACTCAGTCCTCCCCTCCCAGAGCATCCACCACACGGGGCTGCGCGTTCCTGCACCGGGGTCCTCCCTGGGCCACAAGCTCCGTGAGGGCACGGACTCCAGTGCCCGTGCCTTCGCGTTCCCTCCCAGAGCATAACGCCCGGCTCGTAAGAAGGACTTGAAAAGAATCGTTGAGCGAAGGAAAAGCCAAGAAGCTAAATTCAGGGGCGCCTGGTGGCGCAGTCGGTAAAGCGGCTGACTGGATTTCCGCTTAAGTCACGATCTCACGATTCATGGGTTCGAGCCCCATATGGGGCTCTGTGCTGACGGTGCAGAGCCTGCTTGGGATTCTCTCTCTCTGTCCCTCCCCTGCACTCGCGCTCGCTCTCCCTCAAAATAAATAAGCTTAAAAAAAGAAAAGAAAAGAAACCTAATTCGGTGCACTGAGACAACCAGGCTGAGGCCAGACTCCGGAGTAGAAGCAGGTCTGAACCTGAAAAACCCTCAGGGAAGCATGACCCCTCAGAGGACAGCAACAAGTGACCGGTCCCAGGCACCCGCCGGGCACCACAGGCCTCACACACTTAGGTTTAGTCTTCCTAAGACCATCGCCAACGGACGAGAGAGAAACGGGCTGAGAGGCAGCAGCGTCACACTGGTCACCAGCTGACCTCGTGGCCCCAGGCCTCTGCGCCACGACCCCCCTGACCCCCGCTCTCCCCAAGCAGAAGCCGCCCTCCTGACCTGTGGGTCTGCGGGGCGCTCGGGGCTGCGGCCTCAGGCTCCTCGGGGGAAGACAGAGTCTCGGGAGGTGGCGCCCGCCTCACCAGAGCCAACACGCTCACTGTCGGCGGCAGCCAGCTGGACGGTCTCCTGGACGAAGGACACAGGGTCACAGGGGTCACCGGGCATCCAGAAAAAGAACCCAAGAACCCGGGGTTTGGGAGGAGGGAGGACGTGGGGGGGCGCCTGACTCAAAAGAGGTCAGGGACGGGTCACTGCTGGGAGCACGGAGGCAGCTGCGGGACACAGGCACCCTCACGGTGATGGGGGGGGGCGCCCACCAAGGTCACCGACGCCCCGGAAGGGGCCTCTGGGAGCAGCGGGCTCAGGGAGGCCCCGAGGCTCACTGGACAGGCCGAGGCCACCGTGGCCAAACCCCAGGGCAGGAGCACGAGCACGGAGGGCACCTGCGGGGCTTGCAGGGCGGGCCTAACGGGAACCACGTGCCGCTCGGGCCCTAGGGAAACAAGCCGGCCAACCTCTGGCGCAAACGGTCTCTATAGGTTCCAACTGGGATGACTGGGGGCTCTGAGAAGGGGCCAGAGTCCTGGAGGGGCCCGGCTACCCCATTACCTGGACTTCAAGGCTCCACCGTCGGCTTCTGTGACGCCCCCCGGCACCCCAAACAGTCTCCCCAGCCACACGCCTCTGCCTGGTGCCGCTTCCTCCGCGGGCAGGGGCCCGTCCTGGGCTCCTTCGGCGGTGCCGGAGGGACGCCAGGACCTCCACCGGGGGAGAGGGAAGCCCTCGCCGCTCCCGGACGCGTAGACCCGGGAGGCCTGGGTCAGCTGCTCCCACCAGCCGCCGGGTGCGGGGGGGCTCGCGGGAGCTGAAGGGCCTGGAGGCGTCTCCCCGGAAGCCCCCCGAAGGCTCTGGGCCAGCCGCCCCCCCCAGTGCAGCACGGCCCGCACGGTGTGCTGCAGGGCCGGAGGCGAGCCCGGGGCGGGGGCGGCGGGAGGCGGGCCCAGGGGCAGGTGGTGGTGGTGTTCGAAGAGCAGGTCCAGGTGGAAAGTGAGCACGGACAGCGGCTGCAGCAGCAGGAGCAGCTCGGTGGTCAGCGCGGGGCAGCCGCCGCGGGCCAAGGAGAAGAAGCCGGTGGGCAGATACAGGAGGGACAGCAGGCCTGGGGACGTGCAGGCTGCCGTCGGGCCCCGGTCCGGCCTCCGTCCACGCTGGGGGCGCAGAGCCCACGCGCCCCTGCCCCAGCGGAACCAGGGCCCGCGGAACAAGGGTGGCACATAACTCGCACGAGGGAAAGGGGGCCTTGAAGGCCGAGGGAGCAACCCGGAGCCTCAGGGAAGGAGGACGCGAGGGATGACGGTGAACGGGCCTCCTGGGGTAAAGACGACCCAAGGAGGGCCGTGGGGCAGGAAGGATGGGGAAGAAGACTGCCCCGGGGCCTGGGGAGAGCCCCAGACCTGGAGGCCGGGGAAGAAGGCAGAGGCCTGATAACCAAGCTTCTGGAGGTGTCGGTGAGGACTTGGGTCTCTCCTGTTACGGGCAACGGGAAGCACTGAAAGCCTGAAGCGGCAGGGTAATCAAAGTCGCGCCTGGGGCCAAAGTCACTCTGACGTCAGTGGGACCGACAGGAGAGGTGCCCGCCCCGCCTCCCTGAGGCTCAGGGTCTGACCTGCGTCTTCCTGGAGGCTGGAAAACCACAGCTCCAACTGCTTCGTGCTGGGGGTGGCAGGAAAAACGGAGTTCGGGATGAGAGATGAGCTTCGCAGAGGCGACAGCCCTCTCTGGGAACCAGAGCACCGCTGCGTCCCACCCGTGCACCCGCGAGGTCCCCGGGGCTGGGAGGAGCGCCAGAAAACAGGGCCACTCACTTGAGGAGGCCCAGGATGAAGGCGTGGAAGCGGCTGCGGCTGCTGCTCAGCGGGGCCAGACGGCTGACCTGGCTGTACAGGGTCCCCAGCGAGCGGGTGCCGGAGCCTGCGGACGCCGCGTTATCAGCCGGGCCCAGGCCTGCGCGCGCCCCCGCCCCGCCCCGCCCCGCCCGGGCCCGCCCCACCTGGCTTCACCGACGCCTCCACCACGCTCCAGGGGCTGCTCCGGCGCTGCCCGGTGATGAGGTCCTTCCGGAAAGGCTTCAGCCCGTCGGCCACCAGGGCGTGGAGGGCCGGGCAGAGGGTGGTCAGCACCAGGTGCCCCACGTCCGGGCTCAGCCGACTGTCCCCCAGCTGCGCCTGGGGGTGGGCACCACGCGGCACGTCGGCCTCCCTGCCAACCGCGCGTGCGGGCCCCAGGGGTCCCCTCTCGCCCCCGCTGCCTCCCCCACAGACACCTTCACCTTCTGAACCAAGTTCCGGGCGGCCCCAAAATGCGAGATGATCTTATCCACCGAGGCGCTGACGGCTATCAGGAGCCCTGCGAGGGCCGGGCAGGGAGGTCGGTGCCCGCGCTCACCCGAGGGCCCCGCAGACCCTCGGTTCGCGCACCGTGACCCCGGGGGCCGGGCGCCCACACCAGCCGCAGCCGACTCGGCAGCCGGGGTCAAGAGTCCGAGCGTCCTACCTTTCTTCTGCTCCTGCAGCTGGCCGGCCCCACCCTGGGTTTCTGCCATCCACCGTCGCTGGGCCCCGGGGGCGCCGGCGAACGACCAGGAGCTCCGGGCTGGGGTGAAGGAAGAACGCGGCGGCGTGACCCGAGGGTGACCCGAGGACGCCGGGCCGGCGCACAGGTCGCCCGCAGGCCGCAAGGGGGCAGGGCCGGGGGCAGGGCCAGGCGCAGCGCCCCCCCCGCCTCCCGCCCCGTCCCGCGCGCGCCGCCCGCACCCGCGCCCACCTCCGCCCCGAAGGCCCCGGCCGGGACTGCGCGCTCCCCGCCGGCCGGACGCGTGTAGGGAGGGCAGCCCGGGGAGCACGTGGGGGGCCTGGGCCAATGGACGGACAGACAGACCGACCTCCGGGAGTGGGAGGAGACGCAGCGGGAGGGGCGGCCGGGGATCGGGAGGCTGGGAGGCGCGGGCGGGGCCCACCGGGTCCCGAGCCAGCCTCTCTCCCACCCCCCGAGCGAGGCGCGGCCAGCACCCCCCCCCGCCCCGGTGCGCAGGGGGCGTGACCCGAGGCCCGTCGCCCGGCGCTAGCTGGGACGCCCTCGGCCCGCGCCCCCCACGCCCGGACCTCGAGGCCCAGGGCCCAGCCCCCGCGGCGGGCGGGCGGGCGCGGGGGGCGGGCGGGCCCGGGTCCGTCTTACGTAGCCTGGGCGGAGGCGGCGGGCTCCTGGTCCGGCCGGGGGCCTTCGGCGGGCGCGGCGGCGGTGGCAGCGGGGGGGCGGGCACCTGGCGGGGCGGGGGGGCCGCGGCGGGGAAGGTGCTGCTTCTGGGAAAGAGCGGGGACAGCAGCAGTGCCAGCTCGGGGCTGGCCAGGCAGGGTAGGGCCCCCCGGGCCGGGGGCGAGTGCGCGCCCACCGGGGACAGGCGCACGGGCAGCAGCCGCAGTCCCGCGCGGGGCGGGCCGGCCCGAGGCGGGGTTCCCACCGCGCCCGCGCCTTCCAGCAGGGGGCGCGCGTCGGCCGCGGCCCGGGGGGCGGGCGGCGGCGGCGGCGGCGGCGGGGGGGCACCGGCTGCAGCGGGGGGCGGGGCGGGGCGGCGGGGGCGGGGCGGCAGCCAGGCGGGGCGGGCGGAGAAAGAGGGAGCAGAGAGTTAGTGCCGCGGCCCGGCGGCGCCCCCCAGGGTCCCCTCCCGGAGCGCTCGCCGCCGGCGGCCGGGGGGAGCGGGGGCGGTCTGCGGGAGAGGGGCGGCGGGCAGCACCCACGGAGGGGGCGGGCCGGAGGCGGGGGCGGGGCCGCAGCCCGGCACCACCACCCCCCGCCCCGCCTCCGCCCCGCTCTTCCCCGCGGCCGCTTACCCGCACGGCCGGCCTGCGCGCCCGGCTCCTCGGGCTCCCGGGCGGCCGGGGCCTGCTCTCCAGCCGCGGGGCTGCCCGGCCTGCCCTCCTCGGGCGGCCGCTCGGCGATGGGCTGCAGCCCGGGCCGGTTCTTCCTCCTCCGCGGCGGGACGGGCGGGGGCGGGGGCCGGGACGGCACCAGGGCCCAGCCAGCCGGGGGGTCGCGGGGCGGCAGCGGCGGGGGCGGGGCGCGGCTCCGGGACCGCAGCTCCTTGAAGGTGGTGACCTCCCGCGGCGGCGCCGGGGAGCCGCCCAGGGAGCCGCTGGGGGGCAGCTCGCTGTCGGGCGAGAAGACTATGAGCCAGTCGCTGCGGTCCTTCTTGACCTGCGGCGCGAGGGGCAGCCCCGGGCCCCGCTTGCGCTTCTGGGCCAGCTCGTGGAAAGACGTGACGGTCCGGCGAGCCGCCGGCTCCTCGCTGACGTCACGCCTGCACCCCGCCTCGGCTCTCCCCGCGTCTGCTTTCCAGCCGGGGTCGGCTGCCCCCGAGGCGGTTTTGCGCCCGGAGTCGAGTTGTCCGGGTTCCGTTTTCCAGCTGGAGTTACTATGCCCACTGATTTTGCAGCTAGAGTTATTGTTCTCCGCGATTCTCCAGCCGGCTTCCGCTTTCTCCGTGTCAATTTTCCAGATAGGGTTGATTTTCCAGCTGGGTTCCGTCTTCCCAGCGTCGGTTTTCCCATCATCATCATCCGCCTCCGGGAGCTCGGAGGCAGGGAGGTCCTGCTCCCCACCCTCGTCCTCTTCCTCCAGCCCCGGGGAGGGGGGCTCCAGGCAGGCGGTCAGGGCGTTGCAGTTGGAGTCCAGGCCAGGGCCAGGAGGGGAGGACGCTCCGGAGCAGGAATCGGGCGAGCAGCAGAAGCTGTCCGGGGAGCAGGCGCCAGGGCCTGCGGAAGCCAGTGGGGAGCCCTGCTCCAGGGGGGTGATGCTGGGCTGAGGGCGGACATGCTCGTCGCCAGGGAGGCCCCGCGAGTACACGGAAACGGGGGTCTCGTCAGGGCTAAGATCTGAGCAGGAGCTGAGCGAGGAGGAGCAGCCCGGGTCCGAGGGGGAGGCAGCCCCCTCTTCCTCCTGGGCCAGGTCCTGCCGGTTTTCCAAGCCTGGCCCGTGCTCCTGGCAGCAGCGGCAGGGCACGGCTGGGCTGTTGGAATTGGCATCCACCAGGGCCCCGCTGCAGGGGCCCCGGCTCTCCTTGCCCCCGGTGTCCCCTGGGGGAGGGGACGTGCTCAAGGGCCCCTCCCGTAGCTCAGGACGGCGGGACAGGTGCAGGCCCAGAGAGACATGCTGGAGGTGGATGTGGTTGAGGTTGCAAAGTAAAGCCCTCTGAGGGGACAGCATTGTGCCGCCGGCGACGGGATGGCCTCTCGACAATCAGGAGGATCGGGCCTCTCACACCCGCCTACCTGGCAACGGCAGACGCAGACCTGGAAGACAGGGACGGTGAAACCCAGCCAGAGAGGGCGCGGGCCGCGGGAAGGACACCGAGGTGACTGACAGCTGCAGCAGGCATGAAAGGCGCCGGCCGCTTCGGACAATATTTAAATGAGATGCAAATGTCCACCGACTGACCATTAGTTTCCACTGCAGTATTTGCAGGTGGAGCCGAAGGGAGCCCCCCGGGAATGGGGCGGGGAGGGTCAGAGAATGCGGCTGCGCTCTGGATCTCCGTGGAGGTGCGGGGGCTTGAAAAAGGATGGGGCCCGGAATGGAGCCCCAGATCGTCTCTGCTGCAGTCTGGCCCTGTCCCCCCACCCCACCCCACCCCACCCCACCGCCGCCCCTTCCCCAGCCTGCCCTTCACTCCCAGGGGAAGGGGCCGAGGGAGGCCCCGCCCAGATGCTCTGAAGCCGGGTGGGGGATGGCGCGTCTGGCCGCTCAATGCGCGAAAGGGGCAGCGTGTCGGGTCCGCGTGGCAGGTCGGCCGGCACAGAGCTCGGCGGCCTCGGTGCACCTGCGCTGGGACCCCGTGCTCGTCCATTCTCTCCGCGCTGGTCCCCATCACCCAGCCGCCGCCCCGCTCCTCCTCTATGCAGCTTCACTGCTCCCCTCTCCCGCCCCCCCCCCCTCGCGTCCCGAGGCCGAGCCCTCCTCACCAGGGGCCTCCTCCCGCAGCCGCTGCAGCGGGCTCCTCCTCGGCTCCCAAGGTCCCCGCCGGACCGCACAGACTGGAAGGGGGGGGGGGGCGCTGGGACAACCCGCCGGCGCTGCGCAGCCGCGCCCCTTCACGCATGGGCGTGGCGTGGCTCAGACCCAGCCCCCAGCGCCTGACGTCGCGCCTGTGTCACCCACCGAGGCCCAGCGTGCAGCTTTCGAGGTCTCAGGCTTTCGGTCCTCAGGGGTCCCGAAGGCAAGGCCCCCTGGTCCCCGCTTCCGTGCAGCCACCCCCACCCCTGCCCACCCTGGCCGGAGCCGCGCCCCCGGCTAGCACAGCAGGAACAGGACCACGACAAGGTTCGACAATTTATTGAGCGCCTCGCGGCCCCGCCTCGCCCAACCTCTCCCGGTCCCCGGTGCCCGGGTCACTTTTTCCTCTTGTAGATCTTGTGCGCCAGCCCCAGGAAGATGGCCGGGGGCAGGGGCGCAGAGTGCTGCTCGATGAGGCCCATCAGGCGGCCGTAGCTGTCCTCTTGGTACTGCCCGAACACGGCCGGCAGCTCCAGCTCCTCGTAGAGCGCCTTCACCCGGGCCACCTTCTCGGCCTCCTTTTGCCCATAGTTCTCCTGGAAGGGTTTGGGGGCAGGAGAACGGGCTCAGCCTACCCCACCAGCGCCTCCGGGTGCCCGGCACGCCCCTCATGCACAGATTCCAGAACATCTCTATCGCTGGTCACTACTTCCCGCCTCCGGTTTCCAGGGTCTTTGAGCGCCTCCGATCTTCAACTTCCGTCTCCCCACCCCAAATGCTCAGATACTGGCTCAGGACTCAGTTTCTTCTCCCCCGGGGTTTCTCAACCAGGGCACTACTCAAACTCAGGGCTGGAGACTCTCCTGCGGGGGGAAGCCGTTCTGTGCATTCTGTGCATTTGGCGGCTTCCGGCCTCTACCCAGGAGGCAGCTGCAGCGCATGCGCACACCAAGTTACAACAGAAAAACAACGTCTGCAAAAGCACCCCCACTTGAGAATCACTGCCCCGTCCCCCTCCTTACGAGCCCAGGTCCACAGCCCTCTCTCCGGCACCTGAAGGACCTTGCGCTGCTCTGGAGAGGCCCGCTGCAGACACTGAACCACCAGCCAGCTACATTTGTTGTCCTGGATGTCCGTGCCGATCTTGCCTGTCACACTGGGGTCCCCAAAGAGATCAAGGTAATCATCCTGGCAGGGGCAGAAAAGGCAGAGTGGAGAGGCTCCGGAGACAGGAAGCTGTGGCCTGCTCCCACCGGCACCTTCCTACCTGCACCTGGAAGAACTCCCCCATCTCCAGCAGGATCTTCCTGGCGCTGGCGTGCTCCTTCTCCCCATCGATGCCCGCCTACGGCGGAAAGGGGAGCGGTGAGCCCAACTCCAGGGGGGCCTCCGCTTTCCCTGCTGCTGCTCTGGGGGGGGGGGGCTGGCCTCAGCACAGCCCCCAAATCGTCTCCCCTCTCCTTTCAGACATGCCTGGCCGCCCGGATGCAGGACGTCTGGACCGCCCGACCTCTACCCGCTTATGCCAGCGGAGCCTCCGGGTGAGGGCCAGCAGAGGCGGGTCAGCCCCAGAGGCCTGCGGACCCCGGGCAACACTCTTCTTCCTAACGCTTCACCATTTACCACTTCCGCGCGATGAAAAGGGAAATGGAGAAGCGAGGTCAGCGCAGGCAGTTAGCCCAGGGTTCTCCACATCACACCGTGTGACCTCCTCCCCACTCCCATCCAGACTCGACGGGCTGACTGCTTTCACGTCCCTTGCCTTGGCTAATGGTCATAAAAATCCCGGGGAGGGAACTTTATCATCTTACAGCTGAGAGCAGGCTCAGACAGCTTAAGTAACTTGGTCGAGGTCACACAGCCACGCAGTGGGGGCACGAGACTGCCCGAAGACGTCTGCTTTGTGCCCTCTTGTCCAAAAGCCCCATCAGGGGGCAGCAAGGGTGGAGAGGCTCACTCACCATGTACATGGCGGCAGCCACAGGAAGATAGAACGAGTAGAAAGCAGTCTTATACTTGACGATGGACTTGTACCTGGGCAGGGGAGAAGATACACCGCTCAGAAGGGCAGTGCCCAGCACAGCCCTCCCGGGCCGTCCAGATGCAGTTCCCACCATCCCTCACCTCTTTTCAGTGAATCTGCTGAGATCCACATTGCCCTGGGGGGCCGTGATGAGGTCCAGCGTCTGTCCGAGCTCGGTCTGATAGGAACTCTGAGGAGGAAGATGGCCCATAACCTTGCCTTTCTCCAGGGCTGGGAAACCCTGAAATCCCGGGACCCACATCCCATGCCATGGGCGGCCAGAGAGGCAGCAAGGACAGGGCCCTTGGGGTGCCCGGGTGGCACAGTTGGTTAAGCGTCTGACTCTTGATCTCGGCTCAGGTCATGATCTCACGGTTCGAGCCCTGTATCGGGCCCTGCGTGGTCAGTGGGGAGCCTGCTTGGGATTCTCTCTCCCCCTCTCTCTGCCCCTCCCCCACCCAGTGGCTCACTCGCTCACTCTCTCAAAATAAATTAATAAAAAAAAAAAAAGAGGGAGAGGGCCCCGAGCCTCATGGCCCATCCTGACCCGATCACGGAGACCAGGGAAGCCCTTCCTGCCACCACCCTGCCCGGCACCCTTCCCGGCAGACCTAGCGCTCTCCCGTGCCCCGAGCGATGCCAGATGAAAGTGGCCCAGGGAGGCCAGGCCTGCAGCACACCTGTAGGAAGAGCTCAATCAGGTTCAGGTAATAGGGCTGCTCCCGGCAGTAGAGCCTCAGCACGCGGTAGATACATGCTTCCAGAAGCAACGCGTCATTGATGGCATCCAGACCTATGCCTGGCTGTCGGGGACGCAGAAGAAACATGCGGTCAATCTCTGGCCACTGTGGACACCTCGGCGGGCTCGAGGTCACCACCACCCCAGGCCCTTTGCCACGCCCACTGCTGACTTCTCGCCCGGTAGTATCGCACCTTCTGATACCAGCAGACCTGCCCCCGCCGGGTGAGGGATGAATCCATGATGTCGTCCGACACCAGGAAGAAAGCCTGGAGCTACGGGAGAAGGAAGAGTGGGGTAAGACCCTCGGTCTCCTTGGAGCGGCTGGGACATCTGTGCTGTGCTGTGGGACTTCGGAAAATCCTAGGACTTCGTTGGATCTGGCGTTCCAGGTATAACGTGGGGTCACAGCTCTCATTTCCAGAGTGAGAGACTCCCAACGGATCTCGGACATCCCCAAACACGCAGCCCTAGACGACCCCGGGGTCAGGGAGGTTAGATCTTCACAGACTGTTCCCTGGCCAAAAACTTCCTTGAATGCTGAAGGGAAGATTCCTTCATGCAGTCTGACTTTACCTGACTTCTGGAATAAAAGGCAGCTGTTCCCGTGTCGTCCCCGGGCACTCTGCTTACACACCCGTGTGCGGGACAAAGCCCCACCTCAGGGAGCTCACCCTTAGGGGTGCAGGTCTAATAGGGACAGAACCGAAGTCTGACCCCTGGTAACTTCCACCCATGGGTCTTAACCATTTAACCACTCAAACAGCAGCCCAGGGCTTCTAAGTCTCAGCCTTCCTGAGGTCCCCAGGACACACGAGTTTTCCCAGCGGGCTGGGAGGTCCTCAGAGGCAAGGCCAACATCTGCCCCCCCGGAGCTCCCAGAGGCTCAAACAGCCGGCCCCGGAGCCGATGTGTAACAAATGCATGCGTGATAGAGAGCGAAACGCCGCCGCGTACCCCAATACTTCTTGTAGTCAGGTTCCGGGACTTCGAACACGGCCTTCCAGAACACGGTTTAGATCTTCACTCCGCCCTGAACTCTGTGCACCAGCGGCCCTGCCTCGCTCGGAGCCCCCAGCGCCACCCGTCGGCTCTGCCGTGCCCCATACAGAAAGGACTAAGGTGGCCGCTGCTCTTTTCCCAAGTGAATCCTCGGGGAAGGAGGCGTCCATCCACACCTCCATGTCTGCCCTCATCCTGGGGCTCTGGGCCCCCATATCGGAGGCACGTGTCTCACGTACATAGTGTTTACTTTGAGCGACATGCTTCCACTGAAGCTCCCGGTCCACTCTCTTCCACTCAACCCACACGGTCTCCAGGGGCATTCGTTCTGCGGCTTCCCTCAGTCTCCTCCGTCCCACCGCAGTTCGTAACCCAACTGCACTTCCTGTTTTGTAGGGGACTTAAAAAATACACACCGGTACCAGAGTCTCAACTAAATGAGAAACCTATCCACAGTATTAGTCAGTTACGCCGGAGGGACTATTCTAAAGATTAAAGATTCAAGATCGAAGAAGAACCCATTACTCTTGACTGGATCCTGAGTATTTGAAAAAAAACAAACAACTTAGAATGGACTTTTTGTGGGCAATGAGGAAATTTAACTATGAAATACACATTACGGGAATGCAACCTGGTGCAGCCACTCCGGAAAACAGGATGGAGGTTCCTCAAAAAACTCAAAATAGAACTACCCCACGACCCAGCAATTGCCCTGCTAGGCGTTTCTCCACGGGATACAGGTGGGCTGTTTCGAAGGGACACACGCACCCCCACGTTTACAGCAGCGCTGTCGACAACAGCTGAAGGACGGAAAGAGCCCAAATGTCCCTCGATGGATGAGTGGATAAAGAAGATGTGATACACACACACACACACACACACACACACACAAATGGAGTATTACTCGGCAATCAAAAAGAACGAAATCTTGCCGTTTGCAGCTACGTGGATGGAACTGGAGGCTATTATTAGTGAAATTAGCTAAGTGAAATTAGAGAAAGACAAAAATCCTATGATTTCACTCATATGAGGAATTTAAGAGACAAAACAAAGTTGGGGCGCCTGGGTGGCGCAGTCGGTTAAGCGTCCGACTTCAGCCAGGTCACGATCTCGTGGTCCGTGAGTTCGAGCCCCGCGTCGGGCTCTGGGCTGATGGCTCAGAGCCTGGAGCCTGTTTCCAGTTCTGTGTCTCCCTCTCTCTCTGCCCCTCCCCCATTCATGCTCTGTCTCTCTCTGTCCCAAAAATAAATAAACGTTGAAAAAAAAAAAAAAAGAGACAAAACAAAGCAACATAAGGGAAGGGAAACAAAAATAATATAAAAACAGGGAGGGGGACAAAACAGAAGAGACTCATAAATATGGAAAGCAAACTGAGGGTTACGGGAAGGGTTGGGGGAGGGGGGAGGGGCTAACTGGGGGAGGGGCACTAAGGAATCTACTCCTGAAATCACTGTTGCACTCTATACTAATTTGGATGTAAATTAAAAAAAAAAAAAAAAAATTCATCAGACTCTCCCAAGGCCAGAAGAGGGATATTGGAAGAATTTTAAGGTCAAGGAGAAAGGAATATGACCTAAAGCCACCAGACAATATATTAAATTTGGCGTTTATGAAATAAAAAAAAAGAAATATACATTAGATAATATTACTGTACCGGTGTTAAATAGATTATCCCGGAACGTTGCTATGGCCTGAATGTATCCTTGCAAATGTGTATGTTGAAATCCTAACCGTGGATGAGGAGGCGGAGCCTCCGGGAGGTGTGCGGGCACCGGGACAGGGCCCTCACGACAGGCCTCCAGAGGTCCCCAGCCCCTTTTGCCACAAGAGGGTGTAGCAGGAAGGTGCCCCCCGCCCCAGCCCCAGGACGAGGGCCTCGCCAACCACACTAGTGCCGTGATCTCCCACCTCCAGCCCCCCGAACTCTGCGAAATAAACTTCTGTTCTTTATAAGCTACCCCAGTCCGTGTTATTTTGTCGTAGCAGCCCAAATGAACTAAGACACGAGTGATCACGGTACTGTGGATATACGGGCAAATGTCCTCGTGTCTAGGAGGTGAATCCTGAGATAGGAAAGTAAGAGATTGAAGGAAATGAGGCAGAGGTAGAAAGATAAAAGCAGAGATTATAACAAGGGGCGCCTGGGGGGCTCAGTTGGTTAAGCGTCCGACTCTTGGTTTCGGCTCAGGTCATACCTCAGAGTTTCGGGAGTCCAAGCATCGGGCTCTGTGCTGACAGCCTGGGGCTGGCTTGAGATTCCCTCTCTCTCTCTCTCTCTCTCTCTCTCTGCCCCTCCCCCGCTCATGTTCTCTTGGTCTCTCTCAAGATACTTTTTTTTTTTTTTAATCACCCAAACAAAAACAATGGGGGACAGCTCAAAAGCACCTTGGGGAAGGGACAGCACAGCCGCCACGTTTAAAAAAAGAAACACTCACAGGTGCAGCTCTAATTCATGACAATCATCTCCAGCAGGTGAACCATCGGGCCCTCAAATCCTCCCCCGCCTGGTCCCCGAGCTCTGCGCCCCTGCTCTGCCCTGGGCCTCCTTGCCCATCACCTGTCCCTCAGTGATGCCACTATCCCTTTACCTCCTTGGAGGCAAATCCCTCTTCTCCAGGCCCATCTCACTCACAAGCTACAGACTGGAATTTCCAACAGCCACACGCCACAGTCCCGCCCGCGCTGCCCAAACCGAACCGAGAATGCGGCATGGCTGACCCCGAGCCCATCACGTCTTCCCCTGAGGCAGGCCAGAAGCCTCAGCGTGTCCGTCATTCATCGTGTCCTCAGTGTCTTCCTTCTGGGCTCACTGCCACCCTCCTCAGAGCCTGGCACCCCACCTGGGACCCAGTCTCCTTGTCACTAGTGAAGGCGTTAGGCCAGGCCAGGAAACAATGCCCCTTCAAGGGCCAAATGAACCGGGTATAGGAGACCAGGGGGTTGGAGCAGAGCAGGACGGGGCCACACAAGAGAGCACGTGCCCTGTTGTGGGGTCAGTGGCTATGATTCAATGTCAGCCAGTTGCCGCTACGTGGCTATCTGGGCCCGGATCTAGTAATTTTCCAAGCAATGCCAGAAATCTGGGGTTTTATGTGACATCTCTTCTTAATTACATTTAGGGCCATTAATTTTTGAGAACTACCAGTGGGCTGAAAGTTTCCAGTCTCTGCTTTGGAGTAACCTTCTGGAAGAACTACACCGTTTGCGTGGTTATCCTCTGCTCGGAGGAAAGAGTTGACTTTTTTTTTTTTTTTTTTTTTTTTTTAAGTAGGCTCCACACTCAGCATGGAGCCCAGCTAGGGGCTAAACTCATGACCCTGAGATCAAGACCTGAGCTGAGATCAAGAGCTAGATGCTCGGGGCGCCTGGGGGGCTCAGTTGGTTAAGCGTCTGATTTCAGCTCAGGTCATGATCTCACCATTCAAGAGTTTGAGCCCCGAGTCGGGACCTCTGCCGTCACGCTCCTCCACCTCGACCCACTCTCTCTCTGTCTCTCAAAAGTAAATCAACATTTTGGGGCGCCTGGGTGGCTCAGTCGGTTGAGCGTCCGACTTCGGCTCAGGTCACGATCTCGCAGTCCGCGAGTTCGAGCCCCGCGTCGGGCTCTGGGCTGGTGGCTCAGAGCCTGGAGCCTGCTTCCGATTCTGTGTCTCCCTCTCTCTCTGCCCCTCCCCCGTTCATGCTCTGTCTCTCTCTGTCTCAAAAATAAATAAACGTTAAAAAAAAAAAAATTTAATTAAAAAAAAAAAAAAAGTAAATCAACATTTCAAAAAAACAAATAAAGAGACACCCAACAGAATGAGCCGCCCAGGTGCCCCAGAGGCGACGCCTTTATGTCCAGTTCCAAGGCCCCGGCCCACGGCTAGTTTGTGGATTAAATATGTACCCCCTGGCAACGAGGTTGTGCACGTTTGTAATTCGGTGTCTAAATCCGATCACTGCCACACAGAAACACGTGGAGAAATTAGTTTCCGGCTCATCCCCCCCGCCCCCCAGGATGCCCCCACCCTGGTAAAACCTCCGCTCCCCCGCCCCACCCTCTCACCAGCTCCACACACCAGCCCACGGTCAGGGCCCGCCGGAGACTGTCGGCATCCCGCTTCCCGGGCTCCACCAGCTGCCGGTAGGCTATCAACACCGTCAGGCCCCGCTGGTACTTGCCTCCGACGGCGTTGTACTCCAGGACCTGGCGCAGGGGGGAGGGCAGGGCGGCGTGTTCGCAGAGGGCCGCTCCGAGATTGCTCCCCACCCTCTCTCCCTTCCAACCGCCACCTAACTTCAACTTCCTCGAACACGGCTCCTCCTCCGGGGAGTCTCTGGAGTGGCTCCCCCGCCCCCAGCCCTCTCTGGGTGGTCTTCCTCGGTACATTTTTTTTCTTTTCCTTTTTTTTTTTTTAAGCAGGCTCCACGCCCAACATGGGGCCTGAACTCACAACCCTGAGATCAAGAGTCACACGCTCTACTGACTGACCTAGCCAGGCACTGCATTCCTCAGTAAACTTAAAGCCTCCATACTGCACAGCAAAATCTGTCCCCGAGCCCAAAGCAGGGCTTGAACCCAGAGGCAAGGGTTCACGCCACGGAAATGGCTGGCAAGTTCAGGTCTCTCCTTCCCAGGTTCCTGCCCCGTCCCCACCTCTCCTATGCTTCCCAGCCACCTCCTCCTACCCACAATTCAAACTGTCTGCAAGTGAAAAGCCTCTCTCACTGTATTAAAGACAAGGCCGGGGAACCTGGGTGGCTCAGTCAGTTAAGTGTCCAACTTCAGCTCAGGTCATGATCTCACAGTTCATGAGTTCAAGCCCCATGTCAGGTTCTGTGCTGACAGCTCAGAACCTGGAGCCTGCTTCCGATTCTGTGTCTCCTGCTCTCTCTGCCCCTCGCCCGCTCGCATTCTGTCTCTGTCTCTCTCTCAAAATAAACATTAAAGAAAAAAAAAGACAAGGCCCCAAAGTAGGCCAGAAGAGAGCTCAGGAGGGGACCCACCCCCCAGCCTTCCAGGGGCGTCTCCTCCTGCTGGGAACTCCATTTTTGCCTTCTGCCTTCTGCCGTCCACAGGCTCTAATGCGTTGGGAGGACCTCCCCCTGTAGTCTCCATCCCAGCGCAGGCAAACCTTTTCCTAGCTTCAACAGTATTTATAAAAATTACTAAATAGGGGCGCCCGGGTGGCTCAGCCGGTTAAGCGTCCGACTTTGGCTCAAGTCATGATCTCTGGCTTTATGAGTTCGAGCCCCATGTCTGGCTCTGTGCTGACAGTGTGAAGCCTGCTTGGGATCCTCTGTCCCCCTCTATCTCTGCCCCTCCCCCCCAAAATAAACATAAAAAAAAGAATTACTAGATACCCCCCAAAAGAATAAAAGAATTAGGCAACTTAAGTATCCCAGCCAGGGGGCACCTGGTGGCTCAGGAAGTTGAGCATCTCAATTTCAGCTCAGGTCGTGGTCATGATCCCAAGGTTGTAGGACTGAGCCCTGGGTCAGGCTCCACAAACCTGCTTGTGATTCTCTCTCCCTCTGCCCCTCTCCCCTGCTCAGACTCTCTCTTTTTCTAAAATTAAAAAAAAAGAAAAAGAAAAAAGAATTCCCAGCCAGATTTCTCCTGGAGCAGGGGTTTCTGATGATGCCCTAGCTCCACCTGGCCCGCCTCAGGCTGCCTTCCTCCCGGGTCCCTGTCAAAATAGCATCTTGTGACCTCGGACACCTAATTCCCTTTCTCAACAAAATCAGAGACTTACCAGATTAAAGCCTTCACCCTCTTCACCCTTCATGCAAAGCAGTCCTGAAGCACTGAGTATCCCTGCCCAGGCCCCGCCCCCTCCAGAGGAGACCCAGAGCCACTCAGGTAAAAGCCAGCTCCCCCCCATAAGCCAGGACCCCCAGACGCTTATAGAATGAACCAAAGATTCCCACTCTGAAGTCACAAATCCCTCACCTCCTTGAGCCGGGCAATGGCATCTCCTATCTCTGGGTGGCCCGTGCCATCCTCGGTCAGCACCTTGACAATCTGGGAGAAGTGCTGGATGAAATTCTGCTTTTCTTGGGCATAAGGGTCCAATTTCTGGTTTCCATTCATTCTGAGGGAGGAGTAAAGTGCTCTGAAGAGAGGAGGCACAAGTCAGAAACCTGAGCACTGCTCCCCTCCCCAAAGCCTCTCACCCCACCACACTCACCGAGGCTCCTCTGTCCACGCTTGGCACCAGCAGCGGGCACCGTGCCAGGCCCCCGGGGCTGGGCCCCCGTGCACCAGGGAGGGCCGCAGGAGGGAACCCAGCCACCTCTCCTGGGGCGCCCAGCAGGGAGCTGGCAGCCAGAAGACCCCCACAGATCTCAGCCAGCGGGACAGGGGCATCACAGGGGTGGCATAGGGAGGGGGCACTGAGCACTCCCTGCAGGGGCAAGCACCACAGGCAGATGCTCGGCTGCGGCTCCCCAGGTCACCCCCACCACCCCCAGCCTTTCACCTCGGGGCCCAGAATGCCCCGCCCTCTCCCGAGCTAGGCTCCAGGGCATTTACATGAAGAAGTTAATGCAACGGGGGAAAGAACGGCTGACCGGCTGGCTGGAAGTCGACTGATGGCACTTAGGTACGCACTTAAAATAACTTAATGCCACCCAACTACATCCCCTCAACCGTCAACCCTGCGGGGAACCTCTGGAATTGCTACTGCCTTGGCTTCTTCCCCCAAGTCCTGGAGCACAGCTGGAAGAGCCCAGACTGAAGGACCTGAGGACCAGGGGCTGGGAGGACCCTTAAAGCACCCTATTTCACGAAGGCCAAACGGAATCTCGAAGAGGCAGGAAGATACGTGACCAGTATCTAGAACCCAGGTCTCCCCTGGGAGGCGGGGAGGGGGCGCGCAGGCTCGGAGATACCCCAAGAGGACGCAGACTACGCCGCAACCCCGGGAACCACGGACACGAGGCCCGTGGTCACAGGCAGCGCGTGGCCAGCCTCGGAGCAGCCATCGGGGGGCCGGGGAGGCTCGGGGCGCGCACATCCCGGCGGCTTCCGCCCACCCAGAGGGTCAGCCAGTCCGGCCCACGGGCTCCCAACACCGGGGCCTCCGACGCAAGAGACTGGCCCTCGTGCGCCTCCAAGTGCAGCCGCGGAGCTGGGGCCGAGCCTCCCACCGCAGCCTGAGCGCCGGCCGGAGACCTCTCTCACCTGCTCCCGGATGCCGGCTCCAGCTCCAGAGTGTTGGCGGGGTACTCCTGAAAGCCGCCGGGCTGCGCGCGCGGCATGCTGGGTCTAGTAGTTCCCGCGCTCCCTTAGCTCTAGGCGGAAAGGCCCCATCAGACTACAATTCCCGGCATGCGGCAGGAGGGACAGGACGACGCGATCTAGCGCGGGCTGGCTGGGCAGAGACGAGCCACGCTGATTGGCTGCATCCCCTCGTGCGAGCATGGGGCCCTGCATGGGACAACCAATGGAAGGGCTGCGTGCAGGGCCCTGTAGGCTCTCTCTTCGCACCCTTGCAACTCGGGGTTACTCCACCCATCCAGAAAGGTTCTTGCAACTCGAAACCACCTAGGACAGAAGTAGGTTTTGTTTTAAGGAGCGAAAGTCATTGTGGGAGAATACCCACTCTCACCGCTGCTATTCAACTTTGTACTGGAAGTTGAAGTCAGAGCTATTAGATCAGAAAAAGAAATAAAAAACAGCCAAGTTGGAAAAGAACTGGTAAAAATATATGTATTTCAGAGACATGATCCTAACTATGGAAAAATCCACAAGACAGCTGCTAAAGCTACTAGAGCAGGGTACAAAAACAACATACAAAAAAAATCAGTTGTGCTTTGGCACACAAACAACGAACAATCCTTTCTTTGTTTCTTTCTTTCTTTCTTTCTTTCTTCCTTTCTTTCTTATTTTTTAAGTAATCTCCACACCGAACGTGGGGCTCAAACTCAGGATTCCCCCCCCCCCACCCCGAGATCAACAGTCCTGTGCTCTAAAGGCTGAGCCAGCCAGGTGGCCCTGCAATAAACAATCTCAAAAAGGAAGAATGTAATTCTATTTTGAATAGCGTCCACAATAATAAAATACCTAAGAATAAAATTTAACCAAGGAGGTAAAAGACTTGTACATAGAAAACTATAAAACATTGCTGAAAATTTTTAAAGAAAACCTAAATAAATGGGAAATGCTCTTTTTTTTTAAATTTTTTTAACGTTTATTTATTTTTGAGACAGCGAGAAACAGCATGAACGGTGGAGGGGCAGAGAGAGAGGGAGACACAGAATCGGAAGCAGGCTCCAGGCTCTGAGCTGCCAGCACAGAGCCCAACTCAGGCTCAAATTCTCACTACAGAGCTATAATAATCAAAACCATGTGGTACTAGCATAAGGATAGACATACTGGCCAATGAAATAGATTTGAGAGTCAAGAAATAAATTCATACATCTATGACCAATAGGTTTTTTATAAAGGTACTAAGTCCACTAAATGGGGAAAAGACATTCTCTTCAACAAATGACACTAGATAAACTGAGTTGTCTTTCCTCATGCAAAAGAAGAATGAAGTCGGACCCTTACCTCACACCATATTCAAAAATTAACTCAAAATGGATTAAAACCTAAATATAAAAGCTAAAACCATAAAAAGTCTTAGAAGAAAACATAGGACTCAGCCTTCATACCTTGTATTTAGTGATGGACTCTTTCTTTTTTTTTAAATATTTTTTATTTTCAAGTGATCCCTACACCCAATGTGGGGCTCGAACTCACAACCCCAAGATCAGGAGTCACATGCTCCACCGACTGAGCCAGCCAGGTACCCCTAGTGATGGAATCTTAAATATGGCACCAAAAGTGTAAATGGCAAAAGAAAAGATAAATTGAACTTCATCAAAATTAAAAACCTTTGTCCACCAGAGGACACTCAACGGAGTGAAAAGAATGTGTACAGAATGGAAGAGAATGTTCCCAAATCCTGTATCTGATAAGGGTTTGATATCCAGAGTACATAAAGAACTCCTAAAACTCAACAACAAAAATACAAACAACCTAATTAGAAAATGGGCAAAGGACTTGAGTAGACATTTCTTCAAAGAAAATCTACAAATGACCAATAAGCACATGAAAAGATGCTCATCATCATCAGTCATTGGGAAAATGCAAATCAACCACAATGAGATACCACTTTACACTTATTAGTATGAATATAGCAAAAGCAAACAGATTTTTTTTATTTTATTTTTTATTTTTTAAAATTTACATCCAAATTAGTTAGCATATGGTGCCAACAATGATTTCAGGAGTAGATTCCTTAGTGCCCCTCCCCCATTTAGCCCATCCCCCCTCCCACAGCCCCTCCAGCAACCCTCAGTTTGTTCTCTGTATTTATGAGTCTCTTCTGTTTTGTCCCCCTCCCTGTTTTTATATTATTTTTGTTTCCCTTCCCTTATGTTCCTCTGTTTTGTCTCTTAAAGTCTTCATATGAATGAAGTCATATCATTTTTTCTTTCCCTGACTGATTAATTTCACTTAGCCTCATACCCTCCAGTTCCATCCACGTAGTTGCAAATGACAAGATTTCATTCTTTTTGATTGCCGAGTAATACTCCATTGTATATATATATATATTATATATATATATATAATATATATAATATGTATATATATTATATATATATAGCACATCTTCTTTATCCATTCATCTGTCGATGGACATTTGGGCTCTTCCCGTCCTTTGGCTGTTGTCGGTAGTGCTGCTGTAAACATGGGGGTGTATGTGACTCTTCGAAACAGCCCACCTGTATCCCGTGGAGAAACGTCTAGTAGTGCAGTTGCTGGGTCGTAGGGTAGTTCTATTTTTAGTTTTTTGTTGTTTTTTTTTTTGAGGAACCTCCATCCTGTTTTCCAAAGTGGCTGCACCAGCTTGCATTTCCAACAGACAGATTTTTTTTTTTTTTAATGAAAATAACAGGGGCACCTGGGTGGCTCAGTTGGTTAAGCATCTGACTCTTGGTTTCGGCTCAGATCATGATCTCATGATTCGTAGGTTTGAGCCCCGCATCAGGCTCTGTGCTGACAGTTCAGAGCCTGCTTGGGATTCTCTCTGTCTCCATCCCTCTCTGCTCTCTCTCTGCTCGCTCTCTCTCTCTCAAATAAATAAAAAAACTTAGAAAAAAAATTTTAATGAAAATAATAAATGCTGCTGAGGATATGGAGAAGTTGGACCCCCCAGACATCGCTGGTGAGAACACAAAATAGTGCACCTGCTGTGGGAAACAGTGGTCTGTTCCTCAAAATATAAAACATAGAATTGCCATGTGACCTAGTAATTCTCCTAGTATATACCCCACAGAACCGCAAAGACCCGCGCAAATACTTGTACGCCAATGCTCATTGCAGCGGTATTCACAGCAGCCAAGAGGTGGAAACAACCCAAGGGTCCATTCACAGACAAAAGGATAAACAAAATATTGTATATACTTAAAATGGAATATTTTTCAGCCTTGAAATTCAGAAAGGAAATTCTGACACATGCTACCACGTGGATGGACCTTGAAGACATCATGCTCAGGGATTTAGGGCAGGCACCAAAAAACAAATATGCATGATTCTTACATGAGGTCCCTAGAGGAGTCAAATTCATAGAGGCAAAAGTCGAATGATGGGTGCTAGGGGCTGGGGGAGGCAGGAATGAGGAGTTTGTGTTTAATGGGTATAGAGTTTCAGTTTCAGTTAGAAAATTCTAGAAATGGATGGTGGAAATGGTTGCACGGCGTGAACGCACTGACCTCCACTCAACTGGACACTTAGAGTGGTTAAAAATGGTAAATTTTGTGTTATGTATATTTTGCTACAATTAAAAACAACAACAACAACTAGGGTGCCTGGGTGGCTCCGTCTGGTAAGCAACTGACTGTTGGTTTCAGCTCAGGTCACGATCTCACTCGCTGTTTGTGAGTTCGAGCCCCAAGTCAGGCTCTGCGCTGCCAGTATGGAGCCTGCTTGGGATTCTCTCTCTCTCTCTCTCTCTCTCAAAACAAATAAATGGACTTAAAAAAAAAAACCTGGAAGTCAGAAATCATGTGCTTTACCTGGAGAACTAGAGGGAGGCCCAGAAAAGGTCCCTTGTCATCACCCAGTAAACTACCACCCAGGTCACACGCAGACACTCCCAGAGTCCACTTCATCTGCCTGTGAATCTGCACACCTCACCACAGCTGCCTCGGAGGAGCCTGTGGATTCTGCCCCCAGACCCACCCCTTCCTTCCCTTGCCCTCTCTCTGCCAAGGCCCTGGGTCACTACTGCTGTCCCGCTCAGTGACTGCGGGCGGGTGGAAAATTAACGAAGGATACGGATACCGAGGAGAGACCGGCCCAGGAGTGGCCGGAATCCCCAAGAGGTCCAGAGAGCAAATGGTACAGAGAGCAGACTGGGGGAAGGCGCTTCAGGAAGGGGCACGGCCTCCTAGGTGGTGGGTAGAGGGGGAGGCGGAGGGCCAACTCTGGGAGAGCTTCTGGATGTTTCAACATCCACCTGGCTTGTCCTCTGTGGTCTGAAGGGAGTTGGGTGCGGCTCCCAGCTAGCTCGCCCCCAGGGAGAGGAGTGATTGAAGCTCACGGGAAGAGAAACTGGTTCTAGGCCGGGTCCTTTCAGTTCCTAGCGCAGCTGAAGTAGGATCCCTGGGCTTAAATGCTGCCGGGTGCAAGCCCTGGCCCCACCGTAAGCAGCTGGGTGAACTTCAGCAAGTCCCGTGACTTCTCGGAGTGGGCTCCGAAGTCCATTGAGGACACTGGCGTATTTTCGGAGGCCTGGGTGCAGTCTTAATGAATCAAAGCACACATGTCCTATGCGACTAGCTTATAGAGCGGAGTGGACCGTCAAAAGTGGCAAACTAGGGGGAAAGACTTTATAAATATTCAAGTCCACTGAAATCCAAGGAGTTATTAATTCATTCTCATTGCAAACTCCAGGTTAAGGAAATGGGAGAGAGGATTAACATGGGGAAGGCAGGGTCCCCCAGAACTAAAGAACCAAAGGAGAACTCTCATTCCCTCATCCCCAGCCTGGGACCTCCAGGAAGTGATCTTCCCTAGGGGGCTTGGGAGATGTCTGGAGACTCTAGATCAGTGTGGGTAGGATAAGAGCCCTGAGCTCTCCCGTGCCAGCCTAACCCTTGCTGGGAAACGCTGGGCAGGACCATGGGGGGAAGGCCTCCTAAACACACCTTCCCTGGGAAGAGAGAAGATCCTGGGGCCAGCCCCTCCCCTAGCCCCCTGAGAAGCCTCCAGGGCTCAAGGGAAGAAATGGGCAGGAAGATGTGTTCCTGGGTTCAAACTCTACTTCATTTTTTAAATTTTAAGTTTATTTATTTAATTTGAGAGATACAGGGAGAGCGCACAAACAGGGGAGGGGCAGAGAGAGTGGGGGGAGACAGAGGACCCAAAGCAGGCTCTGTGCTGACAGCCGAGAGCCTGATGTGGGGCTCGAACTCATGAAACATGAGATAATGACCTGAGCCAAAGTCAGATGCTTAACCGACTGAGCCACCCAGGCACCCCTCAAACTCTACTTCAAATCCTTATTGGTTGTGTGAATAGGGTTAATTACCTAACCTTTTTTTTTTCTTCATGTTTATTTATTTTGAGAGACAGAGCATGAGCAGGGGAGGGGCAGAGGGAGAGGGAGAGAGAGAGAATCCCAAGCAGTCTCCGTGCTGTCAGCGCAGAGCCCAACACAGGGCTTGAACTCACGAACCATGAGATCACGACCTGAGCCGAAATCAGAAGTGGGACACTCAACCCACTGAGCCACCCAGGCGCCCCATTGATTTATTTATTTATGTACTTAAGTAAGCTCTACACCCCTGTTGATAAGTATCTTAAGTGTAACTGAAGAAGGAGGTAAGAAACCTATCTAATGATGACAGAAGGGAGGTGAAACTGGGGTGGTTGAACAGGAATTTTGTTTAACAGAGAAGATAAAGAAGGACACACAGGTATAGGGAACATTGTGTGCAAGGTCGTGGCACTGAGAGAGAGCAAGTCACGGTTGGGGAGTGTGGGGAGGGGCGAGCCAGGGAATGCAGAAAGGGAGGGGTGCAGCTAGAGTAGCAGAGAAGTGAGCTGGGTCTTTGCCTGCCCTGACAAGCCAGCGAGGTCCTAGGTCAGAGCAGAGTAGTCAGACCTGATTTGTAGACAACTTTGACCCCGGTGGGAGGGCCCCTGGCGGGGTGGGGGTGGGGCCCTACCAGCAATGGTAGGGATCACTGCACAGGGTGAGAGGGAGGGTTTGGGAAATGTTTGGAATGTACAGGTTTTGCTGACTGAGCTTAGCTTTGGGTAGTGGGAGGCTCTCAGGTTCACTAAGATACAGACACAGTGGAGAGGGGCAGGTCAGAGTGAGGAAGGAAAGGGAGTGAGGGAAATGAGTGAGGGAAGGGAGTGAGGGAAGGAAGGGAAAAGAGGCTGACTTGGCTGCAGCAGAAGGTCCAGGAGGAAGTTGCCCCGCAGGGTGGGAGACGGGCCACTGGACATGAGGGTCCATATCCCAGGGGAGAGGCTGGAGCAGCTGAGTCACCCTGAGAGCTGGGCCCCTGGCCACGCAAAGTCACTTACTGAGCCCCTGCTGGACACTAGGAATAGACCAGGGCACCGCAGACACATTGTCCTGGACTGGATTTTCTAAGTGGGGTGGGAACATGTCCAACAAGTCAAGTGTGTCACAGCTGAGGAGGGGAGGGCAGCAAAGCATAGGGGAAGCCCGCAGTGGTCAATGGGTGCTTGGAAAAGGCCTCAGCGGCCAGCGGCGCCTGGAAAGAAAAAAATGGGCCAGAAGCAGCGAGCGGTTAGGCCAGCAGGGGGGAGGACAGGCCCCACAGACAGGGAGGGCACGTTGGGGCAGCCGCCCTGCCTCGTGTGGGAAAGGTGGAGGCCACTGTGCCTGCGTTAAAGCGACTGAGCAGGGGAGGGGGGTGGGGGCGTACTGGGAAGGAGGAGGGCCTCATAAGGCCGTCAGCTGCACTCTGTGCGAGGGGGGTCATCGGTGGGCTGTGTTTGCTTCCTCCGCCCCTCCTCTCCAGACCCCTGTCCCTCTTCTCGCCACAGGCAACACCAGAGTCCGGGGGAAATGAGTCAGGCCTTCACGTAAGGCTCCAGGCCATATACCCGCGTCCACGGCAACACATTCACCCCAGCCGACAGGCGGGAACAACCCGAGGGTCCGTTCACACATGAAGGGAGAAACACAGTGTGGGCTAGATTGACTGTGGAATATTATTCAGCCTTAAAAAGGAAGGAAATTTGACACCTGCTACAATATGGCGGAACCGTGGAAACGTGCTAAGTGAAAGGAGCCGTCGACTAGAAGTGTGCGGTCCCACTTGCACGAGGTCCCTAGAGTAGACAAACCCATAGAGACACGAAGGAGAATAGAGGTGGGGGGGGAGCGGGTGGTGGGCACGGGGAGTTAGTGTTTCACGAGGACAGAAGTTTCTGTTTGAGTCGGTGAGAAAATTTTGGAAATAGTGCCCAAAATTGTGAATGTACTCGACACCGCTGAATGGTACACCTAAAAATGGTTAAATGGTAAATTTTAGAAGATTTTATTTTTAAGTAATCTCTATACCTAACATAGGGCTGGGATTTACGGCCCAAGATCAAGGGTCGCTCGCTCCACCGGCTGAGGCAACTGGGTGCCCTGGTAATTTATAGCCTGTGTATATTTTACACAATTTTTCGAAAACCTCAAAGAGACTTGGGCCTGGACTGGCCTCAGCCTATAGCTGCTCTCTGGGCAGAGATCACGGAGGAGTTTCCGAGAGGCCATTACAAACGTCCTGCGCAAAACTAAGGGCTCTCTCCATATGCACAGAGTCCAAGCTCTTGGGTAAGGTGGGGTACAGAATGGAGGGTACAGTGCCCTGCTACCAGTTGCATAAAAAAGGGACAGGTTGTGGTGTTTGGCTGGCTCAGTCAGTGGAGCGAGTGACCCTTGATCTCAGGGTCGCGCGTTCGAGCCCCACATTGGGCATCGATGGGTGAAAAAATCATAATAAAACAAAATGTTCTTATATCTAAAAGGGAGGGGAGGGATATATATTGTTTGTACCTGTATAGTCCATTTCTGAGAGAAGACCCAGAAACTCCAGAAATCTGGTAGAACGTCCTGGAGCGGGGGGAGGGCTGAGAGGCGGGGGCGGGGCTGGGGGCGGGGCTGGGGGCGGGAAGGGAGAAACTTCACCCATACGCTGGACCTCTGAGTTTTGCATATTGCACAAGTGTTTATGCAAATAAACGTAAATATGTTTGAACGAATTCAAATTCTGGAACGTTTGGAAATACAGCCGCAGGGCCCACCCCCCATATTCTGATTCCGGAGGTCGGAGACGGCCGCCAGGCGCACATCCACAACAGCGGCAACGCGGCCGCCGGTTACCGCGCCCCGCGGGGAAGCTGGTCTGTCTCGACAGAAGAGAAAACCGACGCTCCGAGTGTCGGGCCGGCGGGGGCGGGCCCCTGACGCCTCAAGGGCCCCGGGGCAGCTCTCAGGCGCCCCCAGCCGGCCGGCCGGGGTCGTGTTGCCGAGCGAGCGTCCTCAAGCTGGGGGGCAGGGGGGGGACCTTGTGCGCGTGTGAGAGAGCGTGTCTGTGCGGGGGTGGAAGCGCCGGTTCGGGGGTAGGGTGCGCGTGCGCGTGGGCGGACTGGGAGTGTCTGTGTGCACGTGTACCGGCGCTGGGCACTCTCTGTCCTTGACCTCTTGCAGCAACCCTGAGGCCACCAGGGTGCAACCTCCTGACCCCCTCCCTCACACACAACCCGCCACCCTTCCTGTCCCCTCTGTGTCCTGAACACCACACGGTCACCGGCCCGACCCACTTTGTGAAACCTAACTGCCAGCGTTCTTGTCTGTCCCCGGTCCCGCGGCGGGGGGCCTGACTTTCAGGACCCAGCGTGGGGCAGCCATGTGCGCGTCTCGGGGTGTGGGAGGGCTCTCATGGGACAGAGCCAGACAGTCCGGTCCCGCTGGGATGTGCAGGCCTGTGGGCCTGGTTTTGTCGCCTGCGGGCCTCCTGCGCAGAGCTGCCTGGCCCTGGATGAGGCGCAAAATACGTCTCACATGGTGCGGTTGCTTGTGGGCCGGGGGTCAGCCAGAATGCTTTTCCTCTTTGACCCGATTTCAGGTCAAAGCTTTTGTCCCTCTGTAGGACAGGGCCTGCTCTCGGGCATCAACCCCACCTCCTGTTAAGCTGCTTGGGGCTTGGATCTCCCGGAGTCTCCTCCCAGGTGGCCTTCCATTCTGTCTGAAGTTGCCAGGCCAGCCTTAAACATCCCATGTCCCTCCCCAACCCCCGAGCACAAGTCCTAATTCCCCAGTCCCTAAAGTCTGTTACGTCCCTTCCCTCTGGTTACAGCTTTCAGCCATCTTTATTTCTCCTGTCTTCTAGAAACAGAGCCTAGGGGGCGCCTGGGTGGCTCAGTCGGTTAAGCGTCCGACTTCGGCTCAGGTCGTGATCTCGCAATCTGTGAGTTTGAGCCCCGCGTCGGGCTCTGTGCTGACAGCTCAGAGCTTGGAGCCTGTTTCGGATTCTGTGTCTCCCTCTCTCTGACCCTCCCCCGTTTATGCTCTCTCTCTCTGTCTCAAAAATAAATAAAGGTTAAAAAAAATTTTAAATAGAAACTGAGCCTTGGATCCGTGCTCATTCCCCTTCGTAAGTCCCTCCTGCTACCTAACCCCTTTCTTTTTCCAACTAGAGTCTGACGGGAGGGATAGTGCTTAGGAGCTACAGCTCAGCCTCTGCAACCACTCTGAGTCCGAATCCCAGCTCCACTGTCGACAAGATCTCTAGCCCCAAAGTGTATCAGGCAGGGTTCCATCAGGAACTAAGGGTTCTCTCCAATCAGATAAATTGAGCAACGTCTCCTAGCAGGGTTATATCCAAAGGTGTGCACAGGGTGCTGCTGAACCACAGGGGACAGAGCATTACCCCAGATCTAGAAACAGTGGGCTTAGTGCCACTTTGGGGGCCCAGGGGATGGGGAGAGAAGAGCCCCTAGAATCTGGAGAGGGTCTCTGGTGGCAGCGGTGACCTACAGCATCCTGGCAGGGAGGCGGGGGGGGGGGGGAGTGTGTGGAATGCCCAGCCTCCCTCTCCTCCGTCCCATCTCCTGTTCTGTGGCCAAGCCCAACAGAAGCCACGGACGAGCCTTCAGCCTCCTGGCCCCCTGACAGAGCGGACAAGGGTAGAGGAAGGATCTGGAGTGGCGACAGAAGATGCTGGCACGCCCTGCGAGCCTCAGTCTCCTCCCCATCAAACAGGCTATCGATCCTCCCTTCCTTCTAGGCTGTCACGGTGATAGAAGATACCCGTGAGGTGCCGAACACTGGCCCAGCACACCCACGGTGCTCAATGCACACATCCTAATGTCTGCTTGGGGATTTAACGATTAATTGGCACCTTGAACTTAGCCTGGCTAAAACTGAAACCTTGAGGGGCGCCTGAGTGGCTCGGTTGGTTGAGCGTTCCACTTGGACTCAGGTCATGGTCTCGCGGTTCGGTTTCTAAGTTCAAGCCCCGCATCGGACCCTACTGTCAGAGCAGAGCCGCTTTGGGTCCTCTGTCCCCCTTCCCCGCTCTCTCTGCCCCTCCCCCACTCGTGCTCTTTCTCTCAAAAAAAAAAAAATAAAACTAAAACCTTGAATGTTTCTCCCACAAACTGGTTACTGGTCTCAGTAGATGGCACTGCCATCTACCCGACTGGTCAAGCCAGACCCCACCCAGCGCCATCCTTCAGGGGATGGAAGTCTCCGTCTGCCTGTCCCCGCATCCATCATTCCACCCTGCGTGCTCTTGTCCAGACACGTCGCACATCCGTCTCTCCACTGCCTCCCCCCGGGCTTGCTCCTCACCCTGGCCGCTGCTACTCTGTGATCCCCACCTGCCAGTGACAGAGATCTACAGTGTCCGCTGCGTCAGGCCACTCCACCGGTGCCCTCCCAGTCCCTGCTGTGTCTCCAGTCTCACAGGGCCCATGCCCCTCCGCCGGGCACCCGGCCTCCTGACCCCTGCACATACGCCCCTCCACCGGGCACACGGCGTCAGTGCCCCCCCCCCCGGCCCCCAGGACTAGGCCTTTTCTCTCCTCAGAGCATCGACACATATTATTTCCAACCCCACAGAAAAACTCCTTTCTTCCGGGGCGCCTGGGTGGCGCAGTCGGTTAAGCGTCCGACTTCAGCCAGGTCACGATCTTGCGGTCCGTGAGTTCGAGCCCCGCGTCAGGCTCTGGGCTGATGGCTCGGAGCCTGGAGCCTGTTTCGGATTCTGTGTCTCCCTCTCTCTCTGCCCCACCCCTGTTCATGCTCTGTCTCTCTCTGTCCCAAAAATAAAAATAAACGTTGAAAAAAAAATTTAAAAAAAACAAAACAAAAAAAAAAAAACTCCTTTCTTCCAATTGTCCCCACCAGTTCCTTCTCATCCTTCAAATCTCAACTTAAATATGATCACACTTCAAAGAGGCCTGACCAAACCGTCTCACCTAAAATCCATTTCTCAGGACACCTGGATGGCTCAGTCGGTTGCGTGTCCAACTCTTGGTATCGGCTCAGGTCGTGATCTCCTTGTCATGGGATCGAGCCCCACGTGGGGCTTGGAGCTGGGCATGGGGCGTGCTTGGGATTCTCTCTCTCCCTCTCCCTCTCTGCTCCTCCCCCTTCTCAAAATACATAGACAAACTTTAAAATTTATTTTTTTAAATATTTTTTAATGTTTATTTATTTTTGAAGGAAAGAGAGACAGAGTGTGAGTGAGGGAGGGGCAGAGAGCGAGGGAGACACAGAATCCGAAGCAGGCTCCAGGCTCCGAGCTGTCAGCAAAGAGCCCGATGCGGGGCTCGAACCCACAAACCACGAGACCATGACCTGATCTGAAGTCGGACGCTTAACTGACTGAGCCACCCAGGCGCCCCTAAAATTTTGTTAATGTTTATTTTTGAGGAAGAGAGAGAGAGACAGAGCGCGAGCAGGGAAGGGGCAGAGAGAGAGGGAGACACAGAATCCCAAGCGGGCTCCAGGCTCCGAGCCGTCAGCCCAGAGCCCGACGCGGGGCTCAAACTCGCGAGCTGTGAGATCATGACCTGAGCGGAAGTTGGACACTTAACCGACTGAGCCACCCAGATGCCCCTAAATAAACTTTAAAATAAAATACATTTCTCTCTTTCCTCCCTGTTGACTTTGCTGCTCTGACACCCTGATCTGTTCTTTAACAGCACTTACAAACTTTGTGGTTCTATATTCATTTCTTTGGTGCTTGTTTATAGGCTGTCTCCCCACACTGCTAATTCCATAGAGGACAAAGGCCCTGTTTTGCCCACCGTTGTATCCTCAGGACCTGGCACGAAGTAGGTGGTCCATAAGCATTGGTCAATGAGCAAAAGGTAGCCGGTGTCCCGGTGACGGCGATGCCATCAGAGCCCGTCCAGAGACTGTCCCCACACCATCAAAGTGCTCCCCAAGCCCTCCCTTCAGGCTCCAGTCTCTACCCTAAATCCTCCTGTTCCCGGATTCATCTAGGGCTCATTTCAATAAAGGACAAAGGAAAAGGGGCCACATCACCAAAATGTCTATTCAGGTTGATGACAGCATGAGTGGATTGAAGACTTATCGGGGCAAATGGATGAGAGACGGGGAATGCCAGGAGACGGGGCAGAGCGCGTGCAAGCCTGGGGGAGGGACAGCGTGTGGGGACCCGGGCAGCCAGCAGGGCGTGCCCCTCTTCTCTTCTCTGGCCCCTTAGATAAGACAGTAGTTTTGTCATGCTCCACCCCACACACAGCCCCTCCCTTTGTAGCATGTCCCGCCAGGAGAATGTGCCACCCCAGGACGTTTGGTCAAGGATCTCGAATTCCCTAAGGGCCTTCATAAATACCGTCCTGATTGGGGCTCCGGGAGGTAAGGAGAGGCAACAGAAGCCACTGCATAGGAGGCAACGAGGGTGGAAATCAGGAGCGGAGGTAGAGATACAAATAATAGACATCTGCTGCCGGCCGAGAGGGCCTTGGCATTGGGGCGGGGGCGGGGGTGGGTCTGTGTTTATTGGAGTCTCCCCGGTGTTAAGTTTTGGGCCCTGGCCTGAGCCTCTTTCCCAGCGCCTGTAGGCAGAGCACACAGGAGCCTGCCGCACGGGAACCACGGGGTCTGCCCGTGTTGCCTGGACTCTGGCCCCCGGTGGTGACACTTTAACCAGCACGCACAACTGCTCCCTAGCCTCGTGCCTCGTGCCTCGGCCACAGACAGTGTGGGGCAGACACCCAGAGACAGGCGGGCACCCGGAGCATGGAGGGTGCGGCTGGACGTGGGGCTCCTCTGGGCTGGGCCGGGCCAAGCTCCGGGGACCCTGGGACCAGAGTAGCATTGAAGGGGCTGGGGAACTCAGAGGAGGGGCTCGGGAAGTCCACCCATTGGAAGGAAGAAAACAGGAACCTTAGGAAAGGGGACTGGGTGATTCTGGACAATGAGCAGTCAGTGTGGACCAGAGATGGCGACGGGCCGAGGCTGAGGGAAGTCAGCAGCTGAAGGGCGGGAGGTCGGGGTTGTGAGGGCAGGCCGGAGTGGGTCAGACCCGGACATGCATCCCATCTCTGTTACTTAGAAGTTCTATGATCTGGGGCAATTTATTCAATCTTCCTCAACCCCTGTCTCCTTCTCTGGAAAGTGGGGACACTTGTAGAGCACGTAACGGTACTTGCTCCACAGGATCCTTGGAACTAGGGAGGGTAATGCATGTAGAGTGCCCAGGCCCGAGGAAGGACCCCGGGAAACCTGGAGCGCTCAGGGCGGGAGCGCAGCGCTGGGATGAAGGGGGGAGGGCGGTGAGGCGGGGGCCCACACAGCCCTCTTCTGCTGCAGGGCCAGCCGGGTACCTACGGCGGGTCAGCGGGGCCCAGCTGGCCCACGAGCTGGGCACGGCCTTCTTCGAGCGGCAGCAGCTGTCGGCCGCCATGGCGGACACCTTCCTGGAGCACCTGTGCCTGCTGGACATCGACTCGGAGCCCGTGGCCGCCCGCAGTACCTGCATCATCGCCACCATCGGTAAGCAACCCCCCCCCCCCCCCGCCAGCCTCCCGGATCTCAGACCGGGTCATTCATTCAACAGATACTTGTTGAGCGCTCGGTAGCCAAGGTGTCAGGCCCCGGCCCTGGGGGTAGATCAGCGAAGCAAAGATCCCGACCCTTGGGGAGCTGACAACCCAGCCGGGTGAGACGGTAAATACTAACCGTAGGGGCACCGGGGTGACCCAGTCAGTTAAGCTAAGCGTCCGACTCTTGACCTCGGCTCAGGTCACGATCTCCCAGCTTCTGGGTTCGAGCCCCACATCGGGCTCTGCGCTGTTGCAGAGGCTGCTTGGGATTCTGTCTCCCCTTCGCTCTGACCCTCTGCCACGTGTGCTCTTTTCCTCTCTCTCTCAAAATAATAAAAATGGAAAAATGCTAAACATAATAACTTAAAAAGGAGTAAACTATTTAGCACGTGAAAAAGTGATACGAACAATGGAAAAGAGAAAAATGGAGTGGAGGAAGGGACCCCAGGGCGGGGGGCGGAAGGGCAGGCTGCCGTCCCAAGCGGGGAGAAGATCAGATCTGCGCAGAGACGGAAGGAGATGTGAGGAGGGCGGTGTCTGTGGCGGGTGGGGGAGAGTTCCAGACCAGGGGGCAGCCAGCGCACAGGCCCTGAGTCAAAGAGGCCGGGACGGTTAGAAGACATCAAGGGGAGAGTGGCAGGATGAAGGTATTGTGGAGAGAAGAAGGCCATGTAGGGCCTGGTGGCCACTGTCAGGGTCTGGGTGGGGCCCCCCACCCAGAGAAGTGGGAGACGATGGCCCAGCAATGAGCAGGAGAATGGCTGGCCTCCCACGAGGGCCGCCCTGGCTGTACTGGGGAGACTGGGGTGGCGGTGGGAGCAAGAGCCCCTGTGGCTGCTGAGGTGCTTTTTTTTTTAATTTTTAAAAAAGATTTTTAATTTTTTTAATGTTGATGTTTGAGAGAGAGACAGTGTGTGAGCGCGGGAGGGTCAGAGAGAGAGGGAGACACAGCATCGGAAGCGGGCTCCAGGCTCCGAGCTGTCAGCACAGAGCTTGACGTGGGGCTCGAACTCACGAACTGGGAGATCATGACCTGAGCCGAAGTCGGACGCTCGACCGACTGAGTCACCAAGGTGCCCCTTAAAAATTAAAAAAAATTTTTTTTTGTTTATTTATTTTTGAGAGAGACAGAGACAGAATGCGAGGGGGTTAGGGCCAGAGAGGGAGGGAGACACAGAATGGGAAGCAGGCTCCAGGCTCTGAGCTGTCAGCACAGAGCCCGACGCCGGGCTTGAACCAACCAACCAGAGATCAAGTCCCACCCTTGGCGGACTGAGCCACCCAGGCGCCCCTCCTGCAGTGTTTCTGACTCAGACCAGGTAGGGGCAGTGGCGGTGGTGAGACAAGACGGGGTTCCGAATGCATTTGGAAGACAGAGTTGACAGGATTTCCAGATGGGTCGGACATGGCGTGGGGGTGGGGCTGAAGAAGGAACCAGAGAGGAGTCAACTAGAAGGTCGCATTTTCAACTGAGCAGGAAAGACGGTGGAGGAGAGGTTTTGAGGGGAGGAGATAGGAGCTCGCTAGGGGCGGGGGGGTTTGAGGGGCACAGAGTCAACCAGAAACACAGGTCTGGGTTTGGGGCAGGGTCCGAGTGGCAGATATAAATGTGGGAGGTGCCAGCATCTAGATGGCATTTGAAGCCACCAGACTACCACCAAGGGAGCGAAGAGAATCAGGCATCTGATGTTAAGGGCGAGGGGAGGGGGGGAGCGAGAGAGGCAGAGAAGGAGCGGCCGCCCCGGGAGCAGGAAGCCAGGAGGGGCGCGTCCTGGAAGCCACGTGAGGACGCGTGTCAGGTGCTGCCGAGGGGCCAGTGGCTGCATTTAGCGACACCGAGGTTCCCGGTGACCCTCGCAGGAAGAGGGGCCGGCGAGGCGGGAGGCCAGCGCCGACTGGAGCCCGAACAAGGAAGAACAGGGGGCGGGGGAGGATCAGAGGCAGCGAGCTCGGAGAACTCCTGCGACGAGTTTTTCTTCAAAGGAGAGCAAGGAGACAGGGCTGGAGCCGGAGGGGAACTGGGGCTCAGAGGGTCTTTGGTGATGAAACCGAGAACACAGGCTTCCGTGCTGATGGGAACGCTCCAGTAGAGAGGAGAGCACGGATGGCTCGCTCGGGCTGGGGAGGTCGGCAGAGCCGGGGGGGTGGGAGGGCAGCTCGCTCGGGCCTAGGAGGCCTCTCGGCTCCAAAGGCCCAGACGGACCCCAAATGCCCCACCCGGCAGCCGTCTCCTGCCGTGCCCCCTCCCGCGCCGGGGGACCCCTGGCCCGCAGCACCTACATCGCCGCCGGCTGAGGACGCTCCCCTCCGAGCCCCCCACAGCGCCCCCACCCCCGGGAGGCAGGTGTTGGCTGGAGGGGAGCAGAGCTGCTGACGGGGGAGTAGAGGCTGCTCAGGGAATAAAGGTCGGGTCTCCCGTGGCGCGGTGATGGGTTTGCTCCCCCCCCCCACCCCGGCTTTGGGAAGCAGGTCGGTCGCCTGAGCGGATCCCCGCTTCCAGGGCCGGCCTCGCAGTCGGTGGAGCGCCTCAAGGAGATGATCAAGGCCGGGATGAACATTGCGCGCCTCAACTTCTCGCACGGCTCCCACGAGGTGCGGGGCGGGGCGGGGCCGGGTGGGCGGGGCCAAGGCCCGCGCGGGACGGGGGGGGGGGGGCGGCCCTGGCGACCTTCCCCTGAAACGCCCGCTCGCTGGTCCGCAGTACCACGCTCAGTCCATCGCCAACATCCGGGAGGCCGTGCAGAGCTTTGCAACTTCTCCGCTCAGCTACCGACCCGTGGCCATCGCTCTGGACACCAAGGGACCCGAGATACGCACCGGGGTCCTGCGGGGGGTGAGAGGGGCGGGGCTTGGGGGCGGGCCCGGGGGTGGGGGGGGCCCGGGGGCGGGTCTCACGGCCCCTCTGGCCCCGCCCCTAGGGCCCCGAGACCGAAGTGGAGCTAGTGAAGGGCTCCCGGGTGCTGGTGACCGTGGACCCGGCGTTCCGGACGCGGGGGGACGCGAACACCGTGTGGGTAGACTACCCCAATATCGTCAAGGTCGTGTCGGTGGGGAGCCGCATCTACATAGACGACGGGCTCATCTCCCTCCAGGTGCAGAAAATCGGTGCGGATGGGCCTCCGCCCCAGCCGCGGGGACGCGGGGTGCGCTCCTTCTCCCTGGCCCCCTCGCCTCGTAGACCCGCCGCCCCCGCCCCTGGCCAGCGCCCTCCCCCACCCGTCCCCGGAGCCCGCGGGGTCCAGGCTTGAGGGCTCAGCCCGGGTTGGGGCCGGACTGCCGGGTTAGTCGTCCCTCCCACGGACGCCCACCGGTGCCTGTTCCGTGCACGGCCCAGGCCCCAAGGTGGCCAGACAATAGGACGCGGGTTCCTGATTTCCTGGGGGCCCACGCCCCGTGCCCGCCCTCCACGACTCTGCCCCCGGCTCGCCCCTGACCTGCGCTGGCTCTTTCCATGCCTGCAGGCCCGGAGGGGCTGGAGACCCACGTGGAGAACGGCGGCGTCCTGGGCAGCCGCAAGGGCGTGAACCTGCCCGGAACCCAGGTGGACCTGCCGGGGCTGTCCGAGCAGGATGCCCGGGACCTGCGCTTCGGGGTGGAGCATGAGGTAGACATCGTGTTTGCCTCCTTTGTGCGGAAAGCCAGTGACGTGGCTGCCATCCGGGAAGTTCTGGGGCCGGAAGGACGGAACATCAAGATCATTAGCAAAATCGAGAACCACGAAGGCGTGAAGAGGTGAGGCTTGGTCCCTGTCCCCACCAGGCCCCAGCCATCCCCCAAGCCCTGCCTCTTCTCCAGCCTGCCTCTCCCTGGCGTCTCCTGGCGCTTCCTCAGCCCTGACACCCCAACCGCCCAGGTTTGATGAGATCCTGGAGGTGAGCGACGGCATCATGGTGGCTCGAGGAGACCTGGGCATCGAGATCCCACCTGAGAAGGTTTTCCTGGCTCAGAAGATGATGATCGGACGCTGCAACCTGGCGGGCAAGCCCGTTGTGTGTGCCACGCAGGTCTGGAGTGAGCCCTCGGGGACCCCGCACGCTCTCTGGGCTGGGGGAGGGTGAACATCCTCACCTTCGGTCTCTGGCACATTTTGCCGTCCAGTGTTTGATCCTCAAGCGACCGAGCTGGGAAGAGAGACCGTGAGCCCGCGTTTTGAGACGAGGAAACGGGACAGCCAGAGTCACACAGTTTGTGGCCGTGACCCTGGCTTTCAGGGCCCTCTGAGAGTGGCAGAGAAGTAGCTTGGGCAGGGACCCCAGGCAGAGTGTGACTGCTACCGCTCTGACGCCCAGATGTCCCCCAGATGCTGGAGAGCATGATCGCCAAGCCCCGGCCGACCCGGGCAGAGACGAGCGATGTAGCGAACGCTGTGCTGGACGGGGCGGACTGCATCATGCTGTCGGGGGAGACCGCCAAGGGCAAATTTCCCGTGGAGGCCGTAAAGATGCAGCACGCGGTAGGGGCGCCCCACCGAGACGGATGCGCCGGAAGCCCCGCCCCTTCCGGGCTCCAGCGCCCCGCCCCCGCCTGACCTCCCGGTGTTTGCAGATCGCCCGGGAGGCCGAGGCTGCCATCTACCACCGGCAGCTGTTTGAGGAGCTGCGCCGGGTGGCGCCACTGAGCCGGGATCCCACTGAGGTCACTGCCATCGGCGCGGTGGAGGCCTCCTTCAAGTGCTGTGCTGCTGCCATTGTCGTGCTGAGCAAGTCTGGCCGGTAAGGAGGACGCCGGCAGCACCGAGAGAGAGCTTTGGGTCAGGGGCACACTGGGACGGGCCCCGGGCCTGGGTTCGGCCTTGTCATCAGAGACGAAGGATAGGATTCTGGGGCCAGAGCAGAGGGAGCTCCAGGAGAGTGGGGGGGCCAGCAGGGGCGGGCCTTGGGCACAGCAGGAACTGTGCCAGCGAGCTCCAGGGAGCTGGAAGGGCAGTGTGACATCACTGGGCACGTTGGCTTCCAGGCCATCTGGGCATCTAGGGCCCCTGAGCAAGTCCTCTACATTCACCCCACAAAGCCTTACAATGCTGAATGTTCCAGAAGGTCCCAGAAGGTTTTAGTTCAAGTCTTTGCTCTCAAATCGGCCCTGAGACCTCGGGTAAGTCACCCAGGCTCCATAGACCACTTTTTCTCGTGGAGTCGTCAGGATTAACAAGAGACGTTTGTGAGTTAAGTACGATAGGGTTTCATGTTTCTCCAGAAGTTTCTTATTATCTGCCTCGATATATCCTTCATTGTGTCTTATCTTCCTTATGTGGTAAGAAGGGCAGGCATTCTTATGCCCATTTTACAGGTGAGAAAAACAAGGCCCGGAGGTATATGATGACTTACCCAGGGCCACACAGCTTGTTTGTGACACCTGGGACCAGAACCCCAACTCTTGTTTCCTGGCTCACTACTGCCTCACTGTTCTGAGACCTTCTCCACCTCCTGCAGCTCAGCACAGCTGCTGTCTCGGTACCGACCTCGGGCAATGGTCATTGCCGTCACCCGCTCTGCCCAGGCTGCCCGGCAGGCCCACCTGTTCCGAGGGGTCTTCCCCGTGCTCTACGGTAAACCTCCAGAGGCCATCTGGGCAGACGATGTGGATCACCGGGTCCAATTTGGCATTGAGAGTGGTGAGCCACCTCGGTTTCCTCCCCACCCAGCCCTAGGTCTGTGTCATCAGGCCCCCGACCCCACTTTCCACACCCACTCGAAGGGCCTCGCCTCCCTCCTCTGGTCCCAGATTTTCCCTGAGAAGGTCACTAAGACACCAGGCTATTTGGGCCTCCGGGGGCCAGGGGACACACTGAGGAGGGCAGTGGGAGAGGGGTCGGCCCAGCTGCCGCTGCTGGAGCTGGATGGGACGTAAGGAGGAAGAGGTGAGAGTACAAGGGGGACCCCGTCCCCCCAGCTGTGTGGCTGTGATCATACTCCGTCTCTTCCCGGGGGCGTGGCAGCACTGACAGCAGGCCCAGTACTTAGCCACCCGGCCCGCACTGCCCCGTGGACACACTCTCTGTGGCGCCACCTATGGGACACTGTGCACTGGAGGAGACGGAGGGTGGCGGCTGGTTCTCACTGGGGGGCTGGCCAGCGTCCCCCAACGGCTGATGGTCATCTTCCTCCCGCACCCCTGCTAGGAAAGCTCCATGGCTTCCTCCGCGTCGGGGACCTGGTGATTGTGGTGACAGGCTGGCGACCTGGCTCTGGCTACACCAACATCATGAGGGTGCTGAGCGTGTCCTGAGATGCCGTGCCCCGCTGACACAGCCCAACCCGGACCCCCACCCCCTCCACCCCACACCCCTACGGTCCCACGGCCGTCTTCTCTGCTCTCCTCCCTCCCTGCCTAGGCCACATCTGCCATCCAGCCCCATCCCAGGGTGCCCCTTCCCCGCTCCATTTCACGCAGGCCCCTTAAGTCTGTGTCCAATTAAGCACTGGCCATCTGGAAGCACCAGTCCTCCCGTCCCTGCACCCAATGCTCTCAGCCTAAGATGCTCTGAGCCTTTAATCCTAGCTTAACTGGTTAATTCTATTCCTCTGGGCTTCCCATACGGGGGGGGGGGGTGCAGGGAGGAGGGGAACAGGGCCATCATGTCCACAGTCTCCACAAAGTCACCATTTAAAAAATGTTCCGTATCCATGCCGTCTGATACCCTCAGTGTGGCCCTCATGCATCTCCTGGGGAGAATGCCACCTCTTTCCTCACCGTGACACAGTGACGTCAAAGCACCGCCGTTCTGGGGGAAACTGGGGTAGACCAGTGCCGGGGAGCACAGAGAGCCGCATGGGCTCATCTCGTCACTGTTCTCACAAGTAGGCCGCTCCCTGGCTGTTCTCATGCCCACCTCGTGCCTTGCTGGGTCAGAGGCCCCGCTGCTTCCTCCTGCACCCAGACATTCCTTCCTGCCCACCTTGGTCCCCACACAACCCAGGAGCCAAGACAAGTATCTCTAGCTTCTTTCTAAACCCAGCTGTTTGGGAGTGATTATACAACCCAGGACTCTTCACCCGAGAGCAAGATGACTTAGGGTCCTGGCCCTGCATTCTCTGATACTGTAGAGCAGACGTGGGGCCTGGGACGTGGGGTAAGGGATTTCCCTTGTGCCTGGGAAGGCAAAGGTACTGACGGGCCTGCCCTTCCCCAGGCTCGGATGTCTCGGGTCCTCCCCTTACTCTCTCACCAATGGTAAACTCTAAGCTCGGAACAAAACCCTTAAAAGTAGCAAGAGTCCACCCTTCTGCAGCCCCCTGTAGGGAGAGGGCTCAATATCGCTGCCTGCTGATAGAGCTGAGCGAGGACCCTATAAGGACAGGTAGGGAGGGATGGATAACGGAATGGCTGAATAAAATGAATTAATGATAAATAAAACTAGCAAATGAATAAATACAATTATTACATGATTGAATAAATAAGAATAAACAAGGAAGGGAGGAAGGAAAGAAAAAAATGGCCACCTAAGGATTCGGCCGCTTGCCCCCCCACCTGGGGGATCCAGGCTGGCACATTAAATAGGGACGTGCCAACCGTCCCTTGGCCTCAAGGGGGACACCACTGGGGCAGGGAAGAGGCTGCTCCCAGTTTACAAAGACAGTTGTACCACAGGGACAGAAGGTGCAGCAAACTTGACAGGAGACAGGTGTTCCCACAGTAGTGGGGGGGGGGGGCAGGAGGCATGGAGGGGGAGGGGCCACACGCGGCAGTGATGGTGGGTGCCCACGCTGGGGAGCCAAGATATCTGTTGACAGCAGCGGAGGCACAGGTGACTGGCAGTGCCCGGCTGTGCCAGGGAGACAGAAGTCAAGCCACAGCAGGTGGTTCCTGTGGGGTCAAGGGCAGGGAAACAGAGACATCTAGTTGCTTGGCAGTGATGGGGGGTGGGGGGACAAGGACTTGTGCTTCGTGAGGCGGGGGCCTGGGGCTGAGCCTGCGCCTGGCAGGACTATCCCAGGGGAACACCCTGCTCGGAGGCCTTAGAGTCACTTCTACTTGGCAGTGAAGACATGTAGCGCCTGGCACAGTGTCTTGAATGCGGTAGGCGCTCAGTACGTTTGATGAACGAGTGAGTGGATTAGGAGGATGTCAGACAGGCTGCAGGGTGCCTGAGCTGAGGACAGAGGCCATCTCCTGGGGAGATATTCCCACAGGGCCGTGTTTCGGGTCTCCTTGGCCTTCCCCAAGAGGCATCTGCCCTCGGGCGCACACTGGCGCACCCAAGAGCTTACCCAAGGGTTTCACATGTTGGCAGAGAGCTGGGGGCCCCGGGGGGCAGCTGGCTCAGGCGCTGATGGCCTGGGCGACTGAGCTGTCCCTGGCAGCTTGGCCAGGAGTCCTGAGGAGGACAGGCGTTCACTTCCTGAGCCCTTACGCCCAGGAGAGCCGTCACCAGCTGCCCGCTGAGGCAGAGAGGGTTGGGAGGCGGAGAGGGGACGGCCCCGAAGTCCTAGTCGCCGTCCACCTCCTCCCGGGGGGGGACCCAGCAAGGACACCTGGGAGCGCCCAGCCCGGGACAGGCTGGCATGAAGGGTTCGGGCAGGTGGGGCAGGCAGGCGGGAGGTGGATGCCCACGGGCCCCGGGCCAGCAGAGGGCCAGCTCGGACGGGCACTAGTGGGGAGGCCGGGAAGCCAGCTGAGCGTCGGGCAGAGCGAGCGAGGAGGGTAGCTGGAGAGTCAGGGGAGAGGGGCAGAGGGCCCCGCTGGTGAGTCAGGGCGATGGCCACACTGGAGGTCACGGCGGCCGCCTGCAGAGGCGCGTGCACCAGGGGCTCCCACAGCACTGGCTTTCCGCTGAGCCGAGCTCCTGTGCCCGGGGCTAGGCCCCGAACGCCCCGGGCCATGTCCCTGTCGTGCTGCACCAAGTGCTGCTCCATGGTGCCCCCGCTGCTGCCCGGACTTGGTTCGGAGCGTTTCCGCTGCAGGACAGAATTCTTCTTGCCTAGAAATGGTCCGGGGAGGGAGAGATTGGAGATGGGGAAGGAGTCCGAGCTGGAGGTCGGGTATCAAAGAGCAGGAGCATAAGAAGATGAACTCAGAGGACGACAGCGGGTGAGGGTGGGAAGGAGAGGACGGGGATGGGGGGAGGGGGTGAAGGTTGGGAGGCAGGGGTGGAGAAAGAGGGTCAGGGATGAAAGGATGTCTCTGAGAGGGTGAGAGGGAAGGAGGACTCGGCACGGAGCCACGGGGCCATCTCTCCAGGGGCAGGGGACACTGTGCCGGAGGCCTCGCGGGGCATTTGCCGGGAGTGGCGCGGGCTGGGGCGTGATGCCGAAGCGCCGGAGCCTGGGCCCTGGGAGGTTGGGGGCCCCTCGCGGGGGAGGCGGGGTGGGGACGCAGCCAGGACCCAGGGCAGACAGGCTGGACGAGCCTCACCGATGCGGCGCAGCCGGTCCATGGCTACCGTCTCGAAGGCCCGGCGCATCATGGGGAACTCTTCCAGCACGGCGTTGAAGTGGTCCACGCTGAGCGAGTACAGGCGGCAGTAGGTGTCAGCGCGCACGCTGGCCGTGCGCCGGCCCCGCGTCAGCAGACAGATCTCTGTCCAAGTCGGGAAGAGGCCCTCAGGACCGCAGTCCCCAGAACGCCCTCTCACCAGGCCCGCGGCAGCTGACCCGGCCCCCTCTCTGCCCGGGGCCAAGGCCCTGAGATGCCCCGAGCATCGTCTCCCTCCATCCTTCTCACTCTCTCCAGATTAAAGCTGGCACACAGGTGGGCCTTGCTGGCTCCGTTATTCCAGTCATTTCCATTCCCAGCCACCTCCTCTGCTCTGGTCCAAGGGGCAGGCCTGGGGCAGTGCCCTCTGTGTACCTGCCCCTCCCACCCCTTTGCATGAAGTCCAAGGGCAACCCAGAAGGAGAAAAGCAGTGCCAAAGGGCAAAGGGCACCCAGGGATGCTAGCGAGCAGGGGTGGTTTGGGGCCTGAGAGAGGACATCTGGTGGGGTGGCCCCCACTGTCGCAGCCTGGGTCCCGGGACCCTCCCCCACAGGGCACCCCACCAGGGAACCGTCCAACTCAAGCCCCTGGAACAGTATGGCTCGATTCCTGTCTTTCCTTCGTCTCCTAGGGTCCCCAGACTTCACCGCTTGAGGGTCTTAGAAGGCCCAGTGGCCCAGGAACTTTCCCCACCCCCGCCCTGCTGCTACCAATCAGAATCTCTTAGGAAGCTATTTAAAGCCACAGAGCTCCAGGCCCCAGGCCCAGAGATTCCGACTCAGGAGGCCTAGGGAAGGGCTAGAAGTCTTTGACTCTGCACACAGCCAGGCAGGAACTCTGCACAGTGATCCAGGGGAGCAACTGCCCTCTGTCCCCTGCTCCAGTCCCCCCACCCTCCCTGAGGCCTGCTGACCCCCAAAGTAGGATCCATCGGTGAGGCGGGTGTCCCGGGCACCGCGCGCCAGCACGCTGAGCAGCCCGTGCTGTATGAAGTACATCTTCCTGCCCACGGAGCCCTCGCGCACCACGAGGTCCCCTGGCTGGAAGACCTCAAAGTGCAGCTTGGTGAGCACCGCTGTCACGAAGCTGGGGTCGGCGTGGGCGAACAGTGGCATGTGGGCCACCAGGCCGCGGCAGGTGAAGTTAATGATCTCCTGGGCAGGGGAGGGGCCTGTCAGGCAGGCTGCGCCCCCTCCCCCGAGGTGCCCCCATCGAGCTCATCTGTCTCCAGAGGCCCCACCCCTGGGGTCATGGTCTGCCAAAGGATGGGGATGCTTCAGTGGGCCTGGGACCATCCCTGCACTCCTGCCTCCAGAGCTCTCCCGTGATCCCCCGCGGGACCGTGCCCCCCAAACAGAGATCCCTGCAGGCCCTCCCCGCATATCCTTCACCCCCGTAAGACCTTCAAGAAAGACCCTAACCCCTAAAAGCCCACCCCCCCCAAGGCCTGGCCTCCCACGAGGCCCCCCGCAGGCCCCGCTCCCTATAGGTGCACCTGCTGACCAGGAGCCCGTACCCCAGACGGCACCTCAGAAGCCCCGGTCCTTGCACAGCCCCCTCCGGGGCCCAGTCCCACCTCCCGAAGCGGCTCGCTCAGCTCGCCCAGGATGCTCTCTTCGTCGAACATCTTGCCCTGGTAGCGGTGCTCGTAGTACTCGTGGATGCGCTGCCGAGTGTCGGCGGGCAGCTTGTGGAAGGCCATGTACTGCTCCACCTGCTTGTACTGGGGGGCGGGCGACGGCAGTGGGTGAGAGGGTGCAGAGACACGCGTGGGGCAGGAGCAGTGGCGGGGTACGTGTGGAAGAAAGATCACAGACACAGGCCAGACCCGGAGGGGTGAAACACGGACAGAGGGGGTACACAGGGCCGCAGAAGGACATGTGGGTAGCAGTGGATACGGGGAGGACACACAGCACAGTGACAGGAAAGTCCAGACATGGGCAGAGGAGGGGCCCAGGGACGGGGACATAGGTCCAAACAAGGAGGAAGTCACACACACGGGCATGGGACAAACGGACACAGGGCAGGGAAGGACACGGAGACCCAACAGGAGCACGAGCACAGGCCTCACGTTGAGCTACCCAGCCCCTAGCCCCCCTGCAGGCCCACCCCTTCCTTCTCCGGCCCCTGCTCACCTTCTCCTGGTACTGACGTCGGGAAGAGTCCAGGGACTGGATGAGGGCGGTGGCGTGGCCGATGAACATAGCGTAGCACGTGGCGCCCACGATCATGCTGAGCATGGTGAGCCAGACGTCGGGCATGCCGACAGGTGCCTGCTGCCCGTAGCCAATGCACAGCATGTGACTCATGGCCTTGAACAGGGCGTGGGAGTACTGGCGTCCCCACGAGTGGTTCTGGAGGGCAGAGTGTACTGCACAGCTGGGCACAGCCTCCTCAGAGCCTCCTTGTCCTCCTGCCCCCCCCCTCCCTCTCTGGCGGTCCTTCTGTGTGCCCCTTTCTGCTTCAGACTGGCCTCCCAGGAGGCACTTCAGTTTGGTTCTGGGGGCCTCTCCGCAGCTTGGGGGGGGGTCCGTTTTGCCTAGGTTTCCTGCCCTGCCTGCTCCCTCCAACACAACAGCACTTCCTGTAGATAGCCTCCCCCCCCTCAGCTCCCCACCTCCTCGCTCGGCAGCTCCCGTCTCCGGCCCCAGTGCTCGGCCCTGCTACTCAAGCACAAGAGCCCTTCGAGGGCCCGGAAGGCAGAGTCGCGGGAGTCCTCACCGCCATGTGGTTGATGGAGACCCAGCAGTCAGGGGGGAAGTCCTGCAGCATGGGGACCAGGAACTGCAGGCAGCCGTCCCAGTGACACAGCAGCAGCATCATCCCGATGAGGTTGAAGATGCGAACCACCGCGCTCGCCAGGTCATAGGTCATGTGAAAGATCTGAGGATTCCGAGGAACGACTGCTGTGGACAGGACCCCTCCCCGCCGGTCCTCCTCTACTCCTGGCCTTGCCAATTCTCTCCTTGAACTTCTCTCTAGCCCCAGCCCCCATGGATCTTTAAAATGCGCTATTATTCATTTGCACAGAGCTCTACAGCACACATACAGCTAATACAGAGTTGGCTGTGTTACTACTACTCTCCGATCTTACGGAGAGGGAATCGATGCCAGTCACGTGCCCAGAATCACACACAGTGTCACAGCAGAAACTCAAAAAAATCTACTGCACAAGCTGCCCAGGCTGTGCCCACTGGAAAAGAGGAGAGAGGGCATTCCCGGTGTCATGTCCTCGGGGCACGTGTGCGAGGATTCATGCCAACAGCCCCCTTCCCTCCAGTAACACTCACAGAAAACACGCTGACAACTTGCTATGTCCCAGGCACTGTTCTAGGAGGTATTAAGTTACAGGTATTATTTCCTTTTATCCTTATGATACACCTCATCATGTGTAAGTATATTTAACATTTTCATCTTCTAGAAGAGGAAAACCAAGCCTCCTATAGCGTATAGTAAACTGGGATACGATCACAGGGAAAGAAACTGCAGAGCCCACACTCTGCACCCCTAAATCCTGCTCCCCTGCCGCTGGAACTCCAATGTCTCCCACTCCCTCCTTCCAGAGTCCAGCTAACCTGCAAGCGCTCCTCCAGCCTCTGCACTCTGCCCTCCTCACCTCCGGGTGTGTGTGGGGGGGTACCCCCTGAACCCTCACTCTGCCCCTGCTACTGACCCACCCACTTTGGAGGCAGCCCACCCAGCTGCCTCACCCCGTAGCATCACCAGGAGCCCCACCCATAGCGCCGTCCCGGAGGGGTCTGCGAGCCCCCCTGCCCACCTCCCTGCCCCACCTCCTCCCACTGGTGTATGTAGCGGATGAGGCGGGAGAGGCGGAGCAGCCGCAGGAGGCTGAGGATCTTGGTGAAGCGCACAATGCGTAGGGCCCGCGCTGTTTTGTAGACCTCGGCGTCCAGTCGTGGCTCCAGCTCTACCACCAGGAAGATGTAATCCACGGGGATGGAGGAGATGAGGTCGACCAGGAACCAGGTGCGCAGGTAGTGAGACCGGATGGCGCGAGGGGCCAGCAGGATTTCAGCACCCTCCTCCACCACGATGCCTGTGCGGAAGTTGAGTACCAGATCCAACAGGAAGAAAGTGTCAGAGAGGACATTGAAGACGATCCAAGGTGGGGAGTTCTCCTCCTTGAAGAAGGTGATGCCCACAGGCAGCACAATGAGGTTCCCCACCATCAGCAGGAGCATGATCAGGTCCCAGTAAAACCTAAGGTGGGGGTGGGGTGGGGAGGAAGGCCAGGATGACACTTCACCAGCCACCAGACAAACGGCAGATAGTCTGATACAGCCAAGAGTGGGCAAGGATTACCGAATAACGGGATGGCCACTTACAGCCGGCGGGAACGTAGACTGGGACCACCATTTGGGAAGCCAGTTTGCTATTATCTAGTAAAGCTAAACATTTGCATTCCCTGCCACCCAGCAATTCCATTAGGAGCATACACACGCTCAAGGGAAATATGAGCTCCAGGAGATGTATACAGAAATGTTCATAGCAGCATTGGATCTGGAAACGACCCACACGTCCATCCGTAGAAAAATGCAGATAAATAAGATAAACACAGTAGGTGAATAGACTGTGGTATACTCACGCCCCAGAATAATAGACAACCCTGACACCACCCAACGGCAGCCTCATGCTGAATCTTGCAAATTCGATGTTGAACAAAACGAGAAATAAAAGGATACACAGTGGATGAGTTCACTTGTACAGAGTTCAAAAACAGGCAAGACTAAACTGCAGTATTTAGCAATTCACAGGAAAGTGGTAAAACTATAAAGAAAAGTAAGAGAATGAGTGCCTCAGAAGTTAGAAAAGTAGGTTGCGGAAAGGACTGCGGGAGCAGTAAGGATGCTTTGGGGTGCCAGCAACCTAGTCTCTCCTGACCTGGATGGTCGTTACAGGGGGGTGTGCTTTGGAATTACATATACACGTGTGTGCGCGTAGACGTATATATGTACGTATACACGCACGTGCATCTTGAATATATATGCAACATGATGTATCATTATACGCTATCCTACCCAGATGCCTGCTATACACACGCACCTACTACACATAAAAATCCTCACTGTATACATGTACATATGTACAGATACATATACCTGCTTAATGTGTATAATATATATGTAATATCACGTACATGATTTATGTCACTATATTATATATTTTAAAGTAAAATAAAAAGATAAGCTACCCTGTGCTAACCTCCCAGGAGTGTTGAAAACACACACACTGAGACAATGGATACGATAGTGCCGTACAAGCACTGGTTGGTTTTATGACTCACCCACCTTTTGTTCCCAGATTTCTGAAGAGGTTGCTGCTGCTTCCATCTCAGCTCTCTGCCCATCCCTAGTCTAGGCCTTCACGCCCTCCCCAGCCCTCCCCACCCCACCCCTCCTTCCCTTCCCAACCCAGCTGGACCCATAGTTCCTGGTTCTCTGGTGGGATCTGCTCATCCGTGTCAGGGTATGGGGCGGGGGGGAGTCTGTTCTGCCTCCCATCCGAACTGAGCTTTTTAGGGATGCCCCACCCCCCTCCCCAGCACCTCAGACAGGGTTGCACATAGAGAAGCTCCACGGGAGATCCTGAGGCAGCGAGGCTAAAAGCTCTGCACGCCTTTCCTTCCCTAATCTCCCTGTGCCTGCTGGCGCTCTGGCCAAGCCCAGACAAGGGCACTGGCAGGGGAGAGCCACACTGCTGTGGTGAAAGTGTGGAAAGGAGAGGTCAGGAGGAAGCTAGCGAAGCTTCCATGCAGAGAAGTCTGAAGCGGTTAAAAACAGCATTAGCTAGAGTGGTTTAATTCCAGGACACACCTAATTGCAGTATCAACTCAGGACTCGGCCCTTTCTGACTCAGACTACGAAATCAATCTCTTCAGCTTCTAAAAGAAGCACAGGGGTCCCCAAAGCCAGGTCTCCAGGAAGCCCCTCAGACCGTGTGCTTTCCATCAACAACAAATCCTTGACCCCCCCCTTCCCCTCCCTCCTGGGCCACTGGAGAGTCCTGTACTGTGTGCTGAGAGCAGAGGGGAGGGGAGGGAGGGGAGGAGAAAGGAGGGGAGGGGTGGGGAGGGGAGGGGAGGAGAAATGAGGGGAGGGGAGGGGAGGGGAGAGGAGGGGCGGGGAGGGGAGGGGAGGAGAGGAGAGGGCTCGCCCAGCCATGGAGCGTCTTCACAGCCTGACTCACAGGCAGTCACAAGCTTAGCGGGTGATGCAGTAGAGAAGATAGAGAAGCGGCATGATAACACACGGCTTCTGGGGACACATCTGCGGGTAAAATGGGGGGGGAGATCACAGGAGGCTAAAACAGGTGCTCTGGTGGGGTAGGGATGAGGCAGTAAAGAAGAGGGGAGAGAAAGGAACAATGGGAGAAAGAGGAACATTTAGGGAGTGTGTATGTCTGTGGGTTCAAAATGATGTCCAGGTCTCCAATTGTGTTTCCAGGCTCCTGATCCACACCTCATCTTTCCTGCTCATTTTGCTCCCCACCTGAGGTGCTTTGGACACACTGTTGCCTCATCCAAAAGCTGTCCTTCATTTCCCCCAAGGACAGAGCTGCTCTCCTCCCCTAGCGACCTTGATGTAGAGGTACAGCCTGACGGGGACTGTGAAATGGCCCCACCTCCACCCTCGGTCCCTCTGATAGGCACCTGGGAGGGTGCCCCTGTCTTGCTTCCTCAATCGCTGGGAGTCCCGGCCCTGCCCCGCTACATCCCGCCTTCAGCACCAGGGACAGCGGCAAGAACCGCAGCCGGGACAACCCCGGCCCGCGCCCCGCCAGCGTCTCTGTTTTTCCTGGTAGTCGGCCCTGTTGAACTAGGCAGGTGCTGGGGGTAGGAGACAGCAGAGCTCGGTTTCCCCCTCAGGCTGACCCCGAGCCTTGGAACATGGCATAATTTCCCAGATCCCCAGCCGGCAGGACTGCAGGAGGCAGTCGTCCCTAACTCCAGTAGTCCCTGTGGTCCAGGTGGAGTTCTGGATTCCTGAAACGGTAAACCCAGGTCTCTAGTGTCTCCTCTGGTGTCAAGTCACTGAAGACCTCCGGCTGGGGATCCCTCGCCCAAGAATTCCCAGGCTAGACTGGGGGAAGTGACTCTGTTGTCCCACCCAAGGACCCCCGGGCCGGAAACGAAGAGTCTGTAGAGGGTGAGGCGTGCCCTGCCTCCGTGTCGCGGCCCATGGGGGTGGGATCTGTGTCCCCCGCCCTCCTTGCTGGGGCCCCAGTACCGGAAGTCGCTGTAGGGGTGGATGATCCAGGCCCCCGCTGACTTGACCCTCTCCTGCTCGATTTCCACTGCCTTGTGGCTGCCGAACACGCGAAGGGAGAACTTGTTGACCGTGGGCTGGAGCAGCGTCCCGAGTTGCCTTCTCTTGGGCTCGGGCCCAGACCCAGGCAGCGGTCCCGAGGCCGCGGTCACAGGCGCCGGAGCAGCCAGAGGCGCCGCTTCCAGCCCAGGGGTCGCCCGTTCGCCAGCTCCCGTAGTCGGCCGCTGCTCTGCCTCCATGATGCCCAGTGGCTTACACGCTTGGCGTCCTAGACCCTGCCGCGGCCATCCGGGACGCCGACCCCTCCCGTAGCAGGAGCCGGCGCAGCCCGGCGGGCTCCGAGCTGCCGGCTCGCGGGGCGGAGGGGGTGTGTGCGCCAGACTCGCGGGCGGGAGGCAGGCGGCGGGTTGCGCGGCGCCCCCTGGCGGGAGCCTCCCCAGGAGAGGGCGGGGCCAAGGAAGCCCGCCTCCAGGGAAGACTCCGGCATGGGCGTGGCCTAGCAGATGGGGGCGGGCCCCCAAGTAAGGGAGGAAGAGGCAGGGAAACACAGCCGGAGTCACGAAGGGGGCGTGATCTGGTGTTGATGAGCTCTTAGCCAATGAGCTCTAGGGAGGCGGAGCCGTCCGTGAATGGCGGGAAAAGCGGACGCTGGTTGTAGATCCCGGAGTCTCCGGAGGGCGAGGAATTGGGGACCAGAGAAGAGGTGGGGAACGGTCACTCCAATTCACGGACTTCCTGCATTTCACTGTCTTCCTCTCAGCACTCTCCTAGGCATACTCCTTTCTTCTCGTCTTCTCCATATTCCTCCTAGTATTTCATTTGCAAATTCATACTGCTAACTTTCAGCAAGAGTGACTGCGGATACAAAGTTGAATACAAAAGTCCTGCTGTAAAGCCAAGCTCGGCTGTGCCCGTATGCAGACAGAACAAGGAGACTGCAGTGCTGTGTGATGTTCAGTGCTAGAAGTTTCCAAACATCTCAAATTCTTCCCCTCATCTCCGTTTCTTATTGCCACTGACTTATTTCAAGCCTTCAGCATTTTTTCCCCTAGGTTATTTCAGAAGCCTCTATAAGGGGCCCTATACTCTCTCAGGCCAATTCTTTTCCCACAGTCTGCCAGAGTTACCTTCCTAAGATTCAAATGCAACATGTCCTTCAAACCTCTCCATCTTCTGTAGGGAAGGTTACCTGTAAGCTCCTTAAAATGACCTACCAGGCCCTGCAAAATTTGGACCTAATTTCTTTTTTTTTTTTTTTTTTTTTTTCAACGTTTATTTATTTTTGGGACAGAGAGAGACAGAGCATGAACGGGGGAGGGTCAGAGAGAGAGGGAGACACAGAATCGGAAACAGGCTCCAGGCTCTGAGCCATCAGCCCAGAGCCCGACGCAGGGCTCGAACTCACGGACCGCGAGATCGTGACCTGGCTGAAGTCGGACGCTTAACCGACTGCGCCACCCAGGCGCCCCATGGACCTAATTTCAATAGCCTCTCTTCTGATAGTCCCTCTCTTGAAAGCCAGGACTCTGATCATGCTGAAAGGCTTTGTTCTACCTTGTCTCCAGCCCTCTGCAAATACTTTCTCTGCCCGGTATCCTTTTCCAATTCACTTTCCAAGTGTTGCCTCACATAGTATCTCCTCTAGGAAACCTAGAAACACACTTCCAAGTCTCCTTTCCCCAACTAGATCTAATCCAGGGCTTTCTTTCTTTTTTTAAAGTTTATTTATTTATTTTGAGAGAGAGAGAGAGAGAACAACTGGGGAAGGGGCAGAGAGGGAGAGACAGTATCCCAAGCAGCCTCCACATTATCAGTGCAGAGCCTGACTTGGGGCTCAAAGTCACCAACTGTGGGATCATGACCTCAGGTGAAGAGTCTGATACTTAACCAACTGAGCCACCCAGGCGCCTCTAGTCCAGAGCCTTCTTACAGTGTTCATGGCAGCTCTTGTCACAAGGCTGCCATTATTCGTTTACAGGTCTTTCTCTCCCATTAGACTGTGGGGTTCCAAAGAACAGGAGCCTTGCGCCTGGCACACACCGTGGATACTCAGTAAATGCTTGCTGAATGAACGCATGATCCGGAAAGGTGTTCGTGGAAGAGGAAGGGAATTTTCCCCTCTTTCCTTCCAACCCCTTCATTACCCTTACTCTTCTATTTTAGGGAACCTTTCCTAAACCATTTCTGGCTAACCGATCTAATCTCCATCTAACTACCTTCCATCCCAGCTCCCCTCTGATATGTCCTGAATTAATATAATTACTCTCAGGTTATTTTTTCTTTTTCCTTTCTATGTCTCAGTTCCTTCCATCATGCCTCTAACTCGGTCCAGTTTGTCTCAAGGTCTCCTCCTTCCTCTTCTCCCCCCCCCCCACCCCTTTTCCAACTCAGTTCATTTACACTTCCCATGTATTATGTGTGAGTTCGGAACATACAGTTCTCGAGTGTCTTCCCCTCTTTCAGCACCTGATTCTCCATCCCTCCTTTTCTCAAACCCTTCCTCCACGGCCTTACCTCCTGACCCACAGGTGCGTACCTTTCGCTCAGGACAAAAGGGGGCCGCCCCTCCTTGCGGCGGCTAGGTAACTGGGCTGTTTTAAGAACTGGATATTTACTGGCCATGCCGGACAATCAGACCTCACCACCACGCCTCAAAAGCTGTGTGGAGGGGCGACACTCGTAAACGACAACTTCCAGGTCCCTTTTAAACCTCCAAACCTCACAATGTAAGCCGCAGAAGTGTCATGAAGACGGCGCAAGACAGAGGAACGAGCTGAGCAGAAAGGCCGCGCGGCGGGACTGAGCGCGCCCGGCCGACCCCGCGCCCCGCCGCGGGCGCGCTGGAACCCCCGCGCCCCCGCACCCCCGGCGCTCCTATCGCCGCGCCCGCCAGCTACGCGAGGACGCGGCGGCGTGCGCGCCCTGGGGGCGGGGCCCGGGGCAGCTGGGCGGGGGCGCGGGACGTGCGTACGTGCGTGCGTGCGTGCGCGCTCGCGGTGGCGGCGGCGGATCGGAGAGGCCAGAGCCGGAGACCGAGCTGGGATCGGGCCCCGGGCGGGGGCGGTGCGAGCGGCGCCGAGCGGACCCTGGGGGCGGGGACGGAGCCGGGGCGGGCGGGACTGGAGCGGAGCCCGGGAACGAGGCGGGAGGTCCCAGGGTCTCGGGTCGGGGGGGTGGAGCCGCACTTCGTCGCCGCGGGGGTGCCGGGACTCCGGCCGCAGTGCCGCCGCCATCACGGACTTCCTGTGGGACAAGCGCACGGGCCTCGCCGCCAGAACGGTGAGCGCGCGGGCTGGCGGGCCGCGGGGCCGCGCGGAAAGATGGCGACCGCGGGGCGGGCGGGGGTAGCCTTGGGCTGGGGGCACGGCGGCGGGGCGAGAGGAGAGGAGGAGGGTAGGGACCTGCAAAGCGGCGGAGGTGAGGGGTAGGGAGCAGAGGTGGGAGATGAGCGTGCCTTGGACGGACCCGGGCGGACCCGGGAGGACCTCCAGCAAACTTGGGAGGGGCCCGAGTAGGGGAAGGGGTGATGGAGCAGGGAGGGGAGCGGTTCCCGAGAGGAGAAAGAGCAGAATATCAAAGTTGGAGCGGGGCTGGAGATGAGGAGGACCCGCCGTGTCACTGGGAGGGCATGGAAGGAGTTTGACTCCAAGAGTTCGTTCTGGATTTTCTGAGCGAGAAAGGGGGAAAGGTTTATAAGTTGGGAAAGGTAAACTGCAGGTGCTTCTGGTGGGGAGGGGCGTGAGAAACTTTGGTGGCAGTGTGCCGTGTGCCGAGAGGATGTTTGTGCGGCTGTGCTGAACAAGCTTGGGTTACCCTGTGGCGGGGGGTGAAATCTGCAGCTTGCATCTTTGCCACAGGCCTTCTAGACCAGGACCGAGTCCGATATCACCCTCCTCGATTTGAGGAGGTTGGGAAGTAGAAAGCTCAGAATGAGAGCCAGATGTTGGAATCATTAAGCCTTTCCACACCTAACCCCCCCCCCCCCGCCGCCCCCAAGACTTCAGTCCCTGGGCCTGTTGAATTTTATTTTGCTGTCATATTTTTATCTTTCTGGATTGTGACAGTGATTTCTCTCTTGGTTTCTTTCCTTTAAGGAAGAAAAGCGTTTGTGCACCATGCCATTCCGATTCCAATAACTAACTGGAAGGAGGCCAGCTTTTAGCCAAGCAGTGCTGATACTAATTAAAAACCAGTTATTCTCTATTTCCTTAGCAGGAGGGGAGGGGCAAATGGAAATCAGACTGCAGCTTGGGGCCTTCTGTATTAAAAACTTTTGAGGGGAGTTTGGCCCGTGGTGATAGCCAGTGAGAGTTGACTAAGGCAGTTCAAGAGGTCAGACCCAAATCCCTGGAGCCTGCCTATATTTGGTGTATGCCACCGCATGTAGAAACCAGGTATGCTGGATTGCTGCCCACAGGACACAGAATGGTCTAGTTGGGGAGGTAGAGATACACTCTTCATTGTAAAACGTGTATTGTGATAGCGTATGCTAAAATGTTACCCCGGTGGTTGTAAGGAAGTCGCATGGAGTCGATGGAGCTTAGACTCCGGCCAGGGGTGAACCGTGGCAGTGTGCATCAATTACACAGTCTCACCTGGAATGAGCTGTGGCCCCGACCCGAAGACTTTACGGAGCCAAGTTTGAGGAAAGTCCATAGAGCAATGAGAGGAAAGGGCTGGGGGCGCGGGGCAGGCTCCTAGAGTTTTCTAGTGGAGTTGTCAAGTGATACGTACTCCCATCAAAGAGGAATCGTGAGCACAAGGAAGTTGTGGGAGGTGAAAAGAGGTGGGAGTGGCAGCAGAAAGCAGCTTCGCGCCCCTGGGGCAGCCAGTGCTTGGAGGGGAGCTCCGAAAACTCCGAGCCTGTCTCCACTATTTCTCTTTCTCCTTTTCTTCCAGATGCCTCATCCCCGAAGGTACCATTCCTCAGAGCGAGGCAGCCGGGGGAGTTACCACGAACACTATCGGAGCCGGAAGCATAAGAGACGAAGAAGCCGCTCCTGGTCAAGTAGCAGTGACCGGACCCGGCGGCGCCGGCGGGAAGACAGCTACCACGTCCGTTCCCGGAGGTGAGGCTTCAGGGGGAAAAACCCCTCCTCGGGGTCGCTCACTCATTTATTTATTCAGCAGAGATTTATTGGTTAGATGCTGAGCGCTTGGGGTAAGGGGCCACTCAGGACTGTTACCAGAATGAGCCATTTGCACTGTGGTGTTAAGAGTGCTATCATAGAGGAAGGGCGTGGTAAGGGGCTGAGGAAGCATCTAGCAGTTTGGTTGGATTGGGGCAGGATGTGTAATTCAAGAACCAGGGTGAAGTGTCTCGGGCGAAGGGAGAGGAAGTGTAAAAGGGTAGGGTCTAGAGATAGCTAAGGACATAACAGACAAGACAAAGTGAGGTCTGCGTGTTCAGCGTGGGAGGGGTGGGTTAAGGATAGTTTGGAGCAGAATTGGATGTCAGTCAGGAACGACTGAGGAAAGAAGTGGCTCTTTGTTCCACCTGTTATGTCCCTAGTGGCAGGCGGGGGGCGGGGGAGGCCCCCAGAGGGAGCGGTTCTGCCTGTGTCCCTTCGGGGGTCTTGGTGGCATGCAGGTGTGGGGATCCTCGTCTGCTCTTAATGATTTCGCTCCTCTGGTCCTTGGTCCTCAGAATGGCCCCATGAGTGTCTGAGAGCAGTTCTTCCAGCATCGTTCTTTGTCCTTGTTGAGGGAGGACCTCGTCCTGTCGTGGGGCAAGGAGTGTGGCCTGAACAGATGCACCTAATGGGTGTCTGTTGTCCAACAGCAGCTACGATGACCGTTCATCGGACCGGCGGGTGTACGACCGGCGATACTGTGGCAGCTACAGGCGCAACGATTACAGCCGGGACCGGGGAGAAGCGTGCTACGACCCGGACTACCGGCACTCCTATGAGTACCGTCGGGAGGACAGCAGTTACCGCAGCCAGCGCGGCAGCCGGAGGAAGCACAGGCGGCGGAGGCGGCGCAGCCGGACGTTCAGCCGCTCGTCTTCGGTGAGTGCTCGCCCAGGCCCTTCCTCTCCCCACTCCTCTCCGGCCCTCTAGGACCCTGGTAAGTGAGGAGCACCCTTGTTTTTAGCTGAGCACTGGGGCAGGAACACTGAGGTGGGCACTGAGTCTCTGCTCTCTCGGAAGCTCTCCAGCTCTCGGAGGGCCCTGGAATCTGCTTTGGAGGTGGACGGGCACGGAGCATTTGTACCCCGGTGCCTTCCTCGGCATGCTGGGCCTGTTGTGTTGGGGACAGCTCCTCTGTCCCAGACGCCTCCACTCTGTAGTGGAGACCTTGCCTGTGAATTGCCTTTCTCCCCCAAGCTCTGGGCTCCACGGCCCCTCAGTAGGTGGGCTCGGGTGGGGGCAAAGGGAGATCGGTGCCTGCCTGGAAGGGCATTGTGTGGAGCATGGGGTTGCGGGTGACACTGGCAACGACACCACTTCTCTGCTCTGCCCGTTCCTCTCCCTGTTCCCGTTTTGGGTTTGGGGACTTGGGATTATGCGCCGCTCTCTCTTCTCACCCCGATCCGCCTTACTGCATCTGACGTGTTCCCTTCCACTGTCCCCCATCATCGTCTGTCCCCCCTGGCTGGGCGCCTGTGACCGGTGACCCCTCCACCACCCACCCCGCCTCCCTCCGGCCCCCGCTCCGACACCTGGCTTGCTCCGACCCCCCCCGCCCCCCGACAGCAGCACAGCAGCCGGAGAGCCAAGAGTGTAGAGGACGACGCTGAGGGCCACCTCATCTACCACGTCGGGGACTGGCTACAAGAGCGATGTACAAGCCAAATCGTAACAATCCTATAGCCTGTAATGGTCCCATAGCCATCCTAACGTCCCGAGCCAACCCAAGTCACAGCCTCTTGCCTTTCCTCAGTGGTGTTGTTTATCTGGGTGGTTTGAGTTGCTGTTGAGAATTGACCTCTGCTGTCCACTCCCAGCTCTCATGGCCCCTGGGTTAAAGGTGGTGGGAATCACACAGGGGTGTTCTTCCCCTGTGACCATCTGTTATCTGTTCCCCCTTCCTTCATCTCACCCCAGGTTGCTGTACCCTTTTTTCTTCCAACTCAGCTCATTCCCCACCTTCTCTCCCTCCCTCTCCCCGACCCTGCTCTGTTTCATTTCAGATGAAATTGTCAGCACGTTGGGAGAGGGGACCTTCGGCCGGGTTGTCCAGTGTGTCGACCATCGCAGGTAACTATAGCCCCTCCCTGCTCCGTACTCCTAGGCGTGGCGAGGTGCTGAGGGTCAGTCTGGGGGTGTTTTTGCTGATTGGCCAAAGGTAGGATTTCTTAATCCCCGGACAGCCCCGTTCATTTTGAGATGTTCTTGATGACCCAGCAAAAACCTCTTCTGGCCACCACAGGGGTGGGGCTCGAGTCGCCCTGAAGATCATTAAGAACGTGGAAAAGTATAAGGAAGCAGCTCGACTTGAAATCAACGTCCTGGAGAAGATCAACGAGAAGGACCCTGACAATAAGAAGTAAGCAGCAGAGGGGTGTGTGGGGGTCTGAGAGGCTCCACTCCTGTACAGGAGAACCCAAACCCTCCCGGCCTGGGTTAGGCAGGCAGGGGAGTCCTGGGCCTTCTCATCCATTCATCTTTTCGTCATCATCTTAGATTAGTAGGACATTAGGGCAGGAAGAGAGGGTGTGTGACATTGTCTAGTCTGTTCCCCTTGTTGTCAGGGCACTTAGATTGCTCTGCACTTTGGCTCCAGCCAGGGTGGCCTCTGTAGAGCTCTGCCCTGGAAATGGCCCTGAGACTGAGAATCAACGTTTTCCGTGAAAAATCACTTGAGCTTTTTGATATCTAGAACCGTGTTGCCGAGGCGACAGACATTTACGTGTAATATTTGTGTCCACGCGCCTTTTGTAAGCCAACGTGGAAGAAGGGCATTAAGGAGACGGCCAGTAGAAACACGGGGCCCACTGGCAGCCGATGGTGAATGGATCTCAGGAGTGGGAGCCGGGGTCAGGGTTTAGGAATGACAGTTTGACAGTTCAGGGTCCACACCGGAGACCGGCACCAACAGCTCTTCAGCAAATGGAGTCTTTTTTAACTATTTAAAATGATGCAGGAAAATGGTGTGAACCTTGGGTGTGCCAGAAAGGCCGTTCGCTGGCCGAACTGAATTTGTTGGTCATACTGCCCGGCAGGTTTTCACCCACGGATGTGGACTCAGCTGCCCTGCAGCCCCTCCTTGTTGGAAGGGTGGTGGGCAGATAGGAGCTCATCAGACCTCCCCCTTCCCTCATCTCTTCTCAGCCTCTGTGTCCAGATGTTTGACTGGTTTGACTACCATGGCCACATGTGTATCTCCTTTGAGCTCCTGGGCCTTAGCACCTTCGATTTCCTCAAAGACAACAACTACCTGCCCTACCCCATCCACCAAGTGCGCCACATGGCCTTCCAGCTGTGCCAGGCCGTCAAGTGTGAGTGGGGCGGGCCGAGATGGACTCTGGGGCAGCCCCTCCCTCTGTTGGGCCTCTTCTGTGTCAGTGAGCAGTGGTGAAGCCCCTAAACCGTCAGCTCGATTGTCTGCAGTTCTTTCATTCACTGTCGTGTTGACACCTCCTTAACTCCTTGAGCAGTGTTCTCACCGTCATCGATTGGTCTTCCTCCACATCCAGCCTAGCAGGAGCTGGAAGAGAAAGCCTTTGAAATCAAAGCATTGATCGGATTACTTCTTTTTTCCTTCATTTCCCTTTCTTGGGAAAGTAGAAGTCAGGTTGCAAGCACAAAGAGACAAAAAGTCTGCCCTAGCTAGAGGCTTACGTTTGTCTGAGCTGAGATGCTCTCTGTTTCCACCAGAGCAGGTGCGGCCAGGGACTAAGGCAAACAAGGGGCCAGATGGGGGGTCCAGACACAAGTACATGGTTCCCCTTGGGTCTTCCTGACTATGCAGTTTCCCAGAGTTGAATTCACGGAACGTCAGCTAGGCACGCACATCAAGGAACAGAACTGCAATGCGTAGCAAACTCTTTGTACGTCAGTTGAGAATCATGTTTGTTCTCTGATGCTGATAAGCATTGTGCTTCTTAGACCAGGCATTTCATTTGGAAGTAGGGCAGAAAGCAGCCTAGTGATTCTGGATCTGCCTCCTCACCAGCTTTGAGCCAGGTGACCAAGCTTGGGGTCACTGGTGCCAGTTAGCCCTGGCCACCTGGAACAACCCTGACCTGGTCTTCTCCCCTGCAGTCCTCCATGATAACAAGCTGACACATACGGACCTCAAGCCTGAAAATATTCTGTTTGTGAATTCAGACTATGAACTCACCTACAACCTAGAGAAGGTAAGATGGACAGGCGGCCGGGCCTTAAAGCCCCTCTCTCCTCCCCTGTTCCTTTCTCCCATGTTCTCTCCCAGTATGGCTCTGACTAGGTAAGCCCGAATACCAAAATAGAGTGAAAGGGAGAGATTTAAGGGACGCTTGGGGGGCTCAGTCAGTTAAGTATCCAACTTTGGCTCAGGTCATGATCATGGTTCATGAGCTCGAGCCCCCGCGTCGGTCTGTGTGCTGACAGCTCGGAGCCTGGAGCCTGCTTCGGATTCTGTGTCTCCCTGTCTCTCTCTGTCAAACACAAATAAACATAAAAAAAAAATTTTTTTTTTAAGATTTAAGAAGATATAATTTGGAAGAGAACTTGGAAGGAGGAGCTCAGAGAACTTTCCAATAGAGAGCAAATGCTTTCAAGATACTTGGTTGGGACTTTTTTTCTCTGTAGGAAAGCTCAGTTCTGGACCTATTTTCAGAAGCACCGTAGTACCAGTGCGTGGGGAATGTCCGCATACGTAGGGACTTGTGTGCTCTCCCATGATCCCACTCCTAAGTTACCTGCAGGATACGGGGAAGCTGTAAAGCAGATTCTCCTTTGTGCATGGGAGCAAGCAGGGGGTGAAGTTGCTTTTTTTCAGGCTTGAAAGCACTCTAAAGAGTAGTGGTAGAATCTTGGTCTCAGGTGGCTGGGTCCATCCTCCTGCTCTGCTCCTAGAAACGAGATGAACGCAGCGTGAAGAGCACAGCTGTGCGGGTGGTGGACTTTGGTAGTGCCACCTTTGACCATGAACACCACAGTACCATCGTCTCCACTCGCCATTACCGAGCACCAGAGGTCATCCTCGGTAAGTGGGGGCGAGTAGGGGAAGGGACTCGTCCAAGGGTGGGCGGTGGGGAGGGTGGGGCCCCCTAAGCGCCGTCTAACACCTTGTTCCTCCCATTCCCACTAGAGTTGGGCTGGTCACAGCCTTGTGATGTGTGGAGCATAGGCTGCATCATCTTCGAGTACTATGTTGGCTTCACCCTGTTCCAGGTAAGCGGTGGAGTGTCTTATGTCCCCACTTGGCATTTTCCTGCCTGGGTTCCTTCTCTGCCAGGGACCTGTCTGCTCACTCCTCCCCTTTGCTAATCATCCCGGAAGCTGGTCCTCAGCAGCCCGTTTGCGGCACCGTGCTCAGTTCTGTCTTCGTTTCGCAGACGCATGACAACAGAGAGCATCTAGCCATGATGGAAAGGATCTTGGGTCCTATCCCTTCCCGGATGATCCGGAAGACAAGGTGAACCTTGAGTTGGGGGGAGCTTAACCCTTTTTCCTCTCTCTCCTCGAAATTGGTCGATTTCACAAATTTTCTTTTTTCTTTGACACCTTCCCTCCTCCCAGCTACTGTAAGATGGGGGAATAAGGGAAATGTCCCCCAACAAAAGGAACCTCCTGATTCCTCAACCTCCCCTTCCCCTCTAGGAAGCAGAAATACTTCTATCGGGGCCGCCTGGATTGGGATGAGAACACATCAGCAGGGCGCTACGTGCGAGAAAACTGCAAACCACTGCGGGTGAGCCAGGCTGGGGATACCTTGCGCCCACTGGCCAGAGGGCATTTCCTTCTTCAGGTGGTTTGCCCCTGGAATGCACTTCACAAGAGAGGGTTAGGAAAGAAGGGGGAAAACTGAAATGCCCCTTTGGGTATCGTAGAGATACGAGGGAGTGGTTTTGTGGAGGGAAGGAGGTTAGATAGCCATGGATTTCTTGAGCCAACCAGAGATCACAGTAATGTCCTGGGTTCTGTAGGTCAGACAGAAAAGAATAAACCACCTTTGAAGAGCTTACATTTTAACGAGGAGCTAAAGAAGATTCATGACGTTGACAAGGATATACAAGCAGAAAGAACCTTCAGAGAGTATGAAGGAGTAATTGTGCTAGTGGGAGGGAGTTGAGCAGTAGTATCCGCAGCGCTCGTAAGGTCGTGTTCCCAATAGCATTCATAACGGCAGAGGCTTGGTCCTCTGAGGTTGAAAGTTAGGGCCTTGAAGAAAAAGGGCAGGAACTGTAAGGCGTCGTGCCTCACCTTTTCCCTGCCCTCCACCACCAGCGGTATCTGACCTCCGAGGCAGAGGAACACCACCAGCTCTTCGATCTGATTGAAAGCATGCTAGAGTATGAACCTGCTAAGCGGCTGACCTTGGGTGAAGCCCTTCAGCATCCTTTCTTCGCCCGCCTTCGGGCTGAGCCACCCAACACCAAGTTGTGGGACTCCAGTCGGGATATCAGTCGGTGACGATCAGGCCCTGGGCCCCCCTGCGTGTCCTGCAGCAGTGGGTGTCCAGTCCAGGACACTGGTGCTTTTTTATATAAGAGAACAGAGCCGGAGCCAGCTCCTTCCTCCTGGCTCCCTGTATACCTGTGAATATGTGAAATAGTGTAAATACGGAAGAACTTGTACCTACTGCTTCGTCCCCAGCCTTGTACAGAATGCTGTTCCTTCCCACACTCTTCCCGCCGTCACCTGCCCCCTCGCTGTTGAGCTGGACAGGGCAGGATGAGGTGACCGGGTGGCATCTATCCCATGTTTTATAAGGAATTTTGTACAGTCTTTGTGAAATAAAAATGACGTGCTTCATGCGACCCCCACCCCTGGAGTTCGAGGTCTGGGACGCTGGGCTGGAGGGATGAGAAGACCGGCCACCCTTCTGAGTTTGTGGACCCAGGGGGTCCATCCTCCCCCTGCACCGTCCCGAGCCCGGCCGCTGGCTCGTCCGGTGTGTCGCGAGAGGGTTGCGGTGGCCGGGGAGTTCCTGTGGGCCAGTCGGGGGCACTCGTCTGAGTGCTGGGGGGGGGGGGGGGGGGGGGGCGGGGCGGGCAGGGGCCCGGGCCAGCCGGACTCCGGTTGCGGAAGCGTGCGTGCGCAGGGCCTGCGGCGGCTCCAGCCGGTTGGCGGGCCCGCCCTCCGACGCGAGGCCCGCCGGGACGTGTAGTTCGTTGCGGGGCGGGGCCGCGGCGTCACGTGGGGCGCTTCCGTCCTCGCCCGTAGCGGAGGCGCAGGCGCAGCCGGCCGCCGCTGCGGGGATCCTCGGGACCCTTCCGGTCTCCGCGGCCAATCCGTGCACGGCGGAGCGGGCGGACCGACGGGAGCGGAGGGAGCTCCGGGAGCCGCCGCCGCCGCCGCCGCCGCGCAGGGGCGTGGAGGGCAGGGGCGGCCCAGGCCGCAGTTGCAAACATGGCTCAGAGCAGAGACGGCGGAAACCCCTTCGCCGGGCCCGGCGAGCTTGACAACCCCTTTCAGGTGACGCCGGCCTTGTTTCGGTAGCTCGGCCGACTCCTCTCGCTTCTGGACGGGCTAACTTGTTGTATTCCCATTCCTGACATTTGTGCCGGGGGAGGGCCGCCACGTGGGGGTGACGGTGACTCCAGACCAGTGAGCACGCGGGGGGCGGGCCGTGCCCCTGTAAGGAGCTGGTGCTAACAGAGCGCGGTGAAGGGTTTGGGGCAAATGTTGGGGCAACGGCGTGGCCTCCAACGAGCCACAGGCATTAGGAGAGGCCCCCGTCAGTTCCCCCAGAGGCACCAGAGGCACCAGGCGCCCGCTGAGCCGCAGCTCTCTGCCCGCAGGACCCAGCTGTGATCCAGCACCGACCCAGCCCGCAGTATGCCACCCTTGACGTCTACAACCCTTTTGAGACCCGGGAGGTGAGGTTCTGGAGAGCATAGGATGACAAGGAAGGGGAGGGTGTGCCAGTAAGCTCACTCTGTCGGGATACAGGGGACTTTTCTGCATGCAAAGGAAGGGACACTGTGATCTTAACTCCCTGAGAGAGGCCGGTCTGCCCTGGGCTGCCTAATCCTTCTGGAGACACCAGAGTCAATGATCCCGTTGGAGCTCTCAGTGGTAGTCCTGGCGGGGGGTGGGGGATGGCTGGAGACTGACAGGGCCTGAACCAAGGCTGTGTTTGGGGAGGCTTCTTTGAACAAAATAAATTATGGGACTGGTTGGAGTTGAGTAAACGAGTTATGCTTAGGTGTGCCTCCAGAAGGCAAGCAGTGAGGGCTGGACCTGTTGTTCCACTGGAGTAGAAAGTGCCGAGACTTTAAAAGAGAAAGAGGGGCGCCTGGGTGGCTCAGTCGGTTAAGCCTCCGGGTTTGGCTCAGGTCACGATCTCACGGTCGGTGAGTTCAAGCCCCACGTCGGGCTCTGTGCTGACAGCACAGAACCTGGAGCCTGCTTTGGATTCTGTGTCTCCCTCTCTTTCTCTGCCCCTTCTCCCCCCCTCCCCCACCACCCCTGTCCTCCACGCTTTCTCTCTCAAAATGAATAAACATTAAAAAAAATAATAATAAAATAAGAGCCAAGAGCTTTAAAAAGTGGAGGGGGTGGGTTCGGTGGATGAGTGTCTTGAGTCCCGGCTAAGGAATTGGATGTGAGGGGTGGTGAGGGCTGACCGATTTGGCTCTCTGTGGGGGAGGGGGCGGGGAAGGGGACCCAGATGCAGAGGTAGACAGTCTCCGGATACCTGCGTCGGGAGGGATTAGGTGATCCCTAAGGCCTTTTCCAAAACCAACAGCCCCCACCAGCGTATGAGCCTCCGGCCGCGGCCCCGTTGCCTCCCGCCTCGGCTCCCTCGTTGCAGTCCTCCAGAAAGCTCAGCCCTACAGAACCCAAAAACTATGGTTCCTACGGCACCCAGGTAAGCAGCAGGTGCGAGTGGGGGTGGGCTGTGGGGGCCAGACCTGGGCCCAGGGCTCACATCTCTCCCCCCTCGCCCCGCACACACTGGGCAGGCCTCAGCTGCAGCAGCCACAGCCGAGCTGCTAAAGAAGCAGGAGGAGCTGAACCGGAAGGCCGAGGAGTTGGATCGGAGGGAGCGGGAGTTGCAGCACGCCGCCCTGGGGGGCGCAGCCGGTAAGCGGTCCGTGGGCGGGGCGTGTTCCACACTTTTAAGGAGCAAAACGAATGTGAGCGAGTGGGCTCCGGAGCCACAGTGCTGACTTTGAATTTGGGCACTAATTGAATTTGGGTACTCCCTGCCTATGAGCGCTTAGGTAAGTTACTTAATCTTGAGTGCCTCAGTTTTCTTACTTTTTTTCCTAACATTTGTTTATTATTGAGAGACAGAGACAGAGCATGAGCAGGGGAGGGGCCGAGAGATGCGGAGACACAGAATGTGGAGCAGGCTTCAGGCCCCGAGCTGTCAGCACAGAGTCCGGCGCAGGGCTCGAACCCACAAACTGTGAGATCACGACCTGAGCCGAAGTCAGACACTCAACCGACTGAGCCACCCAAGTGCCCCTCAGTTTTCTTACTTTTTGAAAAAATACTTACTTATTTAAGTGATCTCTACACCCAGCATGGGGCTTGAACTCACGACCCTGAGATCAAGAGTCACACACTCTTACGGCTGAGCCAGCGGGTGCCCCTGTTTCCTTGTTTGTAAAACAAAGATAACCTAACGTTTGTGCTTGTTGGACAGGACTGTTGTGAGAGGGAAACAAGGCCATCCATGCAAAGTGCTTGACAGTCCTTCGAAGTCGCAAATAATAGAAAACACTGTCAGCCTTGTTTTTGCCACTCTCTTCTGTCTCCTCGGACCCTGAACTGGAGATGGAAGAGAGGACCTGGGGTGGAAGGGAGGATGGTGATTCCTTTGTTGGTCTTTGCCTCATTTCTGGGGTCTTCCCACTCTCTCTGTGCCTTACAGCTCGACAGAACAATTGGCCCCCTCTACCTTCTTTTTGCCCAGTCCAGCCCTGCTTTTTCCAGGACATCTCCATGGAGATCCCCCAAGAATTTCAGAAGACCGTATCCACCATGTACTACCTCTGGATGTGTGAGTAGTGACAAGCCTTTTCTGGAGGAAGAGTGCTGGTAGTACCTTTACGTCTTTCCTGCCCCAGTGCCCACTCTCCGAGAACTCAGCATTTCATCTCTGCTCGACTTTTGAGGGGTTTTTTTGATGTTTATTTTTGAGAGAGAGTGTGAGCAGGTGAGGGGCAGAGAGAGAGAGAGAGAGGGAGACACGGAATGCGAAGCAGCTCCAGGTTCTGAGCTGTCAGCACAGAGCCTGATGCAAGGCTCGAACCCATGAAAGGTGAGATCATGACCTGAGCTGAAGTCATACGCTCAAGCCGACTGAGCCACCCAAGTGCCTCTCAACTTCTGAGTTTAAGGCTAATTTCACCAGGAGTTTTCCTGGGTGACTCCTTTTGTAGTATCTAGAAGCTGTTCTCCAGCCTCCTAGCAAAAGTGTGTTCTTGTCTTCCCCCGCCTCTTGTTCCGGTGCGTAAACATTTTCTGAGTCCTTTAAATGTCTTTGCAAAGAGACCTGTCTCCCCTGTTGAGTTGAGGATTTGGTGAAGGCAGGAGTCCCTTTCCTTACTCTGCCGTATTTGCCGAGGAGGGCGTGGGGGGCCCCTACGGGAAGGGGGGCTCTCGTTGCCATCCGGGCTCACCATCCTGCACCTCCGTCCCTCAGGCAGCACGCTGGCTCTTCTTCTGAATTTTCTTGCCTGCCTGGCCAGCTTCTGCGTGGAGACCAGCAATGGCTCGGGCTTTGGGCTCTCTATCCTCTGGGCCCTCCTTTTCACACCCTGCTCCTTTGTGTGCTGGTACCGGCCCATGTATAAGGCCTTCCGGTAAGCTGAGGCCAGGGGTGGTGGAGAACCTTAGATGGGCCCCACGTCTGCTGCTCCTGCCCTAACTCTTCTCCCACCCTCCCCATTTTTTCTGTCCCGCAGGAGCGACAGTTCATTCAATTTCTTCGTTTTCTTCTTCATTTTCTTCGTCCAGGATGTGCTCTTTGTCCTGCAGGCCATTGGCATCCCAGGTTGGGGGTTCAGGTCCGTGAAGCTGCCATCCACCCTCTCCCTTTCCCTCATTCCGCCAGACCAAGTCAGCCCTGGGTACTGGGGTAGGGGTTGTTCAGGAGGAGGAGGTGTGGTGTTTTACGCTTGGGAGGTGCTAGCTTCACGAGAGAGATAGGACCTACTTCCAGGATAGAGAGCCCAGTCAGAATTCTAGACAGGCATAGGTTTGGGGGAGGAAAGGTGCATGTGGCCAACCTGAGACGGCTTCCTGGGGGAAGCATGCGTAAGCACTTTTGAAGAGGGGACGGAGACCCCCTCAACAGAAAGGCCTGTTTGGAGCGAGGATGTCTGGAAAGGCTTGGAGAGCCCGCAGCCAGTCGTTCAGAAGCTGGAAGTGAACTTTGAAGAGAGTGGATGTAGTTTGGGATCCTGGTACTTGGAGAGCCCCCAGGCTGACAGGGGAGCGACCCCTGGTGGGATGGGTGGGAATAGGGCACGTTTGCTCCCTAACCAGCCAAGAAACGGGGAGGACTGAGGCCCTGCCGGGAGTGGCCCCTCTTCACCGCCGCCCCCTTCCCCTCCTGGCAGTGGCTGGATCTCCGCTCTGGTGGTGCTGAAGGCCAACCCGGCGGTGGCCGTGCTCATGCTGCTGGTCGCCCTGTTCTTCACTGGCATCGCTGTACTGGGGATTGTGATGCTGAAGCGGGTGAGAGGCTGTGTTCGAGGTGGGGAGGTGGGCGGGAAGAGTGAGATCATGGGCCCCGAGGGGCCTGGGAGGGGCGGTCATTCTGGAGGAAGTCGGGAGGGCCTGGCTGACCGGAGGCTTCTCTGCTAATGGACCTCTGGGGGGAGGGGGGGTGGGGGGTGTGCGTGTGTGTGTGTGTGTGTGTGTGTGTGTGTGTTTTGGGAGCGAGCCAAGGACGAATAGCTAGAGCGGCAGCGAGTGCTGGTGGTGCTGTCGCGCACGGTAATGACCGCGCCATGTACTTGCAGATCCACTCCTTGTACCGCCGCACAGGTGCCAGCTTTCAGAAGGCCCAGCAAGAGTTTGCCGCTGGGGTCTTCTCCAACCCTGCGGTGCGAACCGCAGCTGCCAACGCAGCCGCCGGGGCTGCCGAAAATGCCTTCCGAGCCCCCTGACGCCCGTCGGGGCTGCCCTGGCCCTGCCGCTCGGGGGAGCTCACTTAGCCCCCCTCCCTGAGGTCTCTGGGACTCGGTGAGGCGCGCTGCTCGAGGCCTTCTTTCTAGTGCCCCCCGCTCCCACGGCCGTGACTGCTGACCCTGACTTCGGGATGCGGGGAGCCCACTGTGACCCAGTCTCCGCTTGCCCCGCCACCCCCCAATTAGGCCACACTACTGCCAGCTCTTACACACCCCAACCCAGCGTCCCTCTGCTGTGCCAAGGCTGTTGCTTCGGTTATTTAAATAAAAAGAAAGTGGAACTGGAACTCAAATCCCCGTTTCCGGCGTCTTTATTGGGAACCAGGTCTTTGGGAGAGAAAGCGGAGTGCGGCGGCGGGGTCTGAGGCGGAAGCAGAGCGTGAGCTTCGAAGGGAAGGCCGGGCGCGGGCGGCTTCGCCACCGACGGCCAAGGCGCCGCCGCCCCTGCCGGGGGCCCGAGGGGCTGGGCGGGGCCGGCGCGGGCGCCCGTTCCCGGGGTGCCCCGCGCCGGCCCCGCCCCCGCGGGGCTCCCCCTCCCCGCCCCTGCGCGGGGCCTGCGGGCGGACGCCGACTCCCGGGGTGCACCGCGCAGGCTCCGCCCCGCCCCCGCCCCCACCCCCACCGCCCCCTCTGCGCGGGGCCTGCGGGCGGACGCCGACGCCCTGGTCGCACCGCGCAGTCCCGCCCCCGCCCCGCCCCGCCCCGCCCCGCCGCGGGGCAGGACCTGCTGCCGCCCGGGACTGGGGAGCGCAGCGAGTCGCGCGGGGGGAGCGGGGCGGGCGGCCGGGCAGCCGGCGGCGCCCCGGCCTCTCCCCGCCAGGCGGTCTCAGGCCCCTGGGACCCCTCCCCGCTTCTTCCCACCCTCCCCGTCCTGCCCCGCGTTCCCGACCGCCGCCTCTCCTCACGCCTGGACCTGCCCTTCTCGGCGCCCCCGTTCTCCAGGGAGATGCGATGAGCCGGCGCCCCCGCGTCCTCATCGCCGTCCCGGGCACGGTGCCCGTCCGGTGCCCGTGGTGGGGAGGGAGCCCCCCTCGACCCCTTCGTGACGCCCCTCCCTTGGGCCCCCGCCCAGCTGGAGGCCCTGGGCCATGCCCCAGGGGACCCATCCGGGAGGTCGGCTCTAGAGCGAGGAGGGTGGAGAAGAGAGAGGACGGGGCCTTGGGCGCCTCTGAGATGCTCCCAAGCGCCGGTGGAGCCCGAGTGAGGCGCAGGCAACCGCGCGGCAGGCATGATGCCCTCGCCCAGTGACTCCAGCCGCTCGCTGACCAGTCGACCCAGCACCCGGGGCCTTACCCACCTCCGCCTCCACCGACCCTGGCTGCAGGCCCTGCTCACGCTGGGGCTGGCTCAGGTGCTCCTGGGCATCCTGGTGGTCACCTTCAGCATGGTGGCCTCCTCCGTCACCACCACCGAGAGCGTCAAGAGGTCCTGCCCGTCTTGGGCTGGATTCTCGGTGAGTTGGGTGCACGGTGGTTGGGTGGGGTAGGCTCCTGGGGCCCCACCCCTCCACCCTAGCTGCCAGTCCAGGAGCTGGTCCCTCCTCCCTCCTCTGGGCTTCTGGTTTTCCTATAGAGCTGGGCGCACCCTGTGGTGAGGGGTCACTCGGGTGCCTCCCCCTGCCAGGCTGAGCCTGTACCCACTCTGTCCCCAGCTGGCGTTCTCCGGGGTAGTTGGCGTCGTGTCTTGGAAGCGGCCATTCACTCTAGTGGTAGGTGTTTAGGGTCTGGTGCCCACCGGGAGGCAGGTGCCCAGCACCCGAGGGGAGGCCCACAGACGCCCGGGAGAAGCGAACTGGTTGTGCAGTTTGTGCCTGCCAGGCATGAATGTCTGTGAAGGAGGGCCCCCCCCCCGTGGTAGAGGGTGCCCACCCGTGGTACAGGGCACCTCTGAGGGCCCCAGCCCTGAGTGTGCACCTGATTCCCCCAGGTCTCCTTCTTCTCCTTGCTTTCGGTGCTCTGTGTCATGCTCAGCATGGCTGGCTCTGTTCTCTCCTGTAAGAACGCTCAGCTGGCCCGAGACTTCCAAGACTGCTCCATGGTGAGACTGAGAAGGGAGGGTCAGAAAGAACTGGTTGGGGGAGGTATGCAGGACCCCTGGGTTTGTCCTGACTCAGGCTGCCTCACCCTCCCCACTCCCACTCAGGAAGGGAAGGTCTGTGTGTGCTGCCCCTCCATTCCCCTGCTTCGGCCCTGTCCAGAGTCGGGGCAGGAACTGAAAGTTGCCCCCAACTCCACCTGTGACGAAGCCCGAGGGGCCCTCAAGGTGAGCATGCGCACCCCACCTCAGCCGTTCCTTTCTCCCCCACCATCCTGGTTTTCACCTTTGCCTCACGGGCCCAGAACTCGGGGGATTTACCCTTCCCTGGGCCCCTCTCCCATCCGTCTTCCTCTTTCCTCCAGAACCTGCTCTTCAGCGTCTGCGGGCTCACCATCTGTGCCGCCGTCATCTGTACCCTCTCAGCTATTGTCTGCTGCATCCAAATCTTCTCCCTGGACCTCGTGCACACGGTGAGGGGGAGCTGGGGTCAAAGCCAAGCAGGTACGATGGGGGCAGGGGCGAATGTGCTGGGACCGGGCTCGAGGGGATGGGGGCTACGGCACTGGCTTCTGCGCGCTGGAGGCTGCAGGCCATTTATTAGGCACGTCTAGCATCTAGCGTAGCGGTGTCGAGGGCGTCCGAGGGAGGATGAGGGGGAGAAGGACGGGGAGTGGGGAAGTATGTGACCCAACAGTGAGAGTACAAGTTGGGCGGAGTCCAGAAGGAAGGTCCTGGTGGGGATGAGGATAAAGGGTCAGTGTCGAGGAGCAGAGGACAGGTGGCAGTTCTGGACAGAGATGGGGCCGTAGAGCCAGGACTTTCTAGACGTTAGAGGAAGAGCTGGTGCTGGCTGGGGGAGGGGCCGGAGCCCAGCTGCTGAGGGGGCAGGGCCAGGACGCCGTGGAGGGGTGCAGGAGCCTAGGGGCTGTGTTCCCAGAAATCGGCCTTGCTGACCTGCTTGCTCCCCAGCAGCTGGCCCCAGAGCGCTCAGCCTCAGGCCCCTTGGGGTCTCTGGGCTGTACGTCCTCGCCGCCAGCCCCTCTGCTACACACCATGCTGGACTTGGAGGAATTTGTACCGCCGGTGCCCCCCCCACCTTACTACCCCCCCGAGTATACCTGCAGCTCGGAAACAGACGCCCAGAGGTGAGGCCTGGCAGAGTCCTGCGGGGGTGGGGGGGGGGCAATGCAGCCACCTGGGTTGGCGGGGAGGGAGCTTTGTGGAGTAGGAGTGCTCTGCCAGGCTCCTTCCTCTGCCTCCCCCTCCCAGCATCACCTACAATGGCTCCATGGACAGCCCGGTGCCCTTGTACCCTACTGATTGTCCCCCTTCTTATGAGGCCGTCATGGGGCTACGAGGAGACAGCCAGGTGAGAGCGGGTCTCGGTGTGGCCTGGGGAGCTGGGACAGAGCCTGAAAAGCTCAGTGAGCTGTTGTGCCTGGACAAAGAAAACAGTAGTGCTCATGGTCTTTGTCACCCCGGCACGTCCAGGGTCATCTTTGATCTCTCCGTGGTAAGGTCGGGAGGGAGCAGGAAGTACCATTTCTATTTTAAAGATGTGGAAACTGAGGCCCACATAGCTGACCCGCACAAAGTGACAAAGCTGGACCGGAATCTGGGTGTCCGGAGCTCTGTCCCGCACACGGGGTGGCCAGATCGGCGTGCAGGGCTGGCCCCTCGACACTCGTGTTTTCCGCAGGCCACTCTGTTTGATCCACAGTTTCACGACGGCTCCTGCATCTGTGAGCGCGTGGCCTCCATCGTAGACGGTGAGCAAAAAGGGGGGAGGCGAGCACGGGCCGGGCGGCCTGGGACGGCCGAGCAAGCTGGGGCCCGCCGGGCGGCTCCGTGGAGCCCTGGACTCGAGCTGCCTCCTTGGAGGCGGAACCGTTGGCAGAGTGGCCCCTGATGGGCCGGTACCGCCCCGCGCCCCCTGCCGCCCACAGTGTCCATGGACAGCGGCTCTCTGGCGCTGTCCGCCATCGGTGACCTCCCCGGGGGCTCGAGCCCGTCGGAGGACTCGTGCCTGCTGGAGCTGCAGGGCTCCGTGCGCTCCGTCGACTACGTGCTCTTCCGCTCCATTCAGCGTAGCCGCGCCGGCTACTGCCTCAGCCTGGACTGCGGCCTGCGCGGCCCCTTCGAGGACAGCCCCCTGCCGCGGAGGCCCCCCAGGGCCGCCCGCTCCTACTCCTGCTCCGCCCCCGAGGCCCCGCCCCCTTTGGGGGCCCCCACGGCCGCCCGCAGCTGCCACCGGCTGGAAGGCTGGCCTCCCTGGGTGGGACCCTGCTTCCCCGAGCTGAGGCGGCGGGTCCCACGGGGCGGCGGCCGGCCGGGGGCGGCAGCGGCCCCCCCTCCCCGCGCCCCCACTCGCCGCTTCAGCGACAGCTCAGGTTCCCTCACCCCCCCGGGGCACCGGCCTCCGAATCCGGCTCCCCCGCCACCGCTGCTGCTGCCACGGTCCCACAGTGACCCGGGCATCACCACCTCCAGCGACACCGGTGAGCATCCACCCCCCCGCCCCCCCGCCCCCGTCCCCCACCCAGGGTTCAGGAGCAGGCGGGCGGTCAGGGGAGTCTGGGGCCAGTGATCCCGCCAGGATCTGGGACACCGTTGAGGTGCCAGAGGCGGAAAAAAGGGGGAGTTCGCTCCTGCCCGGGGCACTTCTGGAGTGTTCGCTTCCCGAAAACGCACCATCATAACTGAGTGGCTAAAAGAGAGGATTTCTGAAACCCGATTCCATGACTGGGCCGGAGTTAGTTACCCCTCCAGGCCTCAGCTCCCTACCCCCTCCCCTAGAGGTGTTCGGCAGCACAGCAGGCGCTCATCACTGCCCTCGGGGCTCCGGGAACTGAGGGGGTTGCGGCCACCAGCGAGACCACCTTAGTTCCTGTCCGGTGGGCAGGCTGCTGAGGACGGGGCTTGGGGGCTGGAGCTCTCTCCCCGAGGGTGGTGCGACCAGTGGGTGTGTCCACTGGGCACCTGCACCGTCTCCATCTCCTCCCCAGCTGACTTCAGGGACCTTTATACCAAAGTGCTCGAGGAAGAAGCTGCTTCCGTTTCCTCTGCAGATACAGGTCAGGCTGTGGTTGGTGCCCAGGGGCCAGGCGGTAGGGGAGTGCTGCCTGGCCCTATCTGTACCTCCCTTCCCATCTTCTCTCTCTTCTTCCCTCTCTCTCTCTCTCTCTCCAGGGCTCTGCTCTGAAGCCTGCCTCTTCCGTCTGGCCCGCTGCCCTTCTCCCAAGTTGCTACGTGCCCGCTCAGCCGAGAAACGGCGCCCTGTGCCCACCTTTCGAAAGGTCCCCCTGCCCTCGGGCCCTGCACCTGCCCACTCCCTGGGAGACCTGAAGAGCAGCTGGCCAGGCCGGGGCTTGGTCACTCGTTTCTTCCAGATGTCCAAGAAGGCCCCAGACCCCAGTGGCAATGGGGCCCATGGGCTTAAGCAGGTAGGAGTTAGGGGAGTCTGGGAAGATAACCCAGGAAAGCCTGGGGCTTCAGGCTGAACCACACTGATGGCCTCTCCTGCGTCCCCCTCTAGGTGCCCCACAGCCCGTGGGGCCGGCCAGGCCGAGAGAGCCTCCACCTTCGAAGCTGTGGCGACCTGAGCTCCGGCTCTTCCCTGCGGCGCCTTCTGTCTGCTCGCAGGCTGGAGCGTGCCACCCGCCCCCACAGCGTCAGCCTCAACGGGGGCAGCCGGGAGACAGGGCTCTGACCTGGGCTTCCTGCCACTGTGAACGGATCCGGGTGAATGCTGGGGCCGCAGGCCCCAGCTGGTTGGGACCAACAGCCCCCAGCGCCCCACGCACTGGCTGACACAAAAAGAAACCCGCCGAACACCCCCAGAAGTATCCCTTTGCCTCCTACCTCCGGGGGCTCCTGCTGCTTGGCTGTGCCCCTCTGGACCAGGGGAGCTGCTGTCCTGTGCTGCATGGGCATTCAGGCTGTGGGGGAGAGGCCCCCGCTTACAGCATTGGAAGAGGAGATAAAGTCCTATCCCCCAGCACGAAAGAGCTCTCTCTGATTTGACAGGGACACTATGGCCAGGGCAAAGGCGTGGCCCAGTGCTTAAGCACAGGGGGCTGTGTGCCTGTGTAATGGGGTGGTAAGGCATGAAGAGTCCAAAAAATCTGGGGGACTCTCAGCCCTGCCACCTCTAGCTGCATGACCTTGGGCGAGTTATTTAACCTCAATTGCCTGATCCATAGAACATTGTGAAGATGAATGTTTGTAAAGCTCTGAATACACGGAATAAGCCTTCAATAAATTTCAATTTTCCCCTTCTCTTCTGGATCATCTTGGTCACCACTGAAATTTGTTCTGGCATCCTTCATAGTTAAGAAAATTGCCTCAAGACATTTATTTCCAGCTATCTGTGTTTCTGCTCCTTTCCATAGCAAAACGTTTTCTCTCTTCCTGCCCTCCACTTCTTGAACACTCCAGTCAGGTCCCATCCCCACCCCTCCCCAGGCACTGCTCTCGAAAAAGTGTTCCGTAGCCAAAAAGGTATCAGACCCAGTGGCCATTCCCCTGCCTGCATGTCACTTGACCCCTGAGAAACGTTTAACCCGGATAATCAGCATCTTTCCCCTTGAATTTTGCCCTTTGAAGACCTCGTGCTCTCCCATTTTTTCCCTCTACCCTTTCGGTTTCCTTTGCCAGTTCCGACACCTCCGCTGAGCGGTTTAATGCTGGAGGACCCCAGGGCTCTCCCCTTGACCCTCTTCCGTTTTCTGTCTGCAAGAGGCACTCCCAAAACCTGTGGCTTTAAATAATCTACGTGTCCACGGACAACTCTCCTTGGCTCCTCCACGAGCTCCAACCTCCAACTTGACATCTCTGCTTGGATGTGTAGGGGACCTTTCAGACTCAACGTGGCCACAGGTGAACCCTTACATCCCATCCCCAGCACCTGTTCCTCCACTGTTCCCATCTCGATCACCAGCACCACCGCTCAGCCGGCTGCACATTCCAGAAGCTTAGGAATCATTCTGATTTCATCTTTTCCCTCATCCAACACACCCAATCCTATCCTGAATTCACGCGTGTTTCACCACCTACCTAGTTCAAGCCACCCCCCTCCCTCCCAGCCTCTGGTCTCTTTCCACTCTTGCTAAAATCCATTCTCCGCTCGGCAAAGTGATAAGAAATCATGTCACATCGAGTCCTGCCGAAGTCTGATGGCTTCCCGCTGTATTTACAATGGTCTCCAAACTCGCCAGCACACGATGGGGTCAGGCACAGCCGGTCTCGCTGCTCCGGAAAACTGCCTCACACGAGCGCTCCGCCCCTCCTTCCCCTGCACACCTGTGCCCTGTGGCCGTGCCCCCCCTCACCTTACTGGGCATCCCTGCTGCGTCAGTGCCACGTAGTTCTGCGCACTTGCCACTACCCAGCATCAGCTTGCTTTTGTTTTTGCTCACTGCGCTGGGTCTAATTGTCAAGTTACTGGAGCGGTGCTCGGGCAGCCACAGGGCGCGTACGAGGGCGGGGAGCAGGGCGGCGCGCTGCGCGCACGCGGCGTCAGGCGGCCAAGCTTCTGGAACAACTCCCCGGCACGACGAGCGGCCTCAGGCAGTGCTGGGGCGTGGCCGGACGGCCACGCGGTGGGAGGAACTGGGCACTGGGGTTCCCGCGGGACAGTTCCCGGGCGCTGACTGTTCCCTACCCCGAGGCTCCCAAAGGAGCCAGCTAAGGAACGCAGCCCAGCCCCGGCACGCTGGACTCGGCGGGGGACTCCGCCCCCCGTCGCCCGTTACAGTGCGCTGTCGCCGGGCGCCCGGGAGCATGCGCGCTTCTCGCCTTCCGCGCCCTCTTTCGCGTACACTCCCCAATACGCTTGCGCCCCATCGGGACTATGGCTGGCCAGCGAGAGCAGTCCGTCCCCGAGACGGCCAATAGGCGCGCGGAACGGGCCCGCGGCCGGCCTCCCGGCTATTCGAGGTCCCGCCCACGTACCGCCCCCCACATCCCGCGGCTGCGCGCAGAGGGGCTGCCGACGCCCAGAGCCCAGGCTCTTTGGGCCGCCGTTCCCGCGGTGCGAGCAGCGGAGGGGTTTCCCTTCGCCTCCGGTTGAGGTTTTCTTGAGAGGTGGAGTGGGAAGGAAGTCTGTAAAAGTTATCCATTCCTTAGTCATTCGACAAATGTACACTGCGCACGGGACCAGTGCCAGGCACTGTGCGGACACCGGTAATAAGGCACCCGGCATAGGGCGCGGGGACAGGGTACAGGGACAGGGCGCCAGGGTAGACAGCGGGGATAGCGCGTAGGGACAGGGCGCCAGGGAGGCCGGGGATAGGGAGCAGGGATAGGGCGTGGGGATAGGTCTTTGGCGATAAGGCACCAGGGATAGGGTGCGGATAGGGCACCGGGGATAGGGAGTGGGCATAGGGCCTCAGGACAGGGAGCTGCGATAAGGTACCAGGGCATCAGGCCCAGGGGATAGGGCGGGGCACCAGACACACCCTATTGTGCCTACCCTATTGTGCTTACCCTGGGACACAGCAATTACAATGGGACACATTGGTACAGTTAAGTCCAACGGTGGTGAGCTACACAAAAGACGTAAAGGCTGTGATCTCGTGTTACAGGAGGGGTGTGGGAGCTTGCGTGGAGACAGAATTTCTAAGAAAATGGCATATGAGCAGAGTTCTGAAAGAAAGATGAACAGGCATAAAGGAGGCCAACCGGAGGAGAAGAGTGTTGCATGCTGAAGGAAGAGCCTGCAGAAGGGACTTAGAGCAAAGGGGAGGAGGCTGGTCTCTCTGCCTTGGCACCTGCCCCTTATAGTCTGATTTCTACACAGCAGCCAAAGTGATCTTTTAAAAATATAAATCTAATCTTGTCACTTCCCTGCACCAAACTCTCCAGTGAATTTCCATCTTAGAACAAAAGTTGGACTCATTATTGTGGTCACCGAGGCCCTACAAAATCTGGAGCCAACCAGACTCACTGGTTCTCACTCTCTCCCTCACTGGTTCTGACCAGCCCACTCTAGCTTTTGTTTTGCTTCGTAATTCTTACGGTCACCCGAAACCTTCTGTTTTTCTCCCTTCCACCCTCACTTGAATATGAGCTCCGTAGGGCCAGGGACTTCATCATCCTCCTCATTGCCATATCCCCAGGCTCGAGAAGAGAACAGTATCGACACCAGTATCGACACCAGTATCTGGCACCTAGCAGATACTCAGTTATTTGTTGGGGCATAAGGTGCGAGTGGAGAGGTGAGAAAGGAGGGGGAGCAAGGGCCAGGGCCCATGACCCCTCTTAAGGGCGGAGTGGAGCCATGGAAGGATCTAAGGGAGGAGAGAGAGTGGAAGCTTCAGAATTTGTGTTTTAGTTAGAACATCCAGTTCTCGGAGAATGGATTATAAGAGAAAAGTGGAGGTTAGGAGACCACGAGAGAGACGTTTCAGTAGTTTAGAAGAGAAATGATGGGGGTACGGGTACAGAGAGAGAACAGAGTCAAAGATGAGCCCCAGGTTCTGGGAGGAAGGGGTTCCATTCCTGGGGAAAGAAAGCACAGGAGGAAGAGCAGAGTTGGCTGCAGGGCACAGTGACCTCGTGATTGTCCTGCTGATGGCGTCTGTGAGACACCCAGAGGGAAGGTCTGGAGGGCAGAGTCCCGTCACAGAGTCGATCCCAGGAGAAAGACTGGGACCGGAGGTGGAGATTTGGGAACCAAAAGCAACTAGAAAGGAATCAAAGCCATGGGGTTGTCTCTTTGGAGAGAGCATGACGTATGAGGAGAGAAGGCCTAGACCAGGCCCCCGAAAGGGACACCTAGACAGAAGGGGGGGGGGGCTGCCTACAAAAGAGAAGGAGCAGCCAAAGGAGTGGGGGGACATCCGAACGTGGAGTAGAGGTTGGAGTCGTGAAAACGGGAGCAGGCTTCCGGAAGGGGGGAGTCCTGTGTCGACTGAGGTGAAGGGTCAAGTCAAAGAAGGGCGAACCCTACCCATGGGACTTAGCAACAGAGAGACCATTAGTGACCTTGGCAGGAGCAGGTCTGGAGCAGAGAGAGGGTCCAGAGCAGGCCCGCGGAACGCAGGAAGTGTGAGAGGCGTGTAGCAACTCGTTCAGGAAGTCTGGCCACAAATAACCCCATCGCGTGCGTTGCCCCGTGAGATCCTCGTCACAGCCGCCAAGGCAACAGGAGATGAGGAAATTCGGGCTCTCAGAAGTCAGGTCGCTCCCCAGTGTCTCAGATCTGGTGAGTGACTGAGTGAGGCTTCCGGTCCTGAGCAGGCTCCCCGGGGTCCCGGCTCAAATGCCCTTCCACTTTGCCCCTCCATCTTGGCTCTCTTTAGGGGACAGGGGCACACGGGGGGCAGCGGAGGGAGACTTAAGGGTTTCGGACACAAGACGCCTCGGACCGTCCCTGGAGGGAAGACCGGCTGAGGAGCAATAAAGTACTGATTCCGCCCTGAGGTTTCCATGGAACTTTCCAGTCCACAGACATTCTTATCTTCCGTGAGCCTCATCACAACCTTGCACGAGAGGCTCGGAACGGTAGGGAATGTGCGGGCAGGTTCGCTGGTGTTCGCTGTTTGAACCCCTCCTCCCTGCAGCCTTGACCGCACCTCTCTGTCGGGCCTTCCTCGAAGCCTGACCCCCGCGTTCAGTTAGTCCCCCTCGGCCTGCGCGGTGGGGTCAGCGCTGCGGTGCTGGCTCAGCCAGACTATTTTTGTCCTTTGCTTGTCGCTTATATTTAGCTCCCAGTCACCTTCTCTGGTGCTCAGCTAAGTCTTTTAAAAGTGCTGTGCAAAGGGGACAGAGGGATGCGTCCGCGGCCACCTCGTGCGCCCCTCGTGGCCGCTGCCAGCAGGCCGGCGTGCGGGCGGGGACTCCCCCAGGGCCGCGGTCCTCAGTCGCCCCCTAGGGGCGTTCGCAAAATCTGTGTCTTTGGCGCGGTCCCGGTCGGGAGGCGGTCAGAGGTGTCGGCGGTGCGAGGGCAGGAAGGGCAGACGAGCCAGATGGCGCAGGGTCGCCCCGCGGCGGGAACGACTGCCGCTCGTTCCGCGGGACGTTGGAATGTTCTGCTCAACAACACGTGCAGAGCAAAAATCAGATTTCAGCCTTGCAGGGGCGCGTGGGGGGCGGGGGGCGGTGCTCCGTCGGTTAAGCGTCCACTTCCGCTCAGGCCACGATCTCACGGTTCCTGGGTTCGAGGTCCCCTGTGCTCTGTGCTGATTCCGTGTCTGCTTCGGATTCTGGGTCTCCCTGTCTCTCTGCCCCTCCCCCGCTTGCACTCTGTCTGTCTCTCTCAAAATTAAAGACAAAATTCAAAAAAAACCTTTAAGCCTTTCAATTTAAGCAAGCCTTTATTACATAATAACGCAGAGAAGTTTTACGCGAAGTTTTGTTGTTGTTGTTGTTGTTTGGGGTTTTTTTGGATAGAGCCCAACAATTTAGGAGAAGATCGTGGCGGAGAGGGAAGCGTGGAGACAGTACATCGTCCTGACGCGGCTGCAGCTGCCTTCTCGGTGACCGGGAGCGCGTGCAGCTGGGGAAAAGACGTGGTTGAACAGCCTTCTGCTGTGCCCTGTGCTCCTGCAGGTGCTTGCAAGGCCACCAGCCAGCTGCACATGCGACGCACTGTTTGCTGGTTCAGTCCAGGTGTGATCTGCGGGGGGGCCTGGGCGGCTCTGTCGGCTAAGCGTCAGACCATCTGTGCTCAGGTCATGATCTCTTGGTTTGTGAGAGTGAGCCCTGCGCTGGGCTCTGCGCTCTGCACTGACACTGTGGAACCTGCGTGGGGTTCGTTCTCTCTCTCTCTCTCTCTCTCTCTCTCTCTCTCTCTCTCTCTCCCCCTCCCATGCTCATGCTTGCTCTCTTTCTCTCTCTCTCTCAAATTAAATAAACATTTAAAAAAGTCTCTCCAGGGGCACCTGGGTGGCTCAATTGGTTAAGCGTCCAACTTCAGCTCAGGTCATGATCTCACAGTTCATGAGTTTGAGCCCCGCATCGGGCTCTGTGCTGACAGCTTAGAGCCTGGAGCCTGCCTTGAATTCTGTGTCTCCCTCTCTCTGTTCCTCCCCCACTCATGCTCTGTCTCTCTCTCTCTCTCCTTCAAAAATAAATAAAAACATAAAGTTTTTTTTAAAAAGTCTCTCCAGAGGAACCTGGGTGGCTCAGTCGGTTGGGCATCTGACTTTGGCTCAGGTCATGATCTCGCAGTTCATGGGTTCAAGCCCTGTAATCAGGCTCTGTGCTGACAGCTCAGAGCCTGAAGCCTGTTTCCGATTCTGTGTCTCCCTCTCTCTCTGCCCCTCCCCTGCTCATGCTCTCTCTCTCTCTCCTTCCAAAATAAATAAACATTAAAAAATATAAAAAAGTGGATCTGTCACTGGAATCTACTCCTGAAATCATCATTGCACTATATGCTAACTAACTTGGATGTAAATTAAAAAAAAAAATCAAGTATTTGTGTTTCAAAAGACACCATCAAGAAGGTGACAAGATGGGGCGCCTGGGTGGCTCAGTTGGTTGAGCGTCCGACTTTGGCTCAGGTCATGATCTTATGGTTCGTGAGTTCAAGCCCCACATCGGGCTCTGTGCTGATGGCTCAGAGCCTGGAGCCTGTTTGGGATTCTGTGTCTCCCTCTCTCTGCCCCTCCCCTGCTCCTGCTCTCTCTCTGTCTCTCAAAAATAAATAAATGTTAAAACATTTTTTTAAAAAAGGTGACAAGACGACCCACAGAATGGGAGAAAATATTTGCAAGTCATATATCTGACAAGGGCCAAGGATCCAAGATATATAAAGAGCTCCTACAGCTCAATCATAAACAGACAACCCAATTTAAACATGTGCAAAGGATTTGAACAGACATTTTCCCAAGGATAACGTACAAATGGGCAACAGGCACATGAAAAGATGCTCGACAGTATTGGTTATTAAGGGAATGCAAACCCAAACCATTGTGGGCCACCACTGCGCCTGCACTAGGATGGCTACTGGCTACAATAAAAAAGACAGTGACAACCGTTGTCAGGGATGTGGAGACATTGGAACGCTCATGTGTTGTCGAGGGGAATGTAAATGGTGCAGCCGCTTTGGAAAACTCCTCAAGAGAAACCAAAGTATTAGGGGCGCCTGGGGGCTCAGTTAAGTATCCGGCTCTTGGTTTCGGCTCGGGTGGTGATCTCATGGTTCGTGAGTTCAAGCCCCACATCAGGCTCCGTGCTGGAAGAGTGGTGCCTGCTTGGAATTCTCTCCCCTCTCTCTCTGCCACTCCCCCACGCATGCTGTCTCTCTCTCAAAATAAATAGACTTAAAAACGTTTAAAAGGAGAGAGAGAGAAACGAAAGTATGTCCATACAACGGAATACTATTCAGCGACAAAAAGGAACAAAACAGTGACACAGGCCATGACGTGAATGATCCTCAAAACATGATGCTAAGCGAAAGAAGTCAGACAGAAAAGATCACATATCACATGATTCCATTTATATGAAATTCTAGAATAGGCTATCTTTAGAGACAGAACATAGATCAGTGGTTGCCTGGGACTGGGGTGAGAATGGAGATGAACTGTTGCACGACTCAGTAAATTTACCAAAAACCATTAACCTATATACTTGAGAGGCTTTAAAATTTTTCTTTAATGTTTATTTTTGAGAGAGAGAGAGAGAAAGAGCGAGAGAGACGGACAGAGCGTGAGCGGGGGAGGGGCAGAGAGAGAGGCAGACACAGAATCCGAAGCAGGTTCGAGGCTCTGAGCTGTCAGCACAGAGCCCGACGCGGGGCTCAAACTCATGGACCGTGAGATCATGACCTGAGCCGAAGTCGGACGCCCAACCGACTGAGCCGCCCAGGTGCCCTGCACAAACACTTTTTGTTTTGATGAGTCCGATTTATCTTTTTTTCTTCTGTCATTTGTGTTTTGGAATCATATATAAGAAACCATTGCCTAACGAGATTCTAGACTTTGGCTATAATAAGATGAGACTGTGGGGGAGCTT